>NC_041394.2:288889063-289231563 GCF_900747795.2 Erpetoichthys calabaricus | reverse complement strand
ACAGTATATATATATATATATATATACACACAGTATACATATATATATATATATATATATATATATATATACATACACACAGTATATTATATATATATATATATATATATATATATAATATATATATATATATATATATATATATACACACAGTATATTATATATATATATACACACAGTATATTATATATATATATATATATATATATATATATATATATATATATATATATATATATATACAGTGGTGTGAAAAACTATTTGCCCCCTTCCTGATTTCTTATTCTTTTGCATGGTTGTCACACAAAATGTTTCTGATCATCAAACACATTTAACCATTAGTCAAATATAACACAAGTAAACACAAAATGCAGTTTGTAAATGGTGGTTTTTTATTATTTAGGGAGAAAAAAAAAATCCAAACCTACATGGCCCTGTGTGAAAAAGTAATTGCCCCCTGAACCTAATAACTGGTTGGGCCACCCTTAGCAGCAATAACTGCAATCAAGCGTTTGTGATAACTTGCAATGAGTCTTTTACAGTGCTCTGGAGGAATTTTGGCCCACTCATCTTTGCAAAATTGTTTGTAATTCAGCTTTATTTGAGGGTTTTCTAGCATGAACCGCCTTTTTAAGGTCATGCCATTGCATCTCAATTGGATTCAGGTCAGGACTTTGACTAGGCCACTCCAAAGTCTTCATTTTGTTTTTCTTCAGCCATTCAGAGGTGGATTTGCTGGTGTGTTTTGGGTCATTGTCCTGTTGCAGCACCCAAGATCGCTTCAGCTTGAGTTGACGAACAGATGGCCGGACATTCTCCTTCAGGATTTTTTGTAGACAGTAGAATTCATGGTTCCATCTATCACAGCAAGCCTTCCAGGTCCTGAAGCAGCAAAACAACCCCAGACCATCACACTACCACCACCATATTTTACTGTTGGTATGATGTTCTTTTTCTGAAATGCTGTGTTCCTTTTACGCCAGATGTAACGGGACATTTGCCTTCCAAAAAGTTCAACTTTTGACTCATCAGTCCACAAGGTATTTTCCCAAAAGTCTTATCAATCATTGAGATGTTTTCTTAGCAAAATTGAGACGAGCCCTAATGTTCTTTTTGCTTAACAGTGGTTTGCGTCTTGGAAATCTGCCATGCAGGCCGTTTTTGCCAGTCTCTTTCTTATGCTGGAGTCGTGAACACTGACCTTAATTGAGGCAAGTGAGGCCTGCAGTTCTTTAGACGTTGTCCTGGGGTCTTTTGTGACCTCTCGGATGAGTCGTCTCTGCGCTCTTGGGGTAATTTTGGTCGGCCAGCCACTCCTGGGAAGGTTCACCACTGTTCCCTGTTTTTGCCATTTGTGGATAATGGCTCTCACTGTGGTTCGCTGGAGTCCCAAAGCTTTAGAAATGGCTTTATAACCTTTACCAGACTGATAGATCTCAATTACTTCTGTTCTCATTTGTTCTTGAATTTCTTTGGATCTTGGCATGATGTCTAGCTTTGAGGTGCTTTTGGTCTACTTCTCTGTGTCAGGCAGCTCCTATTTAAGTGATTTCTTGATTGAAACAGGTGTGGCAGTAATCAGGCCTGGGGGTGGCTACGGAAATTGAACTCAGGTGTGATACACCACAGTCAGGTTATTTTTTAACAAGGGGGCAATTACTTTTTCACACAGGGCCATGTAGGTTTGGATTTTTTTTTCTCCCTAAATAATAAAAACCATCATTTAAAAACTGCATTCTGTGTTTACTTGTGTTATATTTGACTAATGGTTAAATGTGTTTGATGATCAGAAACATTTTGTGTGACAAACATGCAAAAGAATAAGAAATCAGGAAGGGGGCAAATAGTTTTTCACACCACTGTATATACACATATATACAGTATATGCATGCGCACTTCACCAGAAGACACCCACACACGGACACCTGGACGCACACAGGGATTTTATATATATATAGATGCATACATACATACAAACACTTCTTAAAAAAACAAAAACAAAAAAAAACTGAAGTCTAACTCCAAGTTAATTAAGCTTCAGGGATATCAATCAGTTAAAAAGCATAAGCGATTGAGAATGAACTTCACCTGCTTTGACAACCCCCAAAAAGGGAATGGTTTTGCAGGTTGTAGCCGCAGAGAATTGCTTTCCCCTTTCCTTCCCGACTGATTCTTCTCTAGTTTTGTGTTTTGCTAGTGTCCTTGTCACTATTGGTAGCATTAGGGAGTACCTGTAGCCGATTCAGTCTCTCAGTACAGTACACAAAGGAATTTAAAAAAATCATGTCATAGTTTAAATATAAACAATGACCGTAAACCTGAACTTTTGCCAAAACGATACTTAAACAAGTACAACATAAATTTGAATGCCTTCCTAAAAGGCAAATTCAAAAGGAGGCAATAAGAAAATGAGGCCAGTGTATTAATTATCAAATTGGCATAGCATATGAGACACAGACATGTCAAAGTAAAATTTAAATGATCCATATGACTGTTGACTATAAATGCACTGCTAAAGACGGGCTTAAAGAAAGAATAAACATCTCCTAATTGGGCATATATTAAAACTTGTATTAAAACACCGCAAATACCATCCTCAACCAGAGAGAGAGAGAGAGATAGAGAGAGAGAGAGAGAGAGAGAGACACACTCCTCAGGTGGTCAAGACCTGTCTGAGGAGGACGGGAGAACCTGGAGAAGCCGACATAAAAGAAATCGTCGTTTTGCAGACACAGCACTTAGAGAGCACTTTAGCAGGCAGGAGATGTGTTGGGGGTCCATCAGCCTGGATGCATGTTCGTCAGCGACTCATGCAGAGCTGAGGGACAGTAGGCATAGGAGTTGCCCCTGACCTTGGGCGAGTGTAGTGATGCAGAGAGGACCACCTGTATGAGCAGCCAAATGCACCCAAAGTGTTCACTAAGTGCTGTGTCTGCAAACAGCAATTACAGAGCCACTTTTATGCTGCCTCTCCTAATCCCGCCCCTTCAGACAGTTCACCATGTGTATAAGTTTAATGCTTTTGTGGGTGGTAGAATTGAGGTGTGCCTTGGGATTTTTTGGGTTACAAAAATTGTGCCACTACAGAAAAAAGGTTGGAAAATACTACTTTACCTACACCTTTGCTCCTGGCATGCTAAAAAAGACCCCTGCAGCTGCTACCTCGCTTAAAAACTGACATCATGCATTACTTGGATAGTTCTGTTGCATTCTTTGCATAAATTAGCTCATTTTTAATTAAACATAGTATATAAATACGGTACTGGATGTGTATGTAATTTTTTAGATGCACACTTAACTTATTTGTAATACTGTTTCATAATTTAACAAAAAATAAAAAACATACACACATTAAAATGCCACCCTCACCTAAGCACTGCCAGAGGTGTTTGCCTCGTTGCCAGCCCTGGATGTGACAATATTTTTTAATGAATTAAACAGGCCACATAAAAATGCAAAAATTAATACATTAATTTCCACAGTAATTGAAAATGATCAGAGAATAAATTGTTTAATTCAAGTCTTTTTATTTTTAAAAAATGAAAAGAAAGTAAAAACAAAACAAGATTATTAAGAATTTTATAACTGAGCAGTCAGATGTGCTTCAGGCAAAGAACTGATAATTAAAAAAAAAAAAAAAAAAAAAAAAGCCTAATGTTCTATATTAAAAGTAGCTGCGTTTCCATTGCTGTTATGCATAAAACAGATGCAACACTTCTGAAAAGTCAACAAAACACAAACGTGAATTGTCTGTGTTTCCACTGAGTGATTCAATAAAATAAAGTTTGTTTTAATCAACTGAAATTAAAAATAGAGCCCAATATGATGGGTGTTGGTTCAGTTATTTCAGTTGCGTCTACAATCAGCATGTTCATTTTTAATTGGAAGCGATGAGAGCGAGTGAATACAATAAAAGGAAGATGAACTTTCTATACTTGGTAGAGGCCATGTCTTAGGGATTTGTTTGAAATCATCTGCAGTAATTTTTCTAAGGAGTTGTGGGTACAAAATTTTAGGATGAGGAGCTCAACATTCTTGAATTATGGAGTGCAATAGCCCCTCTTGTGTCCCCTGCCATAGCATAAACGAGGGAGCTAGTCCTGACCGAGAAATGCATAGCCATCGCGTTTTATAAACTGGCTACCTGTGCTGAGTACAGGGTTGCTGCCGAGGTGTGTATATGGGGTGTGACAGGCCACAAGCTCCAAATTAATGAGGAAATACATCACTTTACCCAATGTGGAAGAGGCATGCTAGATTTCACAGTGCAATTACAAGGTATACAAAACACCCCAGGTGTATGGTGCTATTGACAGCTTACATGTCCCTATTCGTGCACCAAGTGATGGGTACTGGGATAATGTTAACAGGAAAGGCTGGACATCTATTGTTCTGTAGGCAGTCCCTGACGACAGATTAATGATCAGGGACATTTGTGCTGGGTCACCTGGTAGTCCTCATGATGCTGCTGTATTTGCCACATCACATTTGCAGTTGTTTAAAAATTAATGTCATGTGATCTAAATGTGGAAAAAGTGCTTCCATTGCAGTCTTCCTATTATTGCCTTGTTGAATCTCTCGAAAAGCCACCTCAAGCGAGTGTATACACTTTTTTGCAAATGTTTAGAGTTTTCTCGAAACTCATGTCTTTCTATTACCGTTTTTTTTGTTTTGCAATTTCAAAATGCACATAAAGGAGGATAATGAAAACGTGGCTACTGTTAACTTTGGTATTTTTTTTTTTTTTTTAAGATTAAACTGCAGACCACAGGTGTTACATTTTCAATTTAATTAACAAAATTAAATTCTGCAGGCATATTGTAGAGTCAACATAAAAACGCTAAAATAAAATTTATTTTTAACTAAATAAATACATTTAAATAAATGTCTTTTTAACTAATAAAATATGTACAGAAAATAATTATCTGTAATACACATGGCATTAAGTAATATAAAATGCTTTTCATAATTACAAGCTGTCATATTGTTTAATTTTTTCTGTAACATGCTTATCTTAAACAAATATTCATTTTAAAATGCGGTTTTCACCATTTGTCAAACAAATAACATGTTTATTCCTACACATTGATTCAATTAATTGAGTTTGGAAATTGGCAGTTAAACACTAAACTGCACTACAGCTTTTTTGCTGTTAAAATATAAATTAACTATATTTATACAGGGATTTTTTTTTATAAATTTTTCCAGTGTACCCGCTAGATATTCCAAATTTTGAAGTGGAATTACAACTATGAATTGCATTTTAATTAGGCAGTGCTTGTTTCTTACCAAAACTTACTGTATGACACAAGCAAACAAATAATAAACACAGTACAAATATTTTAAAAAGCCACAAATCTATCAGATGTTCTTGAGATGTCTGTCAAGAAAATACCAGACTAAACTGCTTATCAAGTTTACAAATAAAAGAGACAAATTTTCAATATAGAACAAATAAATGTGATGTACAGTTGTCAAATTAGCCAAAAAGTAAGATTTGAATACTAACATTAAAAATACATTCCAACATATTCTAACAGTTTAAATATTTGGATTGCTACATGCTGTATGTATTTATAGTATAAGTACCTTTTAAAAATGTGTCTGCAAAGAATGGCATGCTTATGACTCGTACACAGTTGCTTAAAATAAGCAGATAAAAATCGCAGCTAAAAAAATTAACTTAAAAAAATATCCCTTTGCAAAAATGCAATTCTCTGTGTGTACAAAGTGATGCGGTCAAAGAGATAATGGAACAGGGCAGAGATCACACAAAAAATCCTGACAAAAAATTAATACAAGCAAGCTTAATATTTTATTTTCATGACACCCTTGTTTTGGGCATTGCATGTCAAGCCAGAACAACCACCTAAGAGGCAGACTACGTGTTAAATGTCATATTGACTGCAGTGGCTAATAAATATTGCTGACTTAAAAGGTATTCTTTAAATTAAGACTTTAGAGTCGTTACAACAAAATTAAACCAGAAGTGTGGTTCTATGTAAAAACATTAAAGCAGAGAAAATGTATAAATGCTTGAAAAAGAAATTAAAATTATCTTTTCTTACATTTGACTTAAAATTTACAAAGAAATTTATAAAACTCACCTGACATATGATATGTAAGTCACTCACTGCAGAAAATCTTTATGAAAAAATCTGTTTGTGAATGTAAACATGAGCCCCCCCCCCTATTCCTCTTCTAAAATCCAGAAACAGAGAGCATGTAAATACACCTATTAGGCTGGGATGTTGTACTGAAATTTGGAAGAAATAAATGGGGTTGCCATAGAAAAAGTTTGGAAATCACTGGTCTAGTCTGCTGCCAGCCTAATCTTAAATGGGAATATTCTGCCAAATAAACTTGTTAACATTTTTTGAACAGACAACTGGAGAAAAAGATAAAACCAAAGCATACAACAGAGTCCAGCTTTTTAAAAAAGTGTATGATACAGGACTCCAAATAACTATTATATGTTATGGAAACTGTATGGACAGCTGGTTAGTTTGCAGGAGACAAAAAATAAAGATATGGGGTTATTACTACACATGGCGTCAAGTCATCAGTGTAAACCTCGGATATGTACCAATACCATCACATTATCATTTATAATAACTAGGATAATGATATTATGAGTTAATCTGTTAAATCATATAACACCAATCTAAATGAGTATAAATAAGGGACACATTGTCATTTTAAGTTGTTTTACTCTCTTAAAAATAAAGGTGTCAAAGTGGCTCTTCAGTGCAATGCCATATGGGTGAACTATATTTAGTTCCCAAAAGAATGATCCGCAGGAAGGTTCCAGAAAGATCTATTTAAATCCGTAAATAACCATGAATAAATAACAGATTTCTGATAAACCTGTAAATTCCTGATTTTAAAAGGACTCTTTCTGCATACAGCAACACAGGCGAAGTTCAGTTTTGTTCCTTCTCCTATGTCACCACCTAAATTAGATGATGTCATGCTATGATTCATGACATGGTTTGCATCTATGGTCACAGAGTACAATTTATTGCTATCAACTCATGATGCAGAATTCTATTTGAGAAAACACCCCCTTTTCTAATTTCGGAAATTTACTCGATTGTTTGAGCCTAACGTTTCTCAGGTCTATGTTTTTAATGGAGAAAGTTGCATAAAATAAGCAAAGTACACAACACAACAGTAGATGCTGGTAACTGGTGATCAGTACTTGAGCAGCAAATATCTGAAGGTGAATTCAACAAAAGAAACCTGGAAGCGCTTATAGACCCTTTCCAAAAAAAGTCAATTAAATATTATGAAATTTTAAGAAAACTAGGAACAAATACCCCCTATCATGTGTAAAACATAATTTTATAGACTCTCATGCACACTGGATCAATTTAAACTTACCCATTATTTGAAAGAAAACAGCTCATGGTGTTGATGAAAACCAGAATTCCTGAAAATGACCCACATGACTAAACATCAAAAAGAATGAAAATCCCAGAAAGAAAGCAATATAAAGAAGAATTATACATAGAACCCAATAGCTATAAGGCTATATAATAACCCACTACTACTATTATCCATATAATATCATATGAATACTAAAACAGTGAGCTAAAACTAATGCTCATACTACTGTATATACACAAAGACTTGCTAAAACATTTTGCTGCTGCCATGCAAACACCATAACAAATTGTGTGAAGATATGAACATTTCAAGTTACTCATTATGGGTACTGTATTTCTAAAAGAAATGAATATGGATATCGCCTTGGAGGACTGAAATATTTTTGCAGGTCTAGTTACAATAGAATTCTGAGAGATTTGCATCTATTAAGGCCAAAACATATCAAAAGTGACACATTATACATTACCCTACACATTCATGATATTGGTTAAGAAATGAAACCATAGTAAACATTTTCTATAACAGATACTGCCTACGGAAAGGCTAAAGATAACAGAAAACACAAAACACACAACTGCTCTTCAACTAACATCCAATTAAGTGAAATCCTAAACACTGAGAAAAATATTTGTCTATTCATACTAGTGACAAAGGATCTAAAGCACTAAATAAACTGCTCAAGGGTTTAAAGACCAAGGAAGTTCAAGTGCAAAATAAGTCAGCTAGACTTTGCCATACACACACATATATACTGTATATATACAGTATATATATTTACTGAACAGGCCAATCAGGCTAAAGTTAACTTATATCAGGGGGATTGAAAAATAGAAAAGAAAAAAAAGAGATAGAAATGCACAGCCTTTTTTAATCAATCTTTTCAAGGCTTTACCTATTCCAAATTACAATATAGTTTAGCCATGATGAGAACAAAACTGGTAATACCCGTTTTACTTTTTAAAGCTATATGCCTCATGTGTCAGTGCCTAAGGTAAAAATATGCAATAATTTATATATAGGTGAAATGCTTAAGCTATAAAGTTAAATCCCATTCTTTATTATACAAATAATGCATATCTACCTAATACCAAAGAAAAACCTTTATGATTTCCAGTAAATATATTTGGAAAAAGTCAGGACAGTAAGAAAGTGCTTATAGCTGTTGCCCCACAACCCTGGAGCCATTGATGTGATATTGTGACCAAGATGCTCTCTGCCACTTATCTTCATGAATTTCTCATTAAGATCCCCTGATTTTCCTCCAAATAGCCAAATCATGTAGGTTAGATTCCTGGTAATAAAGTGTAGGGATGTGCATTACAGTATGTCCTGAAATGGACTGGCCACCCCATCCTGCTTTGCATCTGAAGATGCTAGGATGAGATCTAGCTTGTATAATCATGAACAAGTTTAATGGGGTTTTGATAATGAAAGAAAATCTGGAAAATTTTTTAAACAGTTTCCATTTTTTCTTGAAGTTCCAAAGCTACCGGCATCTGAAATTGCATCTTGTTTGCAGAAAAGAATTGCTCAAAACTACTACAAATTGCTCTTCAAAATGTAGAATATGTATAATATAAAGTAATCTGTTCACTTATTCATTTTAAATACTCCGTTTTAATTAGTTAACGTGGTTGGGAAGCAGAACGTATGCTAAAAATGTTGTTGCCATATATCTATCCAAAGTTAAGTGGTTATAGGAGGATTACATTTTAAATATTTGTCCACAATAACATCCATCCATCCATTATCCAACCTGCTGAATCCGAACACAGGGTCACGGGGGTCTGCTGGAGCCAATCCCAGCCAACACAGGGCACAAGGCAGGAACCAATCTCGGGCAGGGTGCCAACCCACCACAGCCACAATAACATGGATAGCATTATTTACATTTTAATAGCTATACTTAGCAAAGCATGGATGAGAACACTGGTTGTAAAATTGAGACAATTTCATATGTAGATTATTATTAAAATGAAGTGTGTTTCAGCCCAAGCTGAAAAGAAATTATATTACTTTCAGCCCATTGCTGCCTTAAGTTTTAAGAAGAATCTAAGTCGTGAGAAACTTTTCAAACTTATTTTGAGGAGTGTTGTCTAGTCCTTTACATTGCTTAGAGAGATCCTAAATGGCTTTTAACCTTAAAAGCAAAATCAAATTGGAACTGTAATGCATAACTAACACATTTTTAAATGAAATCTTAACTGTTAGTAGTTTAGTAAAACATTTAACTTATGAGGCATGAGTTCTTAATACAGTACTATCTGCTTTACCTGTCACATTTTATCATATGAACAAAACATGTATATAAACACAAAGATATTGATCAGCTAAATCTGGGAACATGCCAGAGCTGCACACTGAAGTCTTACTAAGTTCAACAAATAAATTAAGAGCACATATCTATAGGAGAAGTGCAATAGGGCACATCTGTTTATGCCGTTGCCCCATAACTGTCTGAGTGGACTTTGAACTTTCTTCTGTTTCTGTGTGGAGTTTTCTCTGAGCACTTCAGTTTTGTGAAGGTTAGTTTGACTGGTGGCAGGAAAACGGTCTAGTGTGGATACGCGTACATTCATTTGCTCAATGCAGCTAACCCATCCACAGGTTGGTGTCTGCCTTGCGGCCCATGCTGCCAGATGTCCCCATAATCCATGAAATGGACAAAGCAGATATGGAAAAAACAAAATCAACAGATTTGTACAAAATGTTTGAAATTTTAAATTTTTGTTTTTGATGTAATAGCTCAAAGAATGCTATTCATATTATTAACAAAGAATTCTATGTGACCAAAACGATGCCCATATAAATAGAGGAAAAGAAAACTGAAAAAATATAATTTCTGGACCTGTTTGAAGTTAGACTACGGAATTAATATCTGTAGTTTGGCTGGAGTTGTCAAAAAAATACTGATTGATCCACAAATATAGACTCTGAAATTATGAAACAGAACTACAAATCCTCGTTTTCTGTAGTATCTATTTCTTCCATATCAGACACATGTTCCTACTTGCCCGCTCTTTAGTTCTACAGACTACCATACACAAAGTATATTTTCAAACGTAGTACAAATATTTTGTGCTACTGTTTATACCATATGTTCTTTTTGATATGCCTTCTAATTTTTACTTTTTTGCTCGCAGCATCTCTTCAAAGAATGAAGCGCTTATGACTCATGAACAGTTACTTAAAAGAAGCAGGTGAACTGCAGGCATCAAATGAAAGTGGCACCTGAAAACAGGGCCATACACATAAACTGATATAAAAAACACAAAACAGAATGGAATGTTTATGAAGATATACTCTAAGTATCCTGTGGAATTCAGCACCCATTTTCATTTAGTGCAGGAATCTTTAAGGGCTAAAGGTTTTTGATCTCTTTGTGCAAGCATACCTTTGGCTTGTAGTTTTTAACTTTTGATTTAACACATGTTCCGTGACAAGCACCATCATCCACGTTGCAGCCTCACATTTGCAGCCTCTTCCTCTGCAATAAAAATCCATCACCACATCAGTATTTAAGAATCAAGCACTATTAGACCCAATGTTTTGTTTGTTAAATCTGTGTCACAACCTGAAAAGTTATAAAACTTTAATGCAGTAAAAAAAAAAAAGAAGTTATTTTATTTTTCAATAGCATGTAAAGGTTTTCTTAGTGACATGTATGTAGCCCAAACATTTAACCCACACTTGGATATATTCGAACAAATATCTATCTGATATATGAAATACACTAATCTCAATACCTAGTAACATGTCAGTCTTACAATAAACATAAAAGCTCATTTTACAAAGCCACACCCAGAGCGAAATTTGGATGATGTACCAGTGCGGCTCATTATTGTTTCGCTGACAGTTAAGTAAAATAAACAAGAGTTCTGAATCTTAAAAAGCAAGACAATTAATATTAAGGCAAAAGTAATTTGTCCAATAACCTGAAGCACCGTAATTGTTTCTTAATTACTAAATGGATGAAATAAAAATCTATAGCCGCTGCTCCTTACTTGTTGTGGACACCTCCTCTGTCCCTGTCTGTCTCATTTGACACTTCTTCAAAGTCTATAAACCAAACTCTACTGTGGAAATTGCAATCCATGAACTCCATGCATCCAGTGATGTGTGCCACTTCAACTGTATCAGCGCTGTCAGCCTGCCTACTGACTATTATACCACACTGAGGGTTAAGGGGTTGTTATGGATGACTTGCTTACATTTATGGCTTTGAAAAACAAAGTCAGCTGAATAGATCAGAATTTTAGTATTTTTGAAACAATTACTTTTAATAAAATAAATGTGGTAATTTTACATACAGAATTATGCTAACAAATAACTGTTGGCTGAATGTAGAATGTTATATCACTGGCAAGTTAGTCCTCAGTCTGAAACACTTACCAGTGACTTATATGAAACATGGTATTCCTAAATCCAAATTATTTGTTTTGACATTTTTTAACAAAAAAAAAAAAAGAATGGAATAGGAACTAAGTCCATTCACTGCACAGTTATTTTAATACTGCTATTACTTGGGTCTAAATATGTTGCTGTCACTATTCTGATAAAGATGTTATTTTATGTATTTTGCAAAATGGCTGCATTTTTTATAAAATAATCTGGAGTTCATTCCGAGCTCCTTAATATAAAATTATTTTCTACCCTGTTTACACATTTATTTGTGCCTACCTGGAAACCACATTATTATTCATACAAAATATCTAGACTGAAATAAGTAATAGCACCAAACACAAACAGACAAATATTACAATCTCTTCAAATTTTCATGGCTACATGACATATACTTTTTTCACAACCAAAACAAATTTTCTTTTAGGCACTGTACATAAAATAGATTCTTGCACAGGGCTAATGTACTGGTTCATATTATGAGTGCACATTCAGCATTCAAATCTGGACTTGCTTCCTATTCTGCAATTAAATGTATGACATTTAAAACAGAACGGTCAGTGTTTCTGAACAGTGGCCCATTATTTTTCCCAAAGAAAGCACATTATTTGTGTTTTTGAGGACTTACAGATGCTTGAAATTCTTTTATAGTTTTCCCTTTTATTGCATATTCACTTTTTGCTTTCAGCATACTGACTAGTTAGCGTTGCTTTAGTCTATAGTAGATCCTACACTACAACATGTTTTTCTGTTTTGAAAACAGTCACAAAAACAGAAAGCTGGCTGTCCCCCTCTGCGTGCACTGAAATACTTTCCATACGCACATTCCAGCTTTTGTTGTGGACAGTAAGATTACTGTCAATTGCCCACTAGATAGTTATATTAGTCAGAGACCAAACAGTTCAAGTTCTCTAATGTTGTATTAAGCAAGCATGAAGTACACAAACTGGGTAGTATGAATATTTCTGTTAAAAGCAGCAGGATGGCAGAACAGCAGTCAAGGGCCTGGGTTTGAAACCCACTAGGCATCTTACTTTAGATTGCCAGATTTTAAATTGTCCTGGCAGGGCTGGCACTGGCTTTATAAAGAAGTTGTTAGGCTTGGCAACTGGACATCAGTTTTTGGTTGCTAAAACTGAAAATATGTTTGCCATTTTAAACAACCTATATTTGGAGTAATTAATATACTATGCAACTATATGCCAGCTTACTAATGAAATCTTGACAAAAAAGAAAATGTAAAAGCTTTATAACCTGAACTTTTGAGTTTGTTCTACCTGCTACTTTAGAGCAGTGTTATTCAACCTTTTTGCACCTGCGGACCAGTGAAAATAGGATAAATATTTCGTGGACCGGCTGAAAGCTAAGACACAAATAAAAACCAATATAGATAGTATTTTATTATATTATATAGGTATATGTTATATACAGTTATACAATTACAAGTTTTTAGTGCGACATCTGCTGCTGCTTCTTTGTTAGAAAATTTGATATACGTGGCTGCAGAGTTGTTTCTGAGAGATGAAGCGCTGCATTAACATCCATTTGATTTCTCTGTTTGGTTTTTATTATTGACATGGCTGAAAAAGTCTTTTCGCACAAATAGGAAGTCGAAAAAATGACCAATAATTTGATAGCTTTATAACTCAAAGATGGATATTCTTTTTCTAGCGATTTCCAAAATTGAGACAATGATTGCATTTTATATCTGGACACCACAGTGACATCAGAAGACAACTCGATCAGCTTTTCTTTTTCACGAGGATCAAGTGCACATGACTTTATACCATCCAAGAATGGATTATTAATCCAGAGGTTACCTTTACAAGGATCCTCATTTTCAGGGAAATAATTATTAAAATTTTCAGCTTTAATAAACTGTCAGTTTCAACTGTAAGGAATGTAATCAGGAAATGGAAGGCCACAGGCACAGTTGCTATTAAACCCAGGCCTTGCAGGCCAAGAAAAATACAGGAGCGGCATATGCACAGGATTGTGAGAATGGTTACAGACAACCCACAGATCACCTCCAAAGACCTGCATATTTTCTGTTAATCCAATAAACTTAATGTCATTGCTGAAATCTACTGTTTCCATAAGGCATGTCATATATTAAAAGGAAGTTGCTACTTTGAAAGCTCAGCCAATGATAAACAAAAATCCAAAGGATTAAGAGGGTCCCCAGACTTTTTCATATGACCGTATATGCACATTCTGTACAGCAAGCATTATGTAATTGAAAGCTTAATTCAATCTTCTGCAAATTTAATATAAAATAGATTTATTCTCACCCTGTCATTGCCTTACTAACAGACCCATATTCCTCCTGATCCTGGTTGGACAGCAAGCCTTATTTTATTTTATCCATCCATCCATTTTCCAACCCGCTGAATCCGAACACAGGGTCACGGGGGTCTGCTGGAGCCAATCCCAGCCAACACAGGGCACAAGGCAGGAACCAATCCCGGGCAGGGTGCCAACCCACCGCAGGACACACACAAACACACCCACACACCAAGCACACATTAGGGCCAACTTAGAATCGCCAATCCACCTAACCTGCATGTCTTTGGACTGTGGGAGGAAACCGGAGCGCCCGGAGAAAACCCACGCAGACACGGGGAGAACATGCAAACTCCACGCAGGGAGGACCCAGGAAGCAAACCCAGGTCCCCAGATCACCCAACTGCGAGGCAGCAGCGCTACCCACTGCGCCACCGTGCCGCCCTTATTTTATTTTTTTAAAATTATAATGCATCTGCAAAGTATGAAGTGCTTATGACAATGTTGCGTGGGTCCCATTTGTAGCAGTGATCCAGTGTCCCGCACTATAAGCGTATTGTGATGTGTCTTGCTGCTGCAAGGACAGCTGTGAGTAATGAGAAGCAGAAGTGGGGTGTAACCCAGGGAATGGCACTTTTTTGAAAAAGGAAAAGGACACCTCTAGTGATGCTCCAATCGATTGGCTAGTTTTTTCATTATCAGCTTTACAAAGCTTTACACTAATTTAGGTGTAGTGCTTCTTTAAGCAAGATACTATGGTAACCGGGCCAGCATACCAGTTTTTTGAGATGAGCCTGTAGCCTGCAGTACCTGTGACGTAGGGCTGCAACTAATGATTATTTTCGTAGTCAACTAATCGTTCAATTTTTTTTTTCGATTAGTCACGATTATTTCATGCCCAACTATTTTGAAGCCTGCGACCTATAGTTGTACATCCTTTTCTGGGGTCCAGTGCATGTCTTACCTCATCTGCTCACATCTGTCCACCTGTGAATGTCACCCTGATGTCTCTGCATTAACACGATTAAAATTAATAATAATCAAATTAAAATGACCAGTGAAACATATGAATTTGAAAATAATCAGATGTTTTTATATTAGTGTGACCATCACAATAAAAAAGAAATACATTAAATAATACAAACTAAAGCGTACCTGATCTTTAAACAAAAAAAGTGCATTTAACTTAAACAAAAAATACATTGTTAAAACAGAAATGTTTTTCATAATTTAGTAATAAATGACAAAATGTAGACATAAACTATATAATGTGTAGAGCCTGAAGTGCAAAGATCAAATAAAGACTTTCACAATAGGTTCAATGATGATACAATAGCTTCCGTGGTGCAGTGGTAGGAATTGCTGACTTATAATCAAGAGTCCTCCAGTTCGATCCTGACTGCCTCGTATATTTACCGTTTTGAGTAGCGAGTTGCTCTTATTGTTAATATTATACAATAAACATACACTTGATTTGCTATTGTTAATATTATACAATAAACATACACTTGATTTGCGTCTGTAACAGCCACTGTAAATGCATAGTAGTACTTGTAAAAGTTACCGTTTTTTTTGTTCACTTTTATTCTTTTAGTCACGTTCATGATACTACCGCCCCCCCCAGGGATCGGACGCTGTTACTTTTTATCTGAAACTGGGAATAACTGTAGATGTGAGTGGTGTTTTGAGACAAGAGAACTGGAAATTCTCTGATCTGGATGGATAAAAGCCGACACACAAACACTGGCGAATCTGCCTTATTCGTATCTCATTGTCACTTGATTTTTTTTTATTCAATTTTATTGATTGTTCTGCTTAGGCTGAATTAGTATGCACCTTATGGCCTGTGATGTCAAAGCCACAGACAAAAAAAACAGAGACACAGGTATATATAATATTTGGAATTATTCATTTTATGACCTTATAGTACATTTCGGAAAACATTGTGGCACGGATGCAAAATTATTCATATTATTCATATTCATTCGCATACCTTCTTGCGGTTGTAATCAGGGACCGCGTTTTTTTTCCTCCCAACCTTTCCCAGTCTGCACAGGACTCCAGGACATGCAGAGGAAAGAATGTTCCTCTGCAAGGTGAGCCAAGAACGCTCTTCTTTTCTCAGTGGACCCTGTACATGCCTTGCACAGTATATGTGCTTTGATCATCGCCAGGTCAAGCTTGTTATAGCACAAGCAACTGGCCACCTGCATGCTCCTGCTAGCACTGAATAAGCTCACACCTTCTGGTGTCAGCACACAGCACCAGGGAAAAAAAAAAGAAAGAGACAAATATATGTGACATTTTGAAGAAATCATTGTATGACCTGAATAGTACCAATCAGAAAACACCATTGCACTAATGCAATATTATTTGAAAATGAACAGATAGGGTGTAAACTTGTTACTTGTAAAAGTTAGCTTTTTTCACTTTTATTTTCTCTCCCTTCCCTCCTGATCTGATCCTAACTAACTAACTAACTAACAGCGCCAGCATAAATTCTCAAGAGACTGTGACATCACAGCTCCAGGATGCTTAAGTTTCTGATACTCATGCATCGCGGTGGTGCTGCCATGAAAAGAAAGCTCCGCTTTGCATAATCTGCATTCAACTTTTTTTTCTTTTTCGGTGAAGTGCTCCCACACTTCAGAAAGTTTCTGTCTAAATTTTTTTCCCATCTCCTTCCCCCTCCTCTATCCGACATTCTTTCTTTGTTGGCAGGACTGTGTGCAGTCTTGACAAACAATAACAAATGATACTGCCCCCAGACGTTCATGTAGTGCATTGCAGTTACAAAAACCAATGTGGTTCTTTGTGAGTAGAGCTCTATTGAAGGTTCTGTTTATGACGCGTCGACAATAAAAAAATCAGCATCAACGATTTTTTTGTAGTCAACGTCGTCGATTACGTCAACTAATCGTTGCAGCCCTAATTCCGAGTCCGATAACCCTTAAACAATCCTAATCTTAACAATAGTGTAACCAGGCATGCAATGGGCGTTTCGTGACAGATGTTATGGGCCTTTCATGATGCTGGGTTGTCACATGATAGACCTCGTAGGTACTGCAGTCTGCAATTACACCCTTGGCTTTTTTTTGCTGCCTGTCTGAGTTTGGATGGTGAACGAGCTTGTGTTAAGTACAACAGCTTACATTTTCATTTAGAAAAAGAAGAGAAAGAAAAATTTCTTTATTTTTACTTGTAAACATGTTTAGCATTTTTATGTTCTTGACAAACACTTTATGAATATTTGAAAGATCTGTGGATTTTTTAAAGGTTTGTATTTGTCTGTGTGTGTCATACAGTATAAATTTTGGAAATTACAAGTACTGCATTATTAAAAGGTAATCCATATTTATAATTACACTTCAAAAAGTTGGAATGTGTAGCTGGTACACTGGAAAATATGAAAAAAACCTGTATAAATATAGTTAATGTACATTTTAACAGCAAAAAAGGTGAAGTGAAATTGATAATGAAAACTTATTAAAAGCTACAAGTGCCTGTACATTTACATTTAAGCAGTGCTTAACTGCCAGTATCAATTAATTGAATCAATGTATGATAACACATGTATTTTTTTGTTAGACAAATGTTGAAAACTTTTTTTTAAACTAAGCCTTGTTTCAGATTAAATTTTTTCTGTAATGTATTTAACAATATGACAACTTGCAATAATGAGAAGCATTTTATTTTCTTTAATGCTGTATTACAGATAAATATTTTATTAGTTTACAAATATATATATTAAGGAAACTGCCAAAAGAGATCCTACTCTGCTGGGCCCTTGAACAAGACCCTTAACCTGTAATTGCTCCAGGGGCGCTGTACAATGGCTGGCCCTGCGCTCTGACCCCCAAGGGGTATGCAAAAACTACCAAATTCCTAATACTGTACAAGAAATTGTATAAGGCGAAATAAAGAACAAAAAAGCATAAAAAATGTAATTCTGTTCATAAAAAAAATGAAAATATAACACCTTTGCACCATAGTTGAACTACAAAAATGCCAAAGGTTAACACTTTAATATAGGACATAAGGCTTCTTCATGTTTGTTTATACAGGAGCTCCAGGAGCTAACAAGAAAGATGAGATCATAATCAGCCGATCCAGTAACATGACATAAGAAAATCTGATCAGAGCATCTCTAAGCACCTCCTTGGGATGAGTTGAGTGACAGGGTATGGGATAATACTTTCATGCGCAACAGGCTGAGCAGTTTAAGACTTGCGGACCAAGCCGTCAGCTCTAGACTGAACATAAGAAAGCAGTGTAGATGCTTGCCTTTTATAGAGTGCAGCAGCTCAGGATTTTTGAAGACTTTTACATTTAAATAACAGTTGCCCAAGTACTGCTAGGATTTGTTTTTATTTTTCTGTTGGTGTTTGACCTTGCTGTAACCGCTGTTACAGCTATTACCACAATAATAAAGAATAAAAAAAGCACTTACAAATGTACATGTAATGCACAGAATCGTTAACCTAAGTTCAAATATACTGAAATATTGACTTATTTTTAATATTGACTATTCCAACTTTAGATTTTGGCTGATTTAACAGCAGTACCACATATATAATATATATTAAATGGACTTTAAAGGAGGTCTTTGAGAAAATTAATAGTCATCGTGGGCTGTATATAACATGTTTTGAATATTGATAAAGTGTACGCTTTTAGCTCCATGGGCCATAAGTTTGATACCCCTGACGTGTCTCGATTTGTTGCTATTTCATTATTATTCTCAGTCATTGTGTAGCTCCCCTGGAAGTTTACTCCAGTTGATACCCACCAGTTTAAAGGACTTCCACAAAGGAAGTCTCCCAAATGAATTTGTACTCAGATGGCTCAGATTATAAGACAGAGATTTTACTGTAGAGCTAAAGGTACTTCTAACATTGCTGTTACACGCACAGCCAGCTCACACCTGCTTACATGACAACCAGTCATTTACACCATTGTGTAACTTGGTTTACCTTCCAAGAGGTGCAGTACATACATGTTTACTATAAAAATTTTATTTTAATTGATCGATCAGTTACACATACTGAGCAAAAACTGGCCAGTTCTGATACACTGCTGATAAAACACAGCATCAACAAATTGTTGCAATAAAGGCCAAGAAATGGTTGCCAAGTAGCTTACTCAGTTGGCAAGTGCAACCTGCCAACCAATAATGCTGAATATCATTTATAGTGTGTGTTGTGCTTAATGCTGCCAGATTTAAGCCAAGGACGGTTTTTACTGATTTATGAAGGATTTATTCTGTATTTTTTACATGCAATGATAGAAAAACTAAAGAAACTAAGGCAATGCTTGAGTAGTCACCTGATCAACTTACAACTATTACATGAATAAAAGCTAGTACTTCATTAATCTAAACATAAAAAAAAAAACTTTACTTTTTGAGGAACTTGCTGTCTTCAGAAATCACACAGTTGAAGTCCACATACAGTAGGTAGAAATAAGATCCTTCCTTTCAATTCAAGTTAAGGACACATACTTTGAAGATTTCATGCACTTGGTTAGTATAGTACCCAAAATAATAAACAAATGTAAGAGACAATGGAACATTCAAAGGAGATCTAGAATAAAGAAATTGAAAAAGTACTGTTCAAAAGAAGGGTAATAAAATTTCCAAGGCACTGAATAGACAATCCAAGGTATAGTATGCTCAAAAAAGAAATGGTGAAAATATGGCACAGCTCTGAATCTGTGACTAAACGAATATTCTCAAAGATAGTCTAATGAGGACTAATCGGAAAGGCTGAAGGTAACTTAAACATTATTGGTGCAAAAGACAAAACAAAAATCTCTTTGATTAAAAACATAATGCATCTTCAGAAATCTCTCCCTACCATTAATCATGCTAGTAGTAGCATCAGGGTATAGCAATGTTTTCTTAGGCGATTGCCTAACTGCAATTTCTGCCATAGGTGCCTTAATACTGTTTGACTTGGGATTGAATGCTGAAAATAGACTATTTGCATTTTTTGTTTACACTGCAAGTCCTGCAGATTTTTGTTTTTGTTTTAACATAAACTATTTGTGTTGATTAATGGCAAATGTAAAATTTTATTATGACCTGCAATTTTAGATCATCCAATTATCCATTCCTTGTCAACTTAATCCAATTATACTGTATTTATACAGAGAATAAAATAAAATTATATTTAAAATGAAGTTGCAACATGTATCCAGTCCTAGTGATGGTGTGATCAATCAACTCCTGATCCAAACTAGCCAATTTTTACTCCAAAGGACTTTATCTGTAATCTGTAAATTGACCGATCTCATAAAAGGATTTGATGCTAATGATGTCCACCTTTATGCAAAGGATTATGGCACATGAGGAAGTTCATGTGTTGTTCTGTTACTGGACTATGTCCTGTAAACAGAAACCTGTGGAACATTTTAGCCTTTTATTAGAATTTTGGCTTGTAACTATGACAAGCATTTTATTTTCTTGTATGCCAAATGTGTTGAGGATAAATGTGTTAAGTACATGTTTCATTAATTTAAAAAAGAATATTTTAAGGGGAATTTATTTATTATAATATTTTATGGTTACTGAACAATAAGTTTACTGAACTTAATTTTCTGAATAAAAAAAATTAACAAGGACTAATATAATATTGTATACAAAATGCTCAAATCTTAAAATTTCTAAACCTACACAGGATTATATGCCTCTGATGAAAATATGCCACTATGCTCATTTTCTGCCCTCAACTCAGAAATTGTTGGATAGGTTTTCATCATGATGACAAAAACACTTCAGAATTTTGACACACTCTCATACACAAACTGTTCTTTTTAGTACTATCCTGGAAGCAACATCAATCTGTTCTAAAATACTGGCTTTTGTCACACTGTTTGGTTGACAAGTAACTCTTATTCTCAACATTATAATAATTGCTAAGGGGTATGATCAGTCATCCGCAAATAGAAAAATTTGAGTGAGCCCTGCAATGGACTGCATTCTAACTCAGGGGTGCTTTCTGCCTTGTGCTCATTGATGCCAATATAGGATCTAGCCTCCCACAAACCCTAAATTGGACTGAGCAGTCTTCAGAATGCTGTTATATTACTGTTCATTGTAAAATCGGTCTGTTGAACTAATCTACAATATAATTTATGTCAGTTGTTCTGGGACACTGCGGTGGGTTGGCACCCTGCCTGGGATTGTTTCCTGCCTTGTGCCCTGTGTTGGCTAGGATTGGCTCCAGCAGACCCCCATGACCCTGTAGTTAGGAATATAGCGGGTTGGAAAATGGATGGATGGATGTTCTGGGACATAGGTGCATCTACCTTCAAAACCCTGAGCAATCTTACATCAGGACTTATAACTTATTGCTCTGGAATATGAAATATACTGAGAAGAATCATTTCACAAAACAAGGGCCTGAAAATAATATTCTATATCATATTAATGACTACCTGTGTTTCCTAAGACAATGGGCCTCGGTTATAGTGCTATCAGTTAACAGGACATATCAGAAATACCATATAACAAACAGAGTACTTTTCTGTATATATTTAATTTCTTTATTTAGTTTTACCAGGGGCTAATATTAGTATGCTGTGTTCCATTTATCTCAGAAGTCAGATGTCGGACCTGGAAATGATGCTACACCTAAGTTGACTGCATTCCAGTAAAACATGCAGAAAACCAAGATGGACATGTCCATTTATATCTTTATTCCAATAGATCAAACACTGTAAAGAGCAATTGATAACAACGCACTACATGGTATTTTGTGCATCCAAACACTGCAGCAATATGTCCACAGATAGTTGATACTTGGACAGTAAGTGTGTACAACTTATATAATGAAACACAAAGAGACAGAAGTGCTTAAAAAAAAAAGTACTATATCTTTCACATAAGTTTTCCATATATGTCACCATTTTGGATTGATGTCATAATCCTAAATTGGAGAATCTTGGACCTCGCAGACTAAGTCTGAGGTTCCAAGTTGGAAATCTGAGAACTTAATGGGGCTTCCCATTCGAAAATTCCAACTAGGAACTTGGAAATTCTGACTTGCCAATTCACATGGAACACAGGATAAATTGACCGGAGCTCCTTACTCTGGAATATGCAAGAAAGAATTAGCTATTAGTAAAACATTCCTGCAGCAGACAAAATCCTACTTGACCTTGGCTTTTGTTAATTGTCACTGCAAAACACAAATTTACAGGAAACAGGTTTCGATTGAAACAGGTAATTAGTGTAAATACTGGGAATTCTGGGTATAAATAAAATTTCAGCCAGTACGCACATCCTGTAAAAATGGTATCTTCAATCTTGTACCATTACAAAGTTTTGGAGGGTGTAGGTCAAAAGCAATATACACTGAATCATGGTTTACTTTAGATCAGGGGTGTCAAACTCATTTTGGTTCAGGGGCCACATACAGCCTAATTAGATATCAAGTGGGCCGGAGCAGTATTCATAACATAATTACCTATAAATAATAGTAAGTCCATGTTTTTTCCCTTTGTTTTCGTGCAAAGAAGTACAAGTACATTAGAAAATCTTCATATTTAATGAAATGTTTTACAAAACATATCAACATATCAAAACATATAAACAACCTCAGATTTCTTAAAACAAGTGTTTGCACAAATACAAACAAAACTTTAAGTCAGAGGCATTTGGAACTGAAAAATATAGTACTGCACCTTAAAATGTATGGCATTACATGAACAATTGGATTCCACCAAACCAAACTCTTTTGTAGTGAAGCTGTTAACTTACATTAAATTTAACATTTTTTTAACTATTTCTACAGCAAGAATTCATTTTCACAGAACTGAATTCTTTAAGTGCAATCGGTGTCTGAAGCAATATTTTAAAGGAGTTAGTCACATCTAGACTACTTTGTTTTTGCTCCTGAAACTTGCCATCTTTTGGTCTGCACAAGTGCATCAATATCAGGTGTCATGTCCTGACTAGTAGCCAATCTCAGAATGTCATCGAAGTGCTTGTTTGTGAGCCTTGAGCGCAATTTTGTTTTATTGATGTTCATTACTGAGAAACTTGTTCACAAAGGTAGGTTGTCCCAAAAATGCACAAAATTTTTGCAGCCAGGGCTGTTAATTTGGGGTACCCTGGCAAGAGATATTGATAAAATGTGCCCAAGCCCACTGAGGCAAACTTGTCCTTCAAATCTGCATCACATTGCAAATCAATTATCTCTAGTTGGATGTCGACAGGGACATCAGAAGCTTTGACTGTGAAGGGTGAGCGAAAAAACTGCAAATTCTTTCTCGAGTTCACCAAAGATCTGAAACCGTTTCTCAAACTCACACAGCAATCCTGCAATCTTGTCTTTATACTGTTTCATGTCAGCATTAATGCCTGCTGCACATACCTCTCTTAGGCAAGGGAAATGTGCAGGGTCACCACTTGACAGCTGTGTCTCCCACAAAGTCAGCTTCAACTTGAATGCACATATGCTGTCATAAAACTGTGACACAACTTTTTTGCAGCCCTGCAACATTTTGTTCAGAATATTCAAGTGCTCTGTAATATCCACCAGAAATGCAAGGTCCTGAAGCCATTCCTGACATTGTAATTCCATCACTGGATTTCCTTTTTTCTCCATGAATTGTCCGATTTCCTCTCGTAGATCAAAGAAACGCCTCAGCACAGCACCTCTGCTTAACCACCTTACTTCAGTGTAGTATGGCAGGGTATTAGTAACGTGATTGTCACTGAGAAGGCAGTCAAACTGACGATGATTCAGGCCTCTGGCTCGGATGAAATTAACAGTTCGGACAACCACCTCCATGACGTGATCCATTTTTAACGACTTGCAACACAATGCCGCCTGGTGCAAAATACAGTGAAATGTCCAGAAACCATCTCCTCCATTAGCGGCTTGTACTTTCTCTCTGAATTTTGTCACAACACCTGCTTTTCTTCTGATCATTGATGGCGCGCCATCTGTAGCCAGGCTGACGCCGCGGGACCAGTCCACCCCGACTCTGTCCAGCGCGCCATCCACAGAGCAGAAAATGTCCTCAGCTGTTGTGGTGTCACTCATAGGCACCAACTCAAGGAACTCCTCAGTGACGGTCAATGTGTCATCAACTCCACAAATAAATATGGCCAGTTGAGCAACGTCTGTAATGTCAGTGCTCTCATCAATTGTACAGAAAATGCAAGAAATGACTTGACCTTGTGTTTCAACTGCCTGTCTAAATCAGCCGATAGTTCCGATTTTCTCTCTGCCATAGTGTTTCTCGTCAGACTAATGTTGGCAAATGCTTGTCGCTTCTCAGGACACACGAGTTCTGCAGCCTTCATCATGCATCTTTTAACGAACTCACCGTCGGAATACGGCTTTGATGCTAATGCTATTTCGTTAGCAATTACGTAGGTGGCTTTTACTGCTGCTTCACTGACCTCTCGGCTCTGAGTGAAAATTGACTGCTGTTTTCTCAGACCCACCAGCAATTCATTTATCTTCTCTCTCCTCAGTCGTCCTTGCAAGATGTCGTATTTTCCACCATGATGAGTCTCATAGTGGCGCCGAATATTATATTCCTTGAGCACCGACACTTGTTGATTACACACCAAGCACACAGGTTTCCCATTTATCTCTGTGAATAAATAGGAAGTGGTCCATTTCTCTTGGAAAACCCTACACTCAGTATCCACTTTTCTCCTTTTTGACAAAGACATTTTGGCTAATGAGGGTGTCAAGGTGAGTAGAAAATAAGGTAGCCTACAGAGTGGCAGAGTTGTTGCTTCTTTTACTCTAATTAAAACAGTGCACCCCTCCCCTTTGACTAACACAGTGCGCCCCTCTCATCTGACTAACACCCTAGCAGATGATTTAGGAATTGCATTTTATTACGAATTTCGAGTTCGTGTCTTTTATTAATTTTTTTACTTTCAAAATTCATCCAGTGGGCCGGTTTTGGCCCGCGGGCCGTACGTTTCACACCCCTGCTTTAGATAGATAGATAGATAGATAGATAGATAGATAGATAGATAGATAGATATTTACAGGCTACACATTTGTTACACATGCATTCAAGGAACTGAACCTTTTAATCGTGTTGAACAATTATGAGAAAATAATTAACTATAATTGTCTTTGATATTATCATTTTGATTATTAATTTAAATTAACAGTACAATGAAAAATACACCTTGTCGTGCCAACTGCACATTCTGTAATGTCTTTACACATGGTACAAACATCATTGTTTAGGGAACCACTTAAGAAATTAATATGAAAATTGTTAAATACCTGGTTAGATGAAGAACTAGAAACTGTGTTTAATAATGTTTCTTTTTCATTTGTTACACTAAAAAACAGCACACTATTAAAATCTATATCAGTGTTTAATATAGTAGATACAGTACATTAGTAATATAAATATTATTAAATAAATAATTTTAAGTACAACACAAACATTTCTCCATTTCCCCCACCCCCAAAATGAATCATTCACTCTTCTGTGTGGTGGAATTTTAAATCCCTGTAAAAATGTTTGCATGCAGTGTTTTAACAGTTTGCACAGTACACTTTTGAAAACAAAATATTTCCAAATTATAGATGATTCTCTTAATTTTGGTACTTAAAATGTCTAAAAAGCGACAGATGATCTAGGTTCACCATTACTTATATACCTCAATTTTTCTGAAATCATTTGCAAATAGAAAATAAACAAATTCACACTTAAGATGTTGTCTGGGATCAGGGATTACCATTTAGCACATAGTTAGCCCTATGGTGCGAGTGCCCCTGTTTATGCAAAGCAGTGCTTGAAGAGGATATACATAAATGCCAGTATCTTATGAGTTGTACAGTATTGTTGTATTAATGCAATGAGCAAGTAGCATTGATCAGCCCATTTAATCATTGTGATACAATTTCTGTAGCTGCTTTATTAGAAATACAAGCGGCTGTATCTAAGCTTTGACAAACTTTCTCTTTCCATTTTACAACGCGTGATCACCTCTCTTGTTTTCTATTCAGGACATTGCAGCCACCATCCATCTACCCTATTGATTACTGGAGCTATTCACATGGCCCACCAATCACTTCTGTTGTGTTATTCATTTGCATAAAGTAAGCTCTCAATGCAGTGCATATTAAAATGATAATCACACTAATATTTACACCTGCTATTTCAAAATTTTGGCTGCTGTGACATCAACATTACTAATGTTCAGGCTTCACAATAAAAGATGGTGTAGTGGCATTTTAAATGCACTTCTTAAATATATGTGGAGTTCCAGTCAAGGTTGCCACAATAAACCAGCATTGCTTATTTGTAATTCCTGATACTAAATTGGAGGAGATAGTAAAGTAAAATACTGAGACCCAGGGAACACAATGCCTTTAATATTAGGGTCTGTGAAGTACATTTTGCTATTGTTGCTGTATTGAGAATTTCTGGACTGAAATCTAGTACCACTTTATAATACTACTGATTTTCTGCTCTACTCAATCAAAAATAAATGTATATATTTTTCTACAAAACCTCCTTTCATCTCAAATCTAAAATGATTTTGCATGTAAAAATATAGCAATGTTATTTTGTGCAAAAAAGCTATTATAATATTTCATCAGAGAAACAACATGGTATCATTCCAATTGCTAAATGACTACAAAATACAATATGAGAGCACTCAAATAAGGTTTTTTGGAATACATAAGCATAAATGGAAAAAAAGTTTTAGGCGGATAACAAAAAAAAAAAAAAAAAAAAAAAAAAAGTAATAATAATGGGTTTTCAATCAGCAACAAACAATACATTTCAAATGACCTGGCATGCAGACAATGTTTAAATTTTGTATCAAGAGTTCAAAATAGACACAACCTATCATTTACAGTAAGTTTAACCGATCCCTACTGCTACACTTTTGGATTTGGCATATTTCCCTAAAGAAATCAACCATTCACTGTACTAGATCACTTTATTACGGGATTAAATTTAAAATCAGCAACTGAATGGCCACCTCAGAATATGCAGCAGCCACAAATACACTACCCTAGTACACAGCACACTGGGTGGGATGAACAATGACCAGGTCATGCTCCATTTCTATCAAAGCACTGTCCAAACTCAAATGCTATTTACAATAAATGCTATAAAGGAAAAGAACAACATTCATAGTGAGGTCACTCTGCCACTAGCAACTGCAGATAGGTCAACCAGAATTAACCCACACGAGCCAGTTCAGTGAACCATAAATTAGGTAGGTGGATACAAGTCCTTCTGGGTCACTTGTAGTCCATCTTAACACGTGGCATTGATGGTGGGGGGACAAATAAGAGCTACCAAATGAGCCATTACCAGTCACTTTTTACTTTCTCCATTACAATAACATAGTTTCCCATACACTCTTTATGGGCAGAATGCAGGCACGTGCGTTTGGATTCTGTCAGTGAAGTGTTGAAAAAAGCTACCTGGCCAATCTAGTTCATCAGGAATGCTTATGCCTTCCACTGCTAATAGAACATCAAGCTTCTGCTCTCCTCAAACTATTATACCATCTGACAGTCAAAGTTAGTAAGGTCACTTAATTTATCAATTCCAACACTCAATTGAAGACTACCTGATGCTAGTAACATTGAACCACCAGATTTACACACAAACCACTATCATGTGACTAAGATGTTTTAAAATGTAAATGAAAAGTGAGGTCTGCCTTTCTAACAAGGATTTTAAAGGGTAAAATATGAACAACACTGGCATATTGCAAAGAGAATTATACTTCTCAGCAATCCTCCATCTGATTACATCCACCTGCAAATGTTCATTAGATTAGACAGCAATGTGATGATAATCGCATTAGGTACAGACTAAGAATTCTGAAAGGCTTTCAGTCTGTCTATACTTGGCTCTTTAAGTCATCATTAGAAACAAGTTCACTGCCTAAACAATGAAGTCTACACAGTACAGTAGATCATTAGAGCAATAATGCAGGTAACATATTGAATATATCCAGTGTCTTTATAAAGCATTTATCCATCAGTGAACGTTGTTTACTTTTTATGAATTACAATATTAAAAGAGAAGACTAAGCTTTAGCCAAAAAAGCAAACTATAGGTGAAAACATAATTGTAGAGAATCTTTATAATATGAAACTAACAATTGACCGTCACTCCATGACTAAAAATTTGTCAGATGCAACTACTGTATACCAGAAATTATACCTGTAAAGAACCTGTATCGATTTTTATTTTCTAAAATGCATAAAGCTCCCTCAAGCTGTATTCACAATTAGATTTGATTCTAGTGTCAACATACTAAATTATTTTCATCTGGGCCTCACAGTTTTACACTTTCTTATAAGCCATAATCAAGATATGGACAGTCTTTCATGAAATACAATTACTTTTGTTTTGTACATCTCCTGTGAATCCCAGTGCTGTGACTAACTCGGGCAATTATTTTAATGTGCAACGTATTCCAAGTCTCATCTGTGAAACACTGCCCAAACTAGCTCAGTTATAGCACATAACACACATATTTTTATCTAATTTACTTTACTTATTTTCCTTTTCCTGACTAAAGAAACACAAAAAACTTTAATTGCCTTCATGTTTTATATATTAAATTTGGCAGCGGAGCATAAATATCTTGAGTCCAAATATCACTATGCCTACATGGCAATTTTTTTTCTTTTTTCATTTTTCTAGGAGTATGGTTACCTCCCAATAATGTACATTTTACACTGATCAACAACTATAAATTATCCCAGTTCAAGAGAAAGTGTCCTGTTATGGACTATCTTCTTTTCCAGGCCTCTTTTTAATCTTGTGCTCAGGGCTGCTAGATCAAGTTCTGGCTCCCTAACAAATGTCTACTGGTACAAGATGACTTAGAAAATAAAAAAAATAAAATAGATGGAGCTCCGTGTGTGTGCATTATGCAGCTGTCTTGTATGATTCCGGTTTCCAGCTGCAGCTTTAATCTGAAAGGTAGATTCCTAAATTAAGCCATCGATTTTACAGTGGGTAAATCAACCAGTTATAGCAGAGCTGACACACTTTCACTTTGTCCCACACTAATAAAGGGAACTTAACCACACAATGTCCACAGAAGGCAAACAGTTTATCACTATACTGACTTCAAAAGCCATACACCATAAAAGCTATTCAGAAATTTGTAATTGCATTTACACAATGCATTCAGATCTCAAAGAAAATGAACATACTAAACCAGCGGTTCTCAAACTGTGCGGCGCGCACCATATGTGGCGTAATTTTGCTATTTGTAGGGAAATTTTAAACTTGTAGCATTGTATTGGCAGCAAAAAATATAGGAATAAATTTTATTATGGTTTCAAAAAAACGTTAGGGGGGCGAGATTAAAACTGTTATGAAAACTCGGGTCGCAAATATTTAAAGGTTCAGAAACGCAGTACTAAACAATGGACCCATCAGAAATCTTCACAGGTAAGCTAACAACAAGAAGAAAATGAGGGATAACGTAACCTTCTCAGACTCACTTCATCTAACAAAGGGATCACATAAGGCCAGCACTTATGTCTACAGCAATCAGCGCAAATCAGAAACTCCAAAATAACATACTATAATGCGCTGCAAGTTTAGCTTTAAAAGCAAAGAACACTTTATTCACTTATAATCTTGATTTGTTTTGCTTACCATCACTCTGAGGTTTGTGGCTTCAATTACTTAACTGCTTAAGGGAAAAATAGGTACAGAATAAACTTTGGTAAAAGGTAAAATATTTAAAAAAAGATAACAACAACACAGAATGATAAATAACACCACAGAATTAAAAATACAAAAACATTCATTGTTGACATTACTAACCAAATATAAATGTGAATTGGGATTTAAACACAGGAAGAAAATGTGTCATAAGCAGGAAATGATTATAGCATAAAGAACATGAAAGAAGCAGGATATGCCACAGAAATGGTTGGTCCATTGTCCAGGAGTAAACTAAACAAAAGGACAAAAAAAGCCCACTCTAACTCAGTCTAAATTACAAAAATAGAATGCAACAGATTATGAAGGTCAAAACCACTTCATGATAAGGCAAATATTTAGGAAGACAAACTTAACATGTTGAGAGCTATCTTCACACCACAGAGACAGCTAACAAAATAGCATTAAACATAGCATGAAAAAGTTAAAAAAGAGCATTGCCATAAGATTAGTATTTGCTTCTAATTGCATTCTAGAATTTCACAAAACACTAACTTTGCCTCACGTTATGCACTAAAGAAAAAAATGGCACTGCTGATTTGATAACTGATTAAAATACCTGTCTGAATGCTGCCAAGCCAACTATAATTGTATAAATCTTGGTATACATCAGCCACTGCTGAGAAAAACAAAATTTTAACTTTCCTGCATCTAGCAGTGAATACATGCTGTTAAGCACTGACCTGCAAAATACGAGGCTTCAAGATTAATCTTTAAGTGATTCAAGATTTATTTATCTGTCACATGTACACACAGAGGTATATCGTGAGCAGGCTGTACTAAGCAATTAAATTTAAAATAATATATTAAAAAGAAATATTAAAAACACTAAAAGGTGCAGATTCAAAATACAGTGGTACCTTGAGATACTAGTGCCCCACCGTACGAGTTTTTTGAGATACGAGCCATCACTAGGTCGATTTTTTGCCTTGAGTTACAAGCCAAAATTCGAAATACGAGCCATCAAAGAGCTTGTCGCCGCACATTCCGAGGAACTGACGACGGGGGAGTTGATGGAACTACAGACGCGGCAACATGCGGAGATTCTGCAAGAGATCGGTATCACGAAGGAGACAGAGGCAGAGGAGGTTACCTCATAATGTGAGATAAAGGAAGTGTTTGCAATGTGGGAAAAAAAGTTTCGAACTTTAAATAAAAGAAACACCCTGAAAAAGTTACAACTGATCGTGCAGTGGTGCTATTTAATGCCACTTGCCTAACGCTTGACTTTATTGAAAAGAAACCCTGAAAAGATTGCAACTGATCATGCAGCGGTGCTATTTAATGACACTTGCCTAAAGCTTGACTTTATTAAAAAGAAACACCCTGAAAAAATTGCAACTGATCGTGCAGTGGAGCTATTTAATGACACTTGCCTAACGCTTGACTTTATTGAAAAGAAACATCCTGAAAAAGTTACATGATCGTGCAGTGGTGCTATTTAATGACACTTGCCTAACTCATTTCAAAAACATTCTAAAGGGGAGAACTAAACAAAGCTCCTTGGATAGGTTTCTATTGAAACGCCTTGAGAATGAAAGTGAGGAAAGCGTGGCAAAAAAGAAAAAAAAAACTAGTGAAGAAGAAAATTAAGTTAAGCAAAAGTGAAAGAAAAAAAACATTACAATACACTAATCGGCTTCGCCAACATCTGTTTATTTCTTGAGATTCTTTTTTATGTATTAGGTTTTATTTTGTTTGTATACAATATTTGTTCATTATAAATAAATGTTTTCAACATAAGAAAAATGTAACAAAAAATTGGGGTGGTTTTTTTGGGGGCTGGCACAAATTAATCTCATTTCAATTAATTTCAATGGGGAAAATTGATTTGAGATACGAGCATTTTGACTTACGAGCTCGGTCACGGAACGAATTTAACTCGTATCTCAAGGTACCACCATACTCACAAAACTGTGATTATACAAAACACTAGCAAAATACCCGCGCTTCGCAGCGGAGAAGTAGTGTGTTAAAGAGGTTATGTAAACATAGAAGTTTAGTTTCTTTTCAATAAAGTCAGGCGTTAGGCAAATGTCATTGAATAGCGGCACTGCAAGTTTAGTTTCTTTTCAATAAAGTCAGGTGCGCTTTGTAGCGGTGAAGTTCTGCTTTTAAATTTTTTATTAAGAAGAAAAGAAAACCTTTTTAAACTGAGGGAAAATATACCAATAACAATTTGTTAAGGATCTGTTTTTTTGTGAAGCTGTCTTTACACAGCTTCTCCGCTGTTTCTCAATTGTGTAATGAATGTTTTCTTCAGCGCTCTTTGTGGCTGTTCCTTGTTTTCAGTTCACGTGATTACGTAGGAGGCGTGATGACGCGATACGCGACTCCGCCTCCCATGGCCATTGACCTGCACTCCATTACAGTATATGGACAAAAAAAGAGGTTCCAGTTATGACCATTACGTGTACAATTTCGAAATGAAACCTGCCTAACTTTTGTAAGTAAGCTGTAAGGAATGAACCTGCCAAATTTCAGCCTTCCACCTACATGGGAAGTTGGAGAATTAGTGATGAGTGAGTGAGTCAGTGAGGGCTTTGCCTTTTATTAGTATAGATATACACAGAGATATAATTGTTAATTAATTGTAAAAACATAATAGTTAATCAATGTAAATAATAGATAATTTTAAGGAATGCTTGACAAGATGCCATTATTTTTACTGCCTGGGAAATGAAGCCCTTTCTCAAGTCCTTCTGTAATGCAGGCACCTGCCAGATCTTAATAATTTAACACTTTCTGAAGAAGGGGTGAGGGAAGTTCTTCAGGACCCTGGTTACCATGGTAGTGCACTTTATTGTATATAGGTCCTGTGGCAAAAGTCATTTCCATACCAGTCAGTGTTGCATCCCGCTGGTATATTTTCAATGGATGCATGATAGAAGCAACTTCAGGACTGTTTTTGACATTCTGAATTTCTTCAGTTACTTTTTACAACATCTGAGGTATCTGCAACATTCAACCTTCTCTACTGCAGTACCATTAATGAACAGAGGTATGCTCTCAGTTATTCACTTCTTCTTTTCCCTGATGAAATCAATTATGAACTCTTTTGTGATCATCGATAAGCAGACTTTTTCTGATACCATATTCACAAGCCAGCCACTCTGTCTAGGTAGTGCTTCTCATTGTTGTTGCTGATGAGAACTACCACCATTGTATCGTCAGTAAATTTTATAATGTTTTTAACTGTACAATCATAAATATATAGTGAATATAGCAGGGGACTAAGAACTCCCCTGTAGGTTGCTAATGTTCAGGGCAATGAAGCTGGAGGTATGTTATATAACTTTGACTACTTGTGGTCTGGCAGACAAGAAGTCCAGGATCCAAGTGCACAGGGTGGAGTGAAGACCCAAATTGTGCAGTTTTGTTGCTAGTCTGGTGGGAACAATTGTGTTGACAGCTGAGCTAAACATGATTAAAAATGCCATGTGGGGTGACTGTTTAACAGTGTCCAAGTGAGAAAGAGTGGAGCGTAAAACATGGGAAATGGAATCATCTGTGGATCGGTTTACCTGGTAAGCAAACTAAAACAGATTTGGTCTCTAGGAAGGCAGGAGCAAGTGTGGCCCTTAATCAACGCATTTCAAAGTTACTGAGGTGAGAGATACAGGCCAGTAGTCATTCAACAACAACATTTATTTATATAGCACATTTTCATACAAATAATGTAGCTCAAAGTGCTTTACATGATGAAGAAAAGAGAAAAAAAGACAAAGTAAGAATTAAAATAACACAACACTAATTAACATAGAATAAGAGTAAGGTCCGATGGCCAGAGTGGACAGAAAAAACAAAAAAACTCCAGACGGCTGGAGAAAAAAAAAACATCTGCAGAGGTTCCAGACCATGAGACCGCCCAGCCCCCTCTGGGCATTCTACCTAACATAAATGAACAGTCCTCTTTGTATTTAGGGTTCTCATGAAAGTACTTGATGAGGATGGTCATATAGACTTCTGACTGGATGTGGAGGTCTTCTTGGGAACAGAGACAATGGAGATCCTTTTGAAACAAATATTGACTACAGACAGGGCCAGAGATGTGTTAAATATGGTGGTAAACAATGAAGCTAGTTGGTCAGCACAGACCTTCAGCCCAAGACTAGATATACCATCATAGCTTTCCTAGTGTTCAGACACATCAGAGGTCTACTCACACTGATCAAACACAGAAAAAGGTTGGTCACACCTCTAACTGGTGGTGTCATAATGGCTCCATCAACCATTGCAATGTTATCTGGCAGGCTGCTGTTGCTACCATCATCATCCAATTGTGCATAGAATATGATCAGTTCCTCGGCTAGAGCAGCATCTTTGTTCACCAGTGTAAGGGGCCTGCTCCTGTAATCTGTGATGGGTCAGACATTTTGGCACAACTGGTCACGCTGGTCAACCCTATCCCTGTATCACTGTTTCCAATACAGACTCATAACAGCATAAGACGTTTGACAAACAATATGAAATAAATCAGCCCATCAAGCTAATCTGCTTAGATAACAGCTATGTTGTCCCACTACATGATTGCATAGTCTGTTTCAAACTTCACCTCTTCACATAAAGAGTAGTAGATTTCAGGAAGACTTGAAAATTGAGTCACATAAAACAAGGACACCAGTATAAATTATGGTTAAGTGAAAGAATTCTGCTGGATAAACATGATCTGATGTCTTATCAACTAAATGTTATATCCTGAGCACATCGTTTAACCTCCCTGGGTTATAAATGCAGACGTATATATAAACCACCATATTGTGCATATCACTTTCAAAGAGACAGTAAATGAAAATAAATGTATAAATACATAACAAATGTTTGTTTGATTTTAGGAAAGTTAAAACCAACTCTGGCAGCATCAGGCAGGAAAGAACTGTAAACCGAGTGCCAGTCCATTATGTAACAAATTGAAAATTTGAGAGAAAAAGCAAAGTGACCTGAGGAATCTCAAGTAAATAGCAAACCACGTCATAAAATAAAGCCTCAAAATTTTATTTCAGCTAATGAAGTAAAGTACATAATACCACATTCTGCTCATACTGTAATTGTTATGGTAGCAGATGTGTTGTCAGCGATGTGTTTGTATTACCTAATATTAAAAAAGGGTTGATTACAAAATTTCATGAAGATTAAGAAGAAAAAAAAAGTCAAATATTATTGAGTTTTTTTTAACGTCATTTTCTTAACAGGTTAAAAGGACATATGTATTAAATACACATATATTAAATAAATACATATTAAAAGTACAGGAATCTTTTCTAAGATAAAGTGAATTTATGTGTTTTCAACCTGTTACTTTGTGCTCAGTGTGAGTTTGTTAACAAAAGAATATACAGTCAAAAGAAAAGTTAAAAATAAACAGTAATCAAGCAAGCTTTGCTCAAGGTTGACTTGAGGGTACAGAAAAAAAATAAGTGGTATCTTAAGTTGACAGCAGCACCATCTGTCACTGACCTAACATGATTAGCCATATTTTTGTCGATTCTGCATCTGTCACTGAACTCTTCAAACCATATAAAGCTAACTGGTAAGATTCACAATAATTCAGTTCAAAGGCATTAAATAAACAGATGTAGAAAAGAATAAGTCAAGTAATGACAGATACACAGATAGGAACAAAGCCTTGTACTAATAACCATATTGGAAAAAGCAGGCTTATTTTTAGTTGTCACAATAATGTTTCACACAAAGCATAAATAAGATCATTTTACAACCTGATATCCATTCCTTCAGTACTGAACTCCTAATATTTCCTGCCTTGTGTCTGATGCTGCTATGAAAAACACCAGGTATCATATAATAAAAAAAGACAGTAACACATCTATCCTAACATTTTAACTTGGGTCACAGAGAGCAAGAAGGAAAAGAAAGGGAAACATGGACTGGATTGGGTCCAGCACGAGTACCAGGACAATTTATAGCTGCCCAATGCATACAACTATGGATGTGGGGCTAAAAAAGAATACTCAAAGAAAACTCACGATACAAGAAACACAAACTCACTTTACATATACAGCAATTGGATCAGGGTACATAATTAGACTTAGTTTGCAGCACTCATCAGTGCCCCCATCCTAGTTATATTAAAACATTACAACAATCTATATGAGAACAGACTGATCAGCCCAATAAGCTTGTCCATCATATTTACCTAGATTCTCCAAAACAACATTAAGTCAAGATCTGAAGGTCCCAAATGTCCTACACTCCACAACGAAGTGCATCAAGAAACGCCACTAGGGCACCTTTATATGAAAAGCAATGCACCTGCATAATGCCTCACTGTGACTGTGACAGCCAAGTCAGAACTTTTGTAATTTGCTTTACAGTCATTCTGATGTGTATTCTGACCAAAGTGCGTATGTGTATATTTATTTGCTTATCTATTAATGTTTTCATTTATTTACACAGATTCTGTAAAAAGCCAAATTTTCCCCTCAGGACAAATAAAGTTGTATCTATCTACTTATCTCTATTTTAAACAATTATTTTATGTTTGCAATGCTGCTAATAGTGTTACAATAATGGTTAATTACAGAAGACAGAGGAGTCGTCAAATGCAGAACTTTATATGAATGGAATAATTTTTATCCAACGTATGGAATCTTATCCCAAGAAGTGAGCCACAACATTATAATAATTCCAACAGCTAGCATACCAAGTTTATTTATTAATTATTTATTTCAGGTAAGACTGTATGTAGACATACTCAACATACATAGGAAATACATTTAAGACATATCATGTACAGTGTATTTTTTAAAAACATACTCGAGGCATAAATGAAATGTTTTATGATCACTGGTTCTAAAGAGTAAAATTACATTGATTCTTTGTCATATATGAAGGCTAGACACAAGTCTGCTACTAACTTTTTCTTTCTCTCTTTAGGCAACAAAGAAGACTATTGGTCAGGACACACAAAAACTAAGAAATCTGAAATTAATTAAACTGGATGATGAATGTAAAGCTTCAATTCAGAAATTCAGAACCCAGACACACAACCTGAGTGTATAATTTCATTAATGGAGTTAATTTCCTCTAAAATCTAGTGGCATAGCTAGTTTTGGATTCTGCACAATAGCGGGAGCTTTTTTATATATATATATATATATATATATATATATATATATATAAAATGTTCCATATGACTTTAACAGATGAGCAAACAGCAAAACGGAAAGGAAACAGAAAACAATGCAACACCTGAATGTGGTGTGAGGCACACAATTATCCGCCTCTTTGGATCCCAGATGATAATCAAAGGAATCCAACATCTTTATAGCAGTTCACCACCTCAAAATGCTATTTTCCTATACAAGAAAAAAAATGCAGCAAACAACATAAAATACTATGCTACAATTTATAGTGTTATGACAGTATTCCAGCTCTTTGTAAAATAATCCACTGTTATGGCTAGAACTTTTTGACTTCTAAAAAATGTTAAACATGAAGTGCTATTCTAAATACTGTTTCTTTGAAATAAATGCTACTAACACCTTTGGGAGACTTTATTGTTGCATAAGAAATTACTGACCAATAACCAAAGAAGCACAAAGCAACATGTACAATAATAAAAGGACATATCCCTCTATATATGGAAAGCTCTTTATCTTGTAATATATGAATAATGACCCCCAGCTTTAAAAAGGCATTGTTAATACAGATTTCAAAAAATGGATGCTCAATGTTAACAGTTTTATCTTTAATTGCACATTTGGGATTAGGCAACAAGGCAGTGTACATTACAGTGCATAATTCTCATTAAAACTGTAACTTTTGCAGAGTTAACATTTTAAATGGTGGGAAGCTTGTTATCATCATGGAATATTAAAATAAGAAGAAAATTTGGATTGTGAGCCTGCACAGTCCATATCCTTCACTACAAGGAAACTCTTATGTGACAGAATGTAAACATTACATTCAAATATTGATACTCCTGTTGAGCATTGTATGTGTGTATGTTATACAATTTATATAGTAATATAATAATTATAATAAACAACTGGACTATTATTCATACATTGAATTATCTTATATTTTACATTGCTTTGAAATGAACTAACAATTTGCTTCGTAGAATGCCATATGATAAGTGTGTGCTGTGAAGATGGTTACACAAAATTAAGGCTGACCAGTTGATTAAAGAAAAAGTGATTGGTTCAACTGGGGAAATTATACTGAATTAAATCTTCACTGTAGCAATATTTCCTACATCTAAGTGCTCTGCTCATGGATTCATTCAGTGATTAAAGAGAACAGTTTTGCCTGTTGTCCGCAAAACCTGCTAGTTAAACTGGGAATAGGAATGCTCTGAACTTGATACATTCCAACATGAATCAGAACACACAAATAACATGACCACCAATTAAAAACAAAAGCACCACACTGAGTTTTTAAAAAGACTTAAATAGGACTCTTCACACACGTTGACCTGCGTCTGTTACTTCTTCAAGACAAGGCAGACTTAATGATCACAGGCAATTTAACAAGAATCCTGGCAGCTGCAGATTAAATGGTTCACTATACAAACCTGAGCACTACTGTAATTTTAATAAAACATTTATATGCTGTGAGGGATGGCTGGCATCCTTGTCCAGCTGGGATGCCTTCGTAATGGAAGGGCCCCTGGAAAGCCAGACGGCAGCCTCCCTAGGTTGCAGCAGTGCCCCAGATTCTAACAGGGCAGTTTGAGAATTGGAGTTCTTTGGCTCAGCCCTGTTGGATTCCTTGGGTGCTGCCAGGGGGTCCTGTGGGGACTAGCGAGATGTATTTTGTGGGGCTTCTGCCTTACTCGGAATTGCTGCCGGGCCAAATCTTTTGGATATCGGAAATACTTCCAGGGACCACTCAAAAGCAGCTGGCTACCTCAGCTCAAGAAGCCAGAGTCGGGAGTTGGAGGACAAAGCTTGCCAGGTGGAATGGAGGAGGCAGAAAATGTGAGAGAGAAAGAAGATGACAAGAATGTTGATGTGTGCTGCTTGTGCTTATATTTGTATTGTGCTTCGTGTTGTGGGACATCATGGCATCTAAACATTAACTAGCTGTAGTAAGGAAATAACTGAAGCAATCTAATCATTTTAAATCTGCAATAGATCCTGATAGAAATATAACCAAACTAAAAAAAATATGCAAATGTATACATAAAAATGTTATTTCCCACGCTTGGTAAATGTGACACAGTGTTTTTCCTGTATGGCCTTCATCAGGTTTGTAACTCTGGATGAAATTACACACCAGATGAAGGCTATACACAGCAAAAACATTGTGCCTCTTACCTCCTCTTCTCAGTATGAAAATAACCTTTAACTTTTTCACACAAATAAATAGAGAGGCAGAGAAACATTCTTAAGTGAAAAGCTACATAGAGGGAATAGATTAGAACCAAAAACATATGCAAAGCCTAAAAATATAATTTACAATTTCATTTCTAATAATTAAAAAAAATAGGCTACATTTTTGCATAGCCATATAGTAATGCTCTCATATTACATTAAAAAAAATTACATTTTTCAGTATTCATGAAAGCAAACAAAACGAGCGTGCATACAGACCTGGTCAATCTTATTCCTTAGTAAGCCTTAAGGAGGGATGCAGCTGTGGCCTTTTCCTGTCTACCCCCTTCCCTCAAAACCACTCTGGGAATGAAAGAAAGAGAAACATTCAATAGCCGGCTGTGAAAATACTTCCCTCCAACACTCTGCCACCGCACAAAAAGAAATAAAAGAACCACAATTTAAAGTATTCTAATTAAGTGCCTCCAACCTTCAATTCCTGAAGTCGCTTAACAATTCTGTATATGTTTTACCCATTCACATCTCTCTGAATTATATACTTCTGGCTCAAGATATGACAAAAGCATAATAAAAAATAATTAAAAACAAATGGATTTACATACTTCTTTTCTAGTGAAATACAGTACTTTTATATCATAACCACTGCACTTCATGAAAATTTACAATCAAGCCAAACTCGACTTAGACCATAAAGAGAGTATGTGAGTATTGGGCATTGTTCCAGACCTAGCAGAGATGAAGCACAACCATTTCTAGTCCAAGAAATCTCAATACAGCTCATTATACATAACTGTCTCTCAAGGAGATGCAGGACAGAAATTGAGTCATCCATCCATTTTCTTTTCTAAGTGTTGTCTATATAGTACAAAGTGGCTTGGAGATGGAACCCTTCCTATCAGCAAGAAAAGAATGGGAATCAAACCATGGTGGAAATGAGCACAATGCAAGGCACATTCAAACAAATAATCACATTGGGCAATAAAATGTACAGTCTCCCTTTATTATGACTACATGTGTCTACTACTCTGGACTATAACCAGAGCACAGAGAGACCATGCAGATTTCACAGAAGGAGTGTCAGCAAGGGAAACAAACCGAAGTCCAAGTACAAAAGAAGTAGCACACCCAAAACTCCACCACACCCATGTCATGGAGGGAAACAACTTAATACTCTTCAGTCATTTTAAGTTAATTTAATTTAATACAAATGCGAAAACAAATATTTCTTTTTTGAGAAATGCCTGAAAATGACTGGTTTTCCTGGATTTTTTCCTCCTATGAGTCACCAGCAGTCAATTTACAATAGTTATGCAGCAACGAAAAAGGAGGTTTTTATTAAAAAAAAAAAAAAAAAGAAAGAAACACCACAGACCACCAGTATGTGATTTTGATTATATGAACAAGGATAATCCGCTTTTTCAAACCTAATAAAATAAGCCTGAAAAGTGAGATACTAAAATTTTAAGATTTAGAATTATTAATATATCATAAAGTTCTTGTACGGATCTTACTATTAATAGCAAATACTTCTGAACATTTTACTTTAATAATGGAAACAGATATAAGCAAATGTACAGTTATGAATTATATATTTTAAACATGTTTTGATGCAAGTCAATAAAATAAAGACATATTGCAATTGCTTACCTGCAGATTCCTATTACTAAAGCAAGTTACTATAAGTAATTTACTTAGTGTTATACAGTGAATTTTACGTGGGGACTGGACCTTCAAACTTAACAGCCTGTGCCTTAACCACTACATTTTTTACTTCTTATTTTTCCATTAGAGTAACAAGAAGTCATAACCTGGAAGTGCACTCAGTACATTGCTGGGCTTGCTCACACACATTCACATATTCACTGTCATTCACACAAGGTCAGTTTAGAATCAGTAATTGGCTAAAACACACCTGAGATGGGTGGCATGACGGGACAATAACTATAGTGCTGCTGCCTCACTAGTGACCTAGGTTCAAATTCTGTTTGCATGGGTACACAGACTTTCCTCCCATATCCCCAAAGACAGGCAGGTTAGGTTAACTGGCAAGTCCAAATTGTCCCGTGTGAATGTGGAATGTGTACTGTATATGTCCAGGAAGATGCAATAGACTAGCGTGCTGTCCAGGTCCTGTTCTTGCATTGCACCCATTCCTACAAGAGTGGGCTCTGGGTCCCTGCAAACCTAAACTGGATTAAGTGGATTTGAAAATAATTTTATACATCTTTGACACTCAATGAAAACTACAATATTAATGAAGAGAACATGCAAATACCACACAGATGGTGTACCTGCATGGCAGCAAACATAACTGCTAAGACTCCTAACTACACCTATTCATTTATAATGTTTTTTTTTCTTTAATTTTTCTTTAATGAATGGATGAGGGTGTGAGAATTAAAGAAAAGTGCAATTTGAGTGGCTTCAAAGCTACAGCAACAATACAGCTGCATTATCAGAATTTTTGTGTTCTCAATGCCCCTTTGTATAAAAATGCTAAGCCAAATCCCACAATGCCCAATAAAACCTGGGTAGTATTTCATATTGTCAACAGCAAAAAGGCAACACATTCTATGATTTCAACACTTTTTGCAAAGCAGAATTGCTAGCAGTAGTTTGCATAAGTTTAAGCAAACAAATAAAAGGATAATAGCCATAAATGAAGCAGTTTTGGCTTTGCAGTGGGTCACGGCATGTAACACCTGGATAAAAGAAAATTAAACTTGGGTCAAATAGTATGCAGAAAGCTATATGTGAATTTCCTGCCCTTTAAACTCAACTGCATCAAACTACTGGCAACTTTACAACCATCTGTCTCCTACTGCATTCCTATGGGTGCACAGCGCAGACAAGCTTTAAACTCACTTACAAAAAGTGCATTTAAAGACAGATTAAAGACGTGAAGTGTTTTTGTTGCACTTTCCGGACAACCTTTTTTCTTGTAAATGTGTCGCATTTAAATGTTCACGGACACCCGATGACCAATAGAGCTCAGTCCTCAGTTTTCACTGTTCTCCAGTATTTAAACGTACAAGGCGGTAGATGACAGCTGCGTCACGCAATGAATACCTTTGCTTAGCTAGTTCAAAGACGATCATAACTCTGAAGTTTTGATAATTTGTTACTTTGTTTTATGACAACTGTCGTAATATTTCGCAAACATATTTGCAGTGTAAACAATGTAAGACTACCACTAAATGAGATCGATGAAAGATTATGCTCTGTTCTGGAATTGTCCTGTCCGCGTTCGGTCATCCCAACTGCCGAGTGGGATGCCGACTCTGGAATAAATAGATTGCATCTTCTGGTTCTTCTGCCAAATCCATTCTAATTCTACAATTTCTCCATTCTTTCTAACGCGCGGTTTATATTCGTTTGTAACCGCAACAAAAATAAGACTGCGTGAGTCATTATGCATTCCACTTCTTACTTAAAATATCCTTCTTTAACCTCTGAAAAAAAATGGCTAGCCAACGAAATGACTAACGTATTACATATGCCACACGCGGTGGGGTCTGCGGACGTTTGGCTGTTTTCACGTTCATTTTCAAATTGATTTCTTAAGAGAGCCAGTGGCGCTGCCCCCCAAAAAATCAGGGAGGGTTCGTAAATACTTTTTAGTGTTGTACTCTGCATACACTCTTTGGCCATAGTTCACGCGGAACGCTGACCGTTTCTTTTTTCTAATCTTGGGACACAGCGACATTTGATAGTTAGGTTTAAAACCAGCTGAATGTGACGGAAATATTTACTAACGAAGAGTCGACATGCGCCGGATGTACGCTAATTTGTCTGTTACGCTTTCACGCCGCTGCCTCGATTCCTGCCTGGAATTCACTGTAAAGAATCCATACCGTAAGCGACAAATGTAATAACTTGTACTTACCAAATCGGGCTTTGCGCGGTCTCATTCACGCTCCAACAACTCTACTTAACTTACAGCGTCGGAATCAACTAAAAAAATATATATTATAACAGACAGGCGACTGTATTTTTCTCCTATAACTGTCAATCGCTTCCCATCCCTCTTGCTTCTCCGAGCTCCGAGCGGCATAAGTATTTCTGGAAGCGCCGTTCGAAACAGCCAATAGAGCGGCAGCTGAATCAGTCAATCACCCTTTTGGAGGCAGGGCGCGACCATATTTGTGCAACAGGTGGGCGGAAGAGGGTGTGTCCTGGGATGCATATAGTTTACAGTACAGTATTAGTTTATAGACGCGCACCTGTGTGGGCGTGGTCTGAATAAATCACGCCGTGCTCCTGCTTTGTTTATGTTAAGAAAACTGGGCACAATAGGATTTTTATTTTAATCTACTGACAATTCCCAAGGAAGTGGTAATCGTAATGTCCCCAGCCCTCTGAGACACCAAATATTCCGGATAGAATAAAGCAAAGCGTCAACGAAATACATTTCTGATCGGACACCAAAATAGCTTTCATATCAAAATTCGTGTATACACGTAGAGTTATACGACCTCCTCCAACTAAAATAGAATTCTCTCAGACATGTTTTTTTCTTTCTTTTTCAGTCCTTCCCATTTTAACACAGTAAACAGCCATAAAATAGCAAACAGTCAAAATTACTGATAAATAATCTAATTAATTGAATCGCGTGAAATGTTATCAAGCTTCCATGTGTGTTCAACTGCAATCTTCCAACTACAACTTACAACTTCTAACATGTAATTTCTTTAACTGAAAAAGAAAAAGAAATTCATTGAACCTCACCACATAGTCATGTTATAAGAATATTGTTGACTTTCCAAATATGACCTCACAAGTGTATTATTCAGCTTTGCCGTAACCCTTCAACTTGCACTTCAATAAGAAGCCCTGTTTGCAATTGTATTATACTGCATACCACTGCTAGTACTGGACGGTGGCAGCCCTCTCAAATTCCCAATGGTTTTCTCATAAAGCACACTTTCTTGATCTAGACCTAAGACATACACTTTGTGTAACTGTATCCAGCTGGAGGAGTGGTGGCACTGAGGCTAGGGATCTGCACTGGCAATCAGAAGGTTGCTGGTTCGAATCCCGTAAATGCCAATAGGGACTCTGCTCGGTTGGGCCCTTGAGCAAGGCCCTTAAACTGCAATTGCTGAGCGCTTTGAGTAGTGAGAAAAGCGTTATATAAATGCAAAGAATTTATTTTATTTAACTGTACATAGTTGAATGAGAAAAAGAAGGTATACAACTGCATACATGTATTTTCCAAATCTGCTTAATCAAATAATGCATCACAGTGAGTAGGCCCCTACGCAGGTAGCAATGGGTGCAAGGCAATAATCAGCACTGCATGGGCTACCAACCCAAGTCAGAGCACACTCACACACGTTACTGACATTGAGATTCCAACAAAAATTCAGGTTCAGAAAACACTTATACATACAAATCTAAAACAGTAACCAAAAAGCACATCACTGTGTGTAACTTTCATACATAAGCACAAATATATATTTAAATAAACGGTAATAGAACATATACATTTTTTGTTTGTTTTTCACGTTTCTAAAGATGAAGTGTAAGAACATCGAGTAAGTTAAACAAAATCTTTTGATATCTGCTTATCCATATAGTACAGTGCCACTTGCAAACTTAACTAAGTCATTACTGACATTTCTTATGTAACCGATTTGGAAAAAAATAAGTAAAAGAGCAGTGACCCTAGTATTAATCATTGTGAAACTAATGTTCACTTAAATTAATTTCTTGAACCATAACCCATTGCTTTATATACTTAAGCCTGTTCTGCATTCCTCTACCATTCTTCACAGAATCTTCACTAGAACACCCATACTGCATAGTGACCCTACATTAGCTATATAGTTCTCTGTTTTGACTTTTAGAACTGCATTTATTAATTTGCCCATGGTAAGCTTTAACATAACTAGTCTATACCCACCAGAAGGGACTTTGTCACATTTGTACAGAAATTCTTAAAACAGCTTTTGCTGTCTTAAGAATTTCTCCCATATTTGCCTAATTCTGAAAAGTACATATTAATGATATATATTCCCAATCACTAGGTTAACTATATCCAATCCAGGGGCCTCATGCATAACGCCGTGCGTAGAATTCGCACTATAACATGATGTAAACACAAAAGCCGAAATGTGCTTACGCACAGAAAAATCCAGATGCAGGAATCTGTGCGTTCGCCAACTTCCGCGTTCTTCCGCTACATAAATCCCGCTCAGCGTGGAAATAAACGCACATGCATGCGCCTGCTGTCTCGCCCCAACTCCTTCCAGAATGAAGCCTCTTTGAATATGCAAATCAATATAAATAGCCCTTAAGCCCAGCGTTCTGTGAAAAGGCAATGGCAAAAGTACGAGGAAGAATAGAAGAAATTCAGCAAATACCAAATGGAGGCAAAGAAAAACGTACTATTTGTTGGTTTAAACAGTTATACGAGTGACATAGCATGTCGAAGAAACTCGAAAGCTCAAGTTCACGAAGTCGCACAGTGCCCGAAATAAAAAAGAAGTTGTCACATATCAAAGTCGGCGTGAAAAGGCGAGACATAGCCCACCGTCTGAGCATCATATGAAAGCTTATTAGGGTACAGTGAAAAAAAAGGCAGACAATGTGAAAAAAGTAGGAAATGTCAACTTTAATCTTGAAATTTCGATTTTAATCACGTAGTTTATTTTGTCATTGAAGTAGAACATCATAAACTTCATCTTAAAATCGTTTAATAGTTTCTCAAATCCCATCGTAACTAAGGTAGCACGTTATATGCTTTGTTGTATATTTGATCTTATATGTGCTCTATGTGCCTGAATCACTACGTGCTCTTCCTCCGACAGGATACAGAATCCATTACGTTCGTAATATTACAGCTCTCTGAATAATTAAAATACTGAAAAGTATACATGATATCATTTTCATGATGATATGAGTTAAAGCATGTTATTAAACATGGGAACACGGTGGTGCAGTGATTGTTCATGTCTTACACATGATGCTTGCTACACCATGTGCAACCTTCAATGAAATGCTTTATTACAGAAGTACTGTCTTTTTCAAACGTACTAACCCCCAATTCCTGTCCTTACTTTTCTTTCTCCAAATACCCAATCGCCATACAATCAGCTCTGTAATAGACGTTAAGCCATCTGTAAGCTTAGAACGGTGATTCTTCAAAACTTTTCAGGAACATCGAAATATCTTCGTAATGTTTAATTATTCTATCCATCTATCCTTCTAGTGTCGCACCAGCCACAGCATGACAACAGCGCGAGGCAGAAACAATCCATGAACGAAGCTCAAGCTCGCTAGCGCTGCGGCATCATGTAGTTAAAGTTTTATCTGTATAATATAATCAACATACATCTGTATGAGCTTCAGTATAATATAATCAACATACATCTGTATGAGCTTCAGTGTCCTTATACACCACTGATAAGAGTGTATTCCCTTTTTGAATGTTATGTCGATAAGGTACATTCTGTATTCAAGTTAAGTCATTCTTAGGTTCAATAACACAGACCTTGAGGCCACATTTCTGACATACATCGTCTTCAGGAAAGTACACCTTTTTTGGCTATCAAAGAATGTGCAATTGCAATGGCTTCAATTTATATACATATATCTCTCTATTATATAAAAAAATCTTGGGCTGAGATGTGACCTTCTCTGAGACACTTTAATGTCCCGCGAGACAAGGCAGTGAGACAAAATGACTGATGCTGTACAGGCTTTTAAATATTTGAATATATGCAGATCACGCAGCACGGCAGCAGCAAGTCAAAAAGCAGATCGAGCACAGAGAAGGTAAAAAACAAAATGTATTTGTTTCGCATTGTATCACCATTTACGAGAGGGTTTCGGAGGAGTGACCGTATCTCCTTACCGTGCGTTTTTCTCCCCTCTTCACAACGCGAGTAGCAGAGACGCAAAGTGGCTTGCGCATTGCACGGGTGGGGGTTGGGGTGTTGTTCAGGGGTGGGCGAGCAAAGCGAGCAGGGCGCAAAGCCCCCTAGTTTAGGTAAAAAAAAAAAAAAAACTCTCACTGCCCCCCCACCTTAAAGAATGTATATTTAAAATGAAAGCAAGTAATCTCATTCCTGTTAACTTTCTCTATTTACTTGTATCTACTTCTAATTAAATATTTCACTTGCTTTAGGCTTTGCCCAATTGCTATCCAGGTACTGGTATGCCTTTCTAGATGCCTGTCACTAAAGTGGATTAAACTATCAAATATCTCTTGGCATCTTCCAAACCTAGGCCTATCAGCTCCCAGCTACACAATTTTTATTAGCCTTTAAATATATTCTAACACATGTTGAGCATCCTTGACAATATCTGAAAACAGTATGCTTTACTATATAATTAAACACTCCTCTTATTCAGCGTAAACTTAGAGGGGTCTTTTGGCATCCCATGGACTACTGGTTCTTTGCTATGTGACTTTCTAGCATTGATAGTTACTCACACCACCTCCAGTACCCAGTCTCTATCTGTGCTCAGTTACCCATTGTCCTACAAAGTTATTTACTTTGTCTGTTACTATATATCACCCTTATCTTACCATTTTAACTCTTGTCTATGCAGCCACATTTTCTTCTAAATATTCTTATTAATGTGAGATAAATAAAATTAGTCATATTCACAATCTCACTGATTACAACTTTGCCTTTCTTCTCATTTTCCTCCTATTTATCGCTAATACCTGCCAAGTCTGTTCACAACCTTGGGGTGGTGATTGTTGACCTGCTGTCCTTCACTGACCATGTTGCAACAGTCTTTTGGTCTTACAGATTCACTCTGTACTACAACCGCAAGACTAGACTGTATCTGACAAAATATACAGAACAACTCCTGGTCCAGGCTTTGGTGTCGTTATGTCAGGATAACCGCAATTCTCTGCTGGCTAGAAAACCGGCATGCAACATCAAGCATAGTATCAAATCTCAAACCAGACTCTTTTCATGTGTAGCCTGTAACTTGGTGGAAAAAGCTGCTCGCCACCTTTCAAAATTCTGACCCCCTCAACATGATGAAGAAGCGTTTGAAGATCCTCTTGTTTGGTGAATTTCTGTATAATTGATATTATGTGTTACATTTGTAACCTAGGAATTGCAACTGGAATGTATTTTTTCTGAGATCTTCACTTGTGAGTTGTGATGATCAATTTTGTAATCCTGTCCAATAACATTACACACGGAGGTTTACTACATTATGTTGACCAATGACACTTTTGCAAGTCACTTTGGGTAAAAGAGTCGGCTAAGCAAATAAATGTAAATGTAAATTTGTTTGTGCACTATTTTGTAGTATTCAACTTTTATAACCACCAGCCAAGAGAGTCAGTCACTTTCATCTATTCAACGTTTGCTCCTTTGCCAATGAACAAAGTTCTTGTAAAGGCAAAAGAGCTGTAAAAATCAATACACACATTCTCATCAACCAAAGATTTAAGAGCCCATGAAACAAAACAAAAAGTCAATGTACAAAGATCACAATCACATTTTGACAAGCAAGACTTACATATACAATCACAATAAAAATCATTATTCACTCTGCATTACAGTATGTACAGCATTCCATTAGTATTCTTACAAAAAATTCAGTATCATTGTAAAACTGGCTCAAGATTCATTTTCATTAGACAGACAGATAGATAGATCTTGCCACAACAGTATGGAGATGCATTTTTGCTTCACTGATATTTTTCACATTAACAGAATGGAAATGCTTTCTATTTACATAAGCAAATTCATTCTCTCAAGGCACCTTTATAGCAATGTGTGCGTAGTCGATCGTTCTGATTACATTTGGAAAACCAGACATTGCTGCGAATTGCACTTTGATGTTTGCCTTTTCAACCATAGTGTAAGGAAATCTTATATATCTGGATTTTCAAACATATTTTAATATTTCAGGCTTACAGTCTTGCATGTAATTGTTGTGCTAATATCAAATGTATTCCCAGTTCTAAAGTTATTTCCAACTGTGAAATGGGATAAGCAAGTGGCGGTGAGGATTGAAGAACAGAAAGTTGGATTAGTGCCATCCACCCACTCAAGCATGAAGAACTCTTTATAGAATTATGAACTTTTAATGGACTATTTATTGCTGATTTTATTATTTTAAAGTTCTTATTCTTTTAATGTCCTGTTTTTAAAAGGGGGATTGAGCTTGTTTTATTGAAGAGTTTGCTTTAGTGCTTTTATTATTTTAGTGCAGTGACAGGGCCATGCTACAGACCTTGGCCACCAGTTGCACTGGGTTGGAAGGAGTGAAGAACCTTCCCATGCAACTGGTGTCTTGAGAGTGGAGGTGTGTGATAAGAGGTCAATGACGAAGTGCAATTTTTATATAAATAATTGGGCATGCAGGCTCTGAACAGGTGCGTGTGTGCGCAAGCCAGTGCCACTCCAGGGTTGATTGGGGTACTTGGGTAAATGCACATTCATGTGCAAATGCAAGTGGATCATTCAGGAGCTTCATTCACATGAAAAACAGTACCTGTACCCAATTGTCAGCATATATGGAGCCTGCACAGGGGTGCGGAGGAAACAAAAAAAAAATCAGATTCGAGAAAGGAGGTTAAGGAATGAGAAAGAGGCAGGATGGTTAGGAGCCTGTGTCGTAAAGAGTGGAGGCAGGTAGTCGAGGCAATATCCTGAGAAAGTAAGAAGTAGGCCTGTACATGAGTGAGGGGTTGGAGAAGGGGCACTCCTTAGAACAGTACAAAGGAGTAGGAGCGGCCCTGTTGTGCAGCGTCTCTCGTCTAACCCCAACAGACTGGCTGAGGGAAACATGCGTGGTGGTTAGCGAGGAGACCTGCAGACGCAGACGGTTGGCAGAGGACCCTGAACCCAGAATTTAGTAGATGACTGCACCTGTTGGTGAGTGCCTCCTCATGCTGCAAAGTCTTGATGGGATAAGCTGAGTAGACATCTGATTTTAGAGAGAGGCATTGGGGCTCGTGACTGTTTTAATAGAAGAAGCCTGCCTTGGATTTAAAACCTTGTTCATTTTAGCTTATTTACAAGATTTTAATATCTACGTTTCACTTTGCTTTTACTGATTAATTATTTAGTGGAGAAGATCTTTTGTGCTGCACTTTTGAGCACTGTTTGTTTTTTTGTTTGGTTTTTATTAAACACGTTTGCCACTTTTGCACTATTCCCTTGCTGACTGTGTACAGTGCATCCGGAAAGTATTCACAGCGCATCACTTTTCCACATTTTGTTATGTTACAGCCTTATTCCAAAATGGATTAAATTCATTTTTTTCCTCAGAATTCTACACACAACACCCCATAATGACAACACGAAAAAAGTTTACTTGAGATTTTTGCAAATTTATTAAAAATAAAAAAATTGAGAAAGCACATGTACACAAGTATTCACAGCCTTTGCCATGAAGCTCAAAATTGCACTCAGGTGCATCCTGTTTCCCCTGATCATCCTTGAGATGTTTCTGCAGCTTAATTGGAGTCCACCTGTGGTAAATTCAGTTGGTTGGACATGATTTGGAAAGGCACACACCTGTCTATATAAGGTCCCACAGTTGACAATTCATGTCAGAGCACAAACCAAGCATGAAGTCAAAGGAATTGTCTGTAGACCTCCGAGACAGGATTGTCTCGAGGCACAAATCTGGGGAAGGTTACAGAAAAATTTCTGCTCCTTTGAAGGTCCCAATGAGCACAGTGGCCTCCATCATCCATAAGTGGAAGAAGTTCGAAACCACCGGGACTCTTCCTAGAGCTGGCCGGCCATCTAAACTGAGCGATCGGGAGAGAAGGGCCTTAGTCAGGGATGTGACCAAGATTCCGATGGTCACTCTGTCAGAGCTCCAGATGTCCTCTGTGGAGAGAGGAGAACCTTCCTGAAGGACAACCATCTCTGCAGCAATCCACCAATCAGGCCTGTATGGTAGAGTGGCCAGACGGAAGCCACTCCTTAGTAAAAGGCACATGGCAGCCCGCCTGGAGTTTGCCAAAAGGCACCTGAAGGACTCTCAGACCAAGAGAAAGAAAATTCTCTGGTCTGATGAGACAAAGTTTGAACTCTTTGATGTGAATGCCAGGCGTCACGTTTGGAGGAAACCAGGCACCGCTCATCACCAGGCCAATACCATCCCTACAGTGAAGCATGGTGGTGGCAGCATCATGCTGTGGGGATGTTTTTCAGCGGCAGGGACTGGGAGACTAGTCAGGATAAAGGAAAAGATGACTGCAGCAATGTACAGAGACATCCTGGATGAAAACCTGCTCCAGAGCGATCTTGACCTCAGACTGGGGCGACGGTTCATCTTTCAGCAGGACAACGACCCTAAGCACACAGCCAAGATATCAAAGGAGTGGCTTCAGGACAACTCTGTGAATGTCCTTGAGTGGCCCAGACTTGAATCCGATTGAACATCTCTGGAGAGATCTTAAAATGGCTGTGCACCGACGCTTCCCATCCAACCTGATGGAGCTTGAGAGGTGCTGCAAAGAGGAATGGGCGAAAATGGCCAAGGATAGGTGTGCCAAGCTTGTGGCATCATATTCAAAAAGACTTGAGGCTGTAATTGCTGCCAAAGGTGCATCGACAAAGTATTGAACAAAGGCTGTAAATACTTATGTACATGTGATTTCTCAGTTTTTTTATTTTTAATAAATTTGCAAAAATCTCAAGTAAACTTTTTTCACATTGTCATTATGGGGTGTTGTGTGTAGAATTCTGAGGGAAAAAATGAATTTAATCCATTTTGGAATAAGGCTGTAACATAACAAAATGTGGAAAAAGTACTTTTCGGATGCACTGTATGTCCTTATTTGCTCAGCTCATCTTGGTTTACAACTATTGACAGTTCCAACCTGCACCATCACAGGCTACTACCACTTTTACCATTAGATTATAGCACAGTTATCCACATGTTATAAGGTTACTCAATAGCCAATTATAGTGACATGAACCTGTTCTTTTATATATTGTTTACTAGCTGAAGTGCCCTGCATTGCCAGTGCTTGACTTTGGCCCATACTCATTGATACTTTGTACAGGCACTTATACAATATAATCTTTGCAGTACTGGGGGCTTTTCTTTGCATAGTGGCAGTGGCTGAAATCTGCAGGTACTCACCAGTATGCAGTACCAGCATTTCTGCTTTTTAATTCTTCATAGTACGGTCACATTTTCTTTCAATAACCTGTATTGGGAATTCTCACAATATCTTGGTGCTATAATGTCACACATGTTAATCTGTAGCTGTCTCCTGGGAACTGCAGCAAGGGGGAGTTCTCCTACCTAAAAGCTCTCCATCTCCTAGCTTATATATGCATGAATTTAAGTCCAACCCACCCCCAATGAATCCCTAATTATGATAAAACCTCGAAACTCCATAAAGTCTGTATGTTAAGTTGGGTTAACTGTAATACACATTCACAATTTCATGAATATACTCTTAGTTGTTTTGGAGTTATATGTAGTTTTTGTTGTGGTGATCCTCTTATTAAAACTCCCCAGTGAAGCCTATATTTTAAAATAAATGCACAATAAGACGAATACAAAATTTTGTGAACGTAGGCATAACACTTTTTGAGTGATGTACAGTTTTTGTGTTGTTCTCCATCACACCACAACCACCCACTCTTGCCATCACTTCCACTGAAATACTGATGTGGAATTTAGCCTGTAAGAAGGACCAAACCTAAACAATTTCCAAAATTCATCAACATCAGCTTAATGGCTTGTAAATGACAATGCACTTTTGGTTTTGCACAAATCCCTCCCCTGCCAATACAACATCATTTTTCAAAGGAAGTTTCCAAGGCTTTAATGTCAAAGTTGTATCAACAGTAAATATGCATGAAAAGTTTCATGAACTTCAGCTCAGCCATTTTGGACTGACAGCTTCATTACAACAACATTTCCCAATTACATTTTTGAAACATCATGCAGTGTGAATTTTAACATGGTTTACCTTTACTCTCCATGTAAATGTTCCAATTTTGAAATAATGCAGAGGTTTTTGGGTTGGCCCCCAATGAATTTTTTGGAAATGACATATTGCCTGTATTTTAAGTTGAGCCAACTTCAACCTAAATGCAAAATTTCATGAAATTCAGTTCAGAACAATTTCAGAAAAAACAGCTAGGCAAACATATAGACAAGATGCAAGCAAAGGGTTTAAAATGAGGTTCTTAGTATGTACGCACGACAGTACAATTTTACTTTATATTTGGTCGCATTCTTCAACTTTCATTACTGTGTTTGTAGATAACTAATTCAAAAAGCTGGTACCAATCAACTAACATGAGTAGAAGGTATTAATATGGGCTGAGTGATTCACTCCTGAAATCAACAGTCCTCTGGCCTTCAAAACCATCATACTGCCCCAGAAATAGAGGCATAAATCAATAAGAGTTTTGGAATCTGTTGCTTGCCTTAAGCTATTACCCATCATTTAATACAATAATTCCAGCCAATCTAGGAACAAACACTCTAAATTTGTTGCAATATAGCTCTTTAATATTCATGCCACAGAATGAAGTATCCCTCTGTAATAAATGTGAAAAAATTGGAGAAGCTTAGGGGGAAAAAAATGAAAAACAATATTAATTGTCTCACAAATTTGTAAAACTGAAGAATGTCATTGCTGAACTACAAAGTAAAACAAAAAGGTTTGTTAATTTGTTTTGAATGTTAAGGTATAAAATTCACCAATACTTCTGGTTGGCTACTTAAACTGATGATAATGTAGATTTAGTTCCTTTGTGTATAATTAGCCATGCACCTGCACCAGGTTTTCAAATAATTATTGAATGTTAACTTTCTAGAAGGACACCTTGAGAAAACTTGCTCAGATGCAGCTTGCCAGTCTGGAGATTACACGGTCAAGAAAACAATTCAGATTCTCATTATGGCTCTGACCTTTTGTATACAATGGTGGCCCAGTTGGAAGCTGTATAGCATTAAAACAGGTCTTAAGTGAATCTTTTTGGATTTCCTTTAAAGCAAGGGATCCACTTTGTTTCCTGCTGAACTGAAAGTTCTCCAAAATCTCTACATTCCAGCTTCTCATTTCATCATATCATCAGTTGATGAATAAAGGAAGTATGCTGGCCCCAAATTTTTTGTGGTAAGAATTTCCTTTACTAAATGATTAAGTGCCTATAAACAGCACAAAGCCGAATGGGCTAAATACGTTAATTGAAAAGGACTCCAATGTTAAAATTAATAACCATCAATCCACATTGTGGATTTGCATTTTTCATAATAGCATATAAAGATAACTATGACTTATCCCAGCATGAACAGCAACAAACAAGAGCTAGCCTTAAACAGAACATATTGAGAACTTAATTTTATATAAGAATGATGTGCATCATTGTACACAATAAAAATGTATATATGAAAAGCATGATAAAATGCACCATAAATGAATGTCAAATTACAGCCTAAGACAACTGGTGCAATACCTCTGTTCAACAAGGTATAGAACCTGACTGCCAATCTCAGCCTGGTTAAAAAAGTACATTTTCAAAAAATGGAGAATGCCTGTCTGTGTTAAAGTGGACACAAAGGACTGAGAGTGAATACCTGGATTGGATACCTGTTCAATGATGGGCTACACACAGACACAACCACACCAGCTATTTTAGTGCTGAGAGTCAACTTAACAGCAGGGGTTTGCACCATAGGAGTAAACTGTGGTATAGTACTAGATTGCAAAAATATAACTTGTATGACAACCCTAATATACAATAATATGTAGCATGCCAAGTCAGCATATACCATAGGTTCTAAACACGTCATCTTTCATAAGCAGTTTACAAACTAATTCACATTTAGAAAGAACTAGCAATGGACTAAAACCAGCTACTGCAAGAACCAGAGTCTTATTTGAAATATGAGGTTTTTCTCAGCACAAAAATTGGAAACAAATCATATAAAAATGAAATATAACAAACTGCTTTATCTGAAGGCCACCCATCTCACTAAAAATAACAATTCAGATATGTAAAATAATTTTCCCAAAAATAAATTACACCCATAAATACATTTCATCTATATTTTTAAAATGGGTATCTGTTTCAAGATGATACTTAACAATATTGAATGTGGAACTTGCATTCAGTAACAGTAATCCATAATCATTATTAAAAACACTGACTTGGTCAGGATTTCTCTCTCATCTCATTGATAGCAAAACAAATCATGCTTGTAGATCACACAATGTTGCCTGCTCTAATAAGAAATAAAGAAAAATATGAAATCTCTGTGACAGTATTATTTAACTGATTTGCTGTATATTTCTTCATAGCTACATTTTGTGGCAATAATAAATTTTAAATATGGTTTTAGATATGTTGTAATGATGGTTAAATGCAATAAAATAAAAGGTAAATTTGCATACTGCAATTGTTAGCAGTGCTGCCACATAATCCACTGTCCTGGGTTCAAATCCTATGCCCGATTGTTGTCTGTTTGTAGTTTTCTTGCTCTGCCTGTGTCTGTGTTGGTTTCCTCTGGGTACTACACATTTTCCTACTCAGCCCAAAATATGCACATTTAAGAATACCTGGAGACTCTAAACATGTCCCCATGTGTATTGGTGTGTGTCTTGTGATGGAATGGCTCTGTCATTTTTCACAAATCTGGACAGTACTGCTGGGATAGCCTCTGGTTTGCCCACATCCCTGAATGGGAAAAAGTGGGGTTTAGAATGTCTTATCTATTTACAAGATAAATTAGTGAGAAGAAAAAAAATAATTAAAACACAGATGTACAGTATTTTGTTAACTCTATATTTCTGTATGCAAGTTAAACTGTTTTATTATTTGGGTGGCATGGTGGTGTAGTTAGGTATGAATTCATTTCCAAGCCTACATACATTCAGCATTAAGTCACTTGCAGAAATTCTCAAATGATTCTGCAGTTATTAGGTATATCGATAAGGTGGATACGACAGAATATAGGAATCAGGTGGAGAACTTTGTTTCTTAGAACAAAAAGAATTGTCTGAAACAATATCAGCAAAGCCAAGGAACTAGTTATTGACTATTACTGCACCAAAGATCCTATATGTCCAGTCACTATTTGGGGAGTACATGTAGGGGTGGTGCACTCCTACAAGTACTTCTGGGTCCACATTAATGACAGGTTGAGGTTGAACTGGTCTTTAAACACAAATGAACTAGGAGACGGAGTTCATTTAATGTGGGTAGTGACATCCTTCACATATTCCATAACTCTGTGATTGCCAGTGCAGTTTTCTACGCTGTGGTGTGCTTGGCTGGTAACATCACTTCAAGAGAGGACCACCAAATCAAAAAGCTAATTAAAATGGTAGGTAGCTATGGAACAAACTCTGGACACCCTGGAGGTAGTAGCTAAGGAGATAAAACAAAACTGAGTGCCATTATGAACAACGCTGCATATCTTCTTCCTGACACACTAAGACTGAGTGCTTTCAGCCAATGAATTATTCAGCAGAAGAGGGTCAAAAAACGCAACTGGGACTCCTTTATACCAACAGCAATACATCTGCATAATGCTTCACTGGGACAAGGACTGCCAAGTCATAAGTTTTCTTTTTTTATCTTCTTCCTTTTTAGTCATTCTGGCGTGTGTGCGTGTGTGTGTTCAGACCATATCCTGTGTATGTATGTATTTATTTATTGAGCTTCTGTAAATAACCACATTTCCCATTGGGGACAAATAAAGTTCTATCTGTCTAAGTTTGCACATTTTTCTCTGGGTCTGTATGGGTTTGCCACTATACACTGCTGTTTTCCTCCCACATCCTAAGGAAGTGCACAGAAGGTTACTTGGCCCAGTATGAGTTACTCTGAGTGTGACTGGTGATAAATTGGAACCCTGTCAATTGCCGGGTTTGTGTTTTGTGCCCATTGTGGCTGAAATGTGCTCCAACACTAAAACAGAAAAAAAGATAAAAAAATATAGATGACTGGATTTTTGGTATTAAATAAAACAAGTTCCAAAATTTAAATATTCACATAAATGTACGCTCAGGATTCTTATTTTTAAAAATGACATTCACTTCTTTCGAATAAGATTGTATATTCACAGATTTCTCTTGGTGTTAAATGCTACACTGGTGCTATGTTATTATATACGTACTGTACTTGAAAAAATACAGAATTAGTCGATCATAGGTAAAGCAATGGATTACCTCGTGCTAATGTTTGCACATAACGCTGTCCACTCAACAACACTTGGTTTTCTGCCAGAACTTCGTTTAAAAAACTCGTTACTGACCTGCCTCTTGGTTTTCATATTTTCAGGTTGCACACAATCAAGCCAAACTGATACCTTTCAGATTACAGGCCGTCTATGTCTACGTCGACAAAGCCTTTTCCTGCATTTAAGCCGAAAATCAGCCAAACTAAAAGCTGCCTGTGGTTTTCCCAGCAGCTCTCAGCCTTCCCAACTTACATCACCGCACCCCCGCGCAAACCTGCTGGGACTTTACAGCTGGGTACAGCCGAGCTCTCCCTCCTCGTAAAGGAGACTTTTCCGAGCAATCTGAACCCTTAAGGAGGTGTACAGGCCTTCAATTTAAACTGCACTAGCCTGAAGCAACAACAGTTGAAGGTGAGCTGAAAATCGCGTTTTACAGGGTTGCTTCGAATGCAAGGCGTACACGTTAGACTTACAGTCCGACGACCCGAAAACGCATTTTGCAAATCTAAAACTACATTTCGGACGAATGAATACAAATCTGAAATAACATAAATTCTGAAACCGACTTAATCCAGTTAATGGGACAGAGACTCATACGTCAGCATCAGGCGCCCCCATCCGTACTCACTTGAATCTGCAAAGTTAGAGCAGCTATCAATTAACGTAACCCACACGGAGGATCTAAGAGGAAAACCTGCTCGTGCACTGGTAGAGCATGCGCTTTGGACCCACGATACTAACCACTGCGCCAAAGGGTCAAATATCCCGCCTGCATTTTGTGTATCTAACAGTCGAAGTTCAAAGAACTCATAGTTCACATCGATACCAGCAGCGAAACCTGACAGAATTGGTCAGATGATTGCTCTATCCCTGTTTTTTGAGTAATTTGCTTATGCTTTCCATCTTATATTTCTCCAGTTTTTAAAAGTCATCCCTTTTTCTGTTTCCCGAACTGTAATTGCATTTTGACAGGACTTTTTCCATGTATTCTTTAGAGGCATTCATGTAAGAGAAAGTTGTAATTTGCAGGTTAGAATCCAAATTAAAGTCAGGATTTGGGGCCAGAGGATATGCTGGCTGCACTTGCAACAAATACTGTTACATTTTCATTAGTTAAAAGTGTGTTTTAAATATCCAGAATTACACTTACAAAGAATTACACAGCTATATATACTACCAACACATTATACAGTAGATACTGTAATTCAGATTTTGAATAATCAACATGAAATTAAAGATATTGTTGGGTAAAAGCTTCATAACAGCAATTTTCAGCAGTCAAAATGGAATGAAATATCACAGAATTCAAATGTTTACCAATTACAATATATGTCTAGCTGCCTGAAATAGGAATTAGCACAAGACATTAAGTGTTAACATTACTTGCCAAACAACTTTAATTTGCTTTCAGCACTCAGCTCACTGATGCCATGGGAAATTGCATACATTACCCCACAATGGCTGTAGTCAGCAACAGTTCATGGCCTTTATGCAGCCATTGCAAACATGAAATGCAAAATTAGGAATATTTAAGACACATCATTACTATAGCTAACTGTTAAGAAAATGGACTAAACTGCTAAGTATTTTGCATGACTTACTTGATAATAAATTGTTTGGTGGCAAAAGAATTGCTTCAACCCAAGGCCCACAATTTTGCTATGTACATTTGATTTCAGATATTTGTTTGCAGGTCCTCTTTCCTGGACATTCCAGTCCTTTGTCCTGGCATTATGAGCAGCAAGCCATTCTACTGATGTTCTGAGCTGTCGGACAGCACAGCTGCACATTGGAAACTGCAGTATTGTCTACGGAATGACTTCCAGGTGGTCTGTGGAGCAAACAACCCTATTATTTATTCAAACTTGGGATTTCTTGTCAAGCATCACATTTCCACTGTTCTATCCCAGTAGGTTTTAATTATTTATAGTCACAAGTTGCCACTGTTGGGCCCAAATCAACTTATTCCATTGCAAGGCAGGCAGTTACACTCTTATCAACAGGTAATCATTCCTGCTTTGCTTGAGGTGATGTTGATAACATCCCTGACTGCTTGTGATGTTAGAACTTAATTGAAATTGGAGTAGTTTGGTCTTCCTGAGCTTAAACCACATGGTACTAAGGTGAGACGGACATTGTCCTAGGTGCAGAATAGAATTTCAGCTGTTCAAGTGGTTAACCTAAATGCTAAATCCATGAACCTAACTAAGGAACACATATCCTGTGCTGATTCTGTTTCTTCCACAAACATCAACATGAAAATTCAAAATCTGACAGATATGTCTCTACTAATTGTTTTACCCCAGCAAACACCTAATTTTATCAGAGAAAAGTTAACCTTGACTACTCAACACAAGAGTCATCTGGGAGACTTGATCATGGAATTGTCTGATATTTTATGAAAGCACTCACATAATTATAAACAGACAGCTCTGCATTGACACACACAATTTACAGTTTCTAATTAACATAACCATCATGTCTTTGCTCTGTGCATAGGAGATCTACTTGAAACTTGAAATTGAATTCTTCTGCAAAGTAGAGTAGGACAAACTGCAAAATCCAGACTTACTGCAGACAATTGCTCAAATCATACATCAGTTATGTGCTAGTTGAAAGGTGTGCTCACTTGTGCAAGCAATCCACTGAAATCTAAATTAGTTAAATTTATTTTACTGTATATTCAGTACTGTTGATTATTAGGTCTTATTAAAAGTGAAAAAAATTCTGGGATGATATGTCTTTATTTTAGTTTTTACAACAAAAAACACTGACATTTCATTTGGAGTCTGTAGACTTTGGGTTTCCATTGGATATTCTTTTACAGTATACAGTATACTGTATATCAGATGTGTAAAATTAAAAATACATTTACTAGCATCTTGAAATTAAATTAGTTTTAATTCAACTCATTATTTTTATTGAATCCCTTTTATGTATAATTTTTGTATGACTGTACACATTTTCACAATGAGCTTTACTTTATTTATAAGAAATTGTTAGTTTTCTTATGCTTCAAGCTCATATTTAAATTTACTTGCAACTTAGTTGTTTTTATTTTTTCTATCTAAAAAGAAAACAATAGAGACCAGCTTTTCACAAGCAGAAAGAATCAGCTGCTGCCACAGTTGAAAGCAGATGCCTACTGAATTCCCAAGGTAATACCTTACCTGAGCAGTCCCACAATTGATTACTGCTTTGTTCAAAACAGCATTGAATATACTGTATGTGCTGCCACATCAAGCTTAGTTTACTTTAGTCATAAGTTATTTGGATAGTATTAGCACAATTTAAATTGCAACAACAGAAACAGGAGCAGAGAAAAGATATGGCCAAGGCCAGTTACAAAACATCATTCTTTAATTAGGAAATTCTACCAAAGGAGCATGAGGGGAGAAGAAGGTGATGCAAACTCTATAAAGGTACAAGCTATATATTGTTTTGTAACTAATGGAAATGTTAAGTGAGAAATGTTGACATCAACGATTTTCAGTGGATTATTTTTTTTCTTTTACAAAGTAGTAGGCACACATATAAAACAGCCAACAGACACCATTCAATGATTGCTACATGATACTAACAAGAAAACTCCTACATATGTAGAGAACAAACTGCACAGAAATAGTTCGTGGCCTTGGGTTTGAACATAAGAATATGGAGCTGTGAGGAAGCAGTGCCAAACACCATAACATCAAATTAACCATATTTGGATTCACACTGAAAAAAATTAACTAATGAGTGTATTAATATATCTAATTCAATGTAATGTAATTTAGTATGATCACATTTTCTGGTATTATGTGACTGTTTGTACTTAAAAATATTGACATAAATGTCTTAAGTGTCACATTAACAAAGTTACCTGACGTTGATGCAAATAATCCATTGCAGGGATTGTTATCATTATTCATCTATTTTATGTTTATCTTACTTAAAATTAACATTTAATTTTTATACTCAAAAAATGGTATGTCTATTTTCAATAGTTGCATTAAGCTGATTTAACTTAAAACAACTTTTATGCACGACTATCTTATATTTACATAAAGTATGAAGTTTGCATATAGAACTGCCACTTTGGTTGCATTGTGGTCTGAAATAAGCAATATTTAAAGTGATACCCTTAGGCATTAGTGCTGGCATAACTGCACTTTTTCATTTATGTAATTGATGTAGATGAAAATACAACTAGAAAAGAAGTTGAGTATACTGGTAACAGTGAACTAGGTGGAACAGTGGGTACTCTTGAGTTAGCAGAGTTTTTATAGAGAGACCTGGACTGAACTTACCTTAGGTTAAATAAGTGGCAGATCAAGTTTAAAGCAAACAAATATCAAGTGTTGCATGGAGAATTTTAATATATGAAGCATTAAAATACAGTACACATTATGTGAAGGATTTAGGAGTTTTGTAAACCTGTTACTGTCTACATCCATACAGTGTACAGAAGTGATCAAGAAGGCCAATAAGATGGTAGGTTACAATGGCCAATATGTGGAATGTAATTCAAGGGATGTTGTATAGTTAACTTGTATAACACATTTGTGAGGCCTTATGGGGGAGTCCTGTGAGCAGTTTTGTCGCCATATTGCAAAAACTGAATTTTTAGCAGTTAGGTTAGGTTAAAAGAACTAATTCTTCTCAGTTTAAGCAAATGCAGGTTAAGAGGAGACATAGTATAAGTGTCTAAAAGTATAAAAAGTAAAGTGAATTACACCTGTTATTTTAAATTGAGTTTAAACTGAATTGTTCAACAAGTCCACCAGGCCACAGACAGAAGTTGGTTAAGTACAAATTACAAATGTAAGAAAGTTTTTCTTCACTCAGCATACCATACAAATTTGAAACCTTCAAACCCCAACTGGGTGATATTTTGCTCAACTATTGTGATAATTGATCTGCATTAATAAAGTAGCTCATATGTTTTATCTCTGTTTCCTAAATGTTGTAAATGGTATAACAGACCTGTGTGATAATACAGTGAAATTATTGTACAAAGCTTGAAGTAAAAGTAATCAAGTCTGGTCAGGTTGGTGAGCATGCACTGGTACAGCGTGTTGCCACACCCACCACACAAGAAAACATCTCAGGATTCCATTTAGCAACACCCCAGGCATCCACACGGTCCAGTCCCACCCTCCAGGAACGACCATCTATCTGCCGCAACCAGGTATTACATGGGTGGTCACTTGGCCTGGTCCAACTGCTCGCATCCTTAACAATGAGGATCTTGTGAGCCGGATCACCCTCTGGGAATCCAGCTACATGGCTGTAGTGCTGTAACTGACACTTCCTCACAATGCAGGAAATATGCCTCATTCGGGACACTGTGAGCAACTGCTTGTTCGACACAAAGTCAAACCAGCAGTATCCAAGGATTCTCCAAAGAGACACAGTACCAAAGGAGTCCAGTCTTTGTTTCAAGTAACCGGATAGTGTCCTTGTCTTGCAACTATATAGCAAAACAGGAAGCACCAGGACTATTAAGACTTGAACCTTCATTCTTTTGCAAAGATATCGGGAGTGCCACCCCATTGTCTACTGACTTCATAGGAAGAGTTACTGCCGAGGTAAGTAAACATCTCAGTGTGGTCAACACTCTCTTCTCAAATAGACACACTGCTGATGGCTATGCCCAAGAGGTGATTAAAGGTCTGGATCTTGTAAGCCCAGACACCCAGACTCCTCACTCAGTTTTTCAAGAGCCCCGATCAGAACCTCCATGGACTCTGTGAAGATCACTGCATTATCGGCAAAGTCAAGATCAGTGAATCTTTCTTTACCAACAGATGCCCCACAGCCACTGAATCCCACAACCCTGCCCAATACCCAGTCCATTAAAGCATTGAACAGGGTAGGAACAAGAACACACCCCTGATGAACCTCAGAATCAAATGAGAAAAATACAGAGCTTCTGCTGCAGCTCTGCACAGCACTCCTAGTACTAGTGTACAGGCTGGCCATGACATCCAGCAACTCAGTCAATGCCAGAAGGACAGCTGTAACACCATCCTGGAGAAGTTCACCCTGGATACCACAGATCCCTGCAGCTTTCCCTACCCTCAGCTAGTTCACCATCTATACAATCTCAATGAGACTGGGTGGTTCACAGCTAAGCAAAAGTAATGACCATGTTCGTTTTCTGATTCATTAAGGATGTTAATGAGGAAGTATGCTGATCAAATCTAGATATCTTTGTTTACCTCAGTGTAAAGTTCCATCACCCATTTTGCCACATTCAAGAACTCTGAAGATCTTGTAGTAAAATTCTGCTCCAACCACATGTAAACAGTGATGCATTGCAGTATGGACAGCCACATTTCTGATTGTCATACATTGATTCTCCCTAACCTAATCCTAATCTATTTTTTTTTCTCCTGTTAGTAGCAGTTCACTGGCAACCACACAGAATGATCTTAGCAATGTGTGTGCTGCCATTTTTAAAATCCTTTACCCATCACTGAACACTGTTAGCATCAATGCAGGCTTCTCAATATTTCAGTCGCAAGGTTTTATCAAATTCATTTCATACATATTGTCAAAACAAACTGTTTTTGTCAGTCATTTTCTTGCGCTATACAATGAACGTTTCCCTTCGGCATATGACATCATTTTCCATTCAAGTTTGAGATGATGGATGGGATTGTTAGTTGAATCAGTGTATTACAGTATCATCAGGCATACCTTGGTAATTTTAATATGCTCATTAATTTTAATATGACTCTTTATCACAAAATAGCTTGTCAATTTCTTTATGAACATTGTTGGTTTGAAAGGGCCTATTGTAAAAGAATAAAATACAAAACGCAGACCAAAAAAGGAAAGAGAGAAGAAAGATTTTTAGGGGAGATTTGATCATTATGACCATAAATCCTCTTTTAAAGGACAATCTGTTTGTTTTTCCAAAAATGGTAAAATCAGGTTGAGGTGCTGCATCATTTATTACAATATATAAGCATGACATGCAATGGAGTGTTCAGATAATCTAAAGTCTATGGTGTGTTTTTATAAAAACAGTTGCAAACACAGGATAAATATGGAGAAAAAAGATAAAATATTGAAAACGTTACATGAATAATTTAGTTGGCTCAAAATTGTATTATTTAGCTTTGCATAATTAGTAATAGCTTTGGCTGCAGATGAATTGATATTTTTTATCATTACTGCTGCACTTTTTATTAATCTGTGTTTAAGTTTTTTTATTGTTCTTTTAAGAGTTGCTTGTGCTTTCCATGGAATAATTGCAATGTTATAATGTCTGAAAAAGTTGCAAGTCAATACTTTAGAGAAATACTCATAATTTGAAGAAAACAAACATACCATTCCTCTGTGATTAAAGAAAATACCTTAAAAATCAGCAAACTTTCCATGCAAATCCCAGCTCAGCCTTGGACTCTCTGTGACCTTGAGTAAGTCGCTTAAGCACCTTGTTCCTTGTTCTCCTGAGACATGTGGGATCTAAAGTCCAGCTGTAAGCAACACTGGCAGCGTATTTTGCAAATTAGTCTTTAAACTGTAATGCAATACCTTTTATGGAAGAAATTTGTCAATCTCAATTAAAGATTTAGCAAGTGAAACTTAATGTTCTTCATGTTAACCCATCAGTGTTTTGTTGTTTCATTTCCTTTTCCTAATAAAATGTAAAAATGTAAATAAATTATCAATCATTATTATGCCAGACAGTAATGATATTCTTCTGGTCAACATCACAATATTATGCATTCAACCTAATTGCTTAAGCTCATTGAAATGTTAGTTTTGTGTTATTCACTTACAGGATATATGCATGAGGAAAGGAAATAGAATGAAAAGATGGAGTAATGACTAAACACAATTCTTTAAAAGAGAATAAATCTTGGCTACCTCATCCAGATACCCTTGGATTGTGCCCTTCTTTCCACTTGCTTAACACTAAACTGCTGGTAAATATTACAAACGTTGACCTTATAATAGTTTGATGATTAGTTAATTTTTTAAATTGTTTTAGTGTGGGCTATTGAGGAATGAACATTACTTTTAACCTCATGTTATATGTTTGTATAGATATTTTATTACTCTAAATTTCACTGAGTCAAATACTATTAACTGTATGTTGCTATGGCATTGTTTTAAAGTATAATTACAACATTGCAACTATTTCCATCTCCGCAGAATTATCACTTTCTACATCCATCATACAATGACATTTCAGCATATGTCTGGCAGTGTTTTATTTCTTGTTTAGGTAGGCCAATAAATCACTTGCTAATAACTAGGATGGGATTAGCATAAACCCATTACACCCTAGTACTGAATAATCCAGGAAACAGTCCATGTTGTTTGGAATCACCATGAAGGCAGAACATTACAGATCGGTACCACTGATGCTACAAGTAGTACTGGAGTGACAATGTCATTTAAACAGTTTAATTATGACATATCTTTCTCTGTAAATACAGGTTTCCAAAACAAAAGTCTTTATTCAAATCAGACGGGTCCCAGCTGTATTACTTAAGGTTAATGCTCTTAAACACGTGACACCTTTTCAAACAAGCTACTTGTAATAACCTCCCTGACATGTGGCAATCCTTAACTTATTATGCTTTGTGGCTTTAGATGCACTTATTTAAAATTTGTCTAAGATCTAGATAACGGAAATGATTAGACTCTGTTTGTTGTAATATATATATATTTGTTAATTTGGCAATATAGTAAAAAGAGAACAGAAAGAGAAATAAAATACATTAGGACACTTTTTATATTGGACTAAGTGAAATCCTCCACTCAGGCTATTGTGTTTAGATTGTTCTTATAAATTATAATGTCCTATTTCCACTAGGAGATTTATTAATTAAGCAGAGTTTTTTTCAGTTTTATTATAACGTTAAAACTGAAATCAGTTTATTTAGATTCTGCAGCATGGTGTTAGTCCACAGTCTTGCTGTAATGAATTAGGACAAATGTCCATGCAGATTCCTTGAAAAACTATATACAACCTTATTACTCATAATTCAATTGTGACAAAATTTTTGGTGAAGCATGAAGTTACTTATTACACAATCACTCTATTTTCTGTTCTTTTCTTAAGTTGACATGCCTCCATTTAGTTCTTGATTTACTTTGTCTGTCCTCCAGGCTCAATGGAGTACAGAAAATGGAGCACAGGGATAAACATAACTTGGTCTAAAACAACTAATTAAATTGCAGTTTGGGTGGGCCAAAAACTATCTTACCATGGCACAAATCAAAGAACGGTCATAGACAAACAATCCATCCATCCATCCATTTTCCAACCCGCTTAATCTGAACACAGGGTCACAGGGGTCTGCTGGAGCCAATCCCAGCCAACACTAGGCAGGAAACAAACCCCGGGCAGGGCGCCAGCCACCGCAGGGCACACACACACACACACACACACACACACACACACACACGCACACACACACAATCACACACTAGGGACAATTTCGGACCGCCAATGCACCTAACCTGCATTGTCTTTGGACTGTGGGAGGAAACCGGAGCACCCAGAGGAAACCCACGCAGACATGGGGAGAACATGCAGACTCCATGCAGGGTGGACCCGGGAAGCGAAACTGGGTCTCCTAACTGTGAGGCAGCAGCACTACCCACTGCGCCACCGCCAAATGATGTTTATCATGGGATTCAAACTCAGGGCACTGGGTCCAAGAGGCAGCAGAACCATCTGGTGCACTATAGTGCTTTCCTGTGGTTTTATATATCCTTTGAAATCTAAAGGTTATAGATAACAATGTAATACAACCATATTGGCAGTAGGGGCAGACTGCAGTGCAAGCAGGGTTTCATTCCTGATAAGGTACAGCTCAGAAATTACCACGAGAAACTCCTCAACCATGTCACATCAATCCCTGCATTTGTTGTGAGTGAGAGAACGATGAAGGGTTTGCAAATATTAATATGTTTGAGCAACAAAATCCAGGCCTGAATATGACCATCAAATGGTATCAAAGTCAATCAGTCACTGAGGCATTTTAACCTAATCTCTGAGGCTGCCAAGCCCTGCTTCCGACCTACAGTACAAACATGATCAGGTCACTTACTCTGACTGTGTTTGATTATAAAAAATATAAATGTTGTATAAAAGTTTTGTGTAAACCAGGGGCGCTTCAGCTGCCCTAACCCCGATACAACAGGCACAAACCAAAGAGCAGCACAACAAACAGTTTTACTATTCTTCCTTGTGGGAACCGCTCTCCCTCATTTCCCACTGTAACAGCACAATTCCAGTGCACAGTCCCATACACACAACAGTTCGTCTTCTTCGTTCCGCCTTCACTTCCTGTCTGGCAAGCTTCGTCCTCTTCCTCCCGACTCTGGCTTCTTGAATGGAGTGAGGCAGCTAGTTTTATTCAGCTCCTGGGAGTGCTCCAGGTGGCTCATCAACATTACCTGGAATCACTCCCAGGTGTGGTGGAAGTCCACGGTAGGGCTCAGCAGCTCCACCTGGCGGCCCCCACGGAACCCATAAGGACTGTACCAAGCTCCAACTCCCAGTATACCCTGTGATAATCTGTGGTGCCACAGCTGCCCAGGAGGGCTGCCCTCTAGCGTCCCAGGGAAGCTAGTGTACTGTGGATATTCTCTTCCCCGGTCCTTCCATCTGGCTGGCGTCCCGGTTGGATACTGGCCATAGTTGCGCGTCACAGTACACAAACGTTTTCACAATATACTGATCTTTTAAGTTGCCTTGAATAAAAGCATTAGATACTGTAAATGATTAACTATAGAAGAGTGTTTGCATGACTTGAATTGCTAGGATATTCATTACCAAACACTCATGTCTAGGCTGTTACGCACCGATTTAAATCTAAATTAAGTCAAAGCTACAACTGGTATTACCACACATAATTTGGGATTTTGTTTTTGTCAGTAATTGGTATTCATTTTAACCTGTGTCTAAAATTGTGATTCGCACTGTTCTCCTAGTACTGTATTGACATTTAATTACAATAGTCTGGTGTACAAATCAAGTGAAAGTCAAACAAGGAATGTGGTAAACTGACCCATAAAGTGAAGCTGTTCTTTGTATTCTGTTTTGTGCGACAGTTTGTTGGTTAGAATATAAAGCTAAATAGGAATGTACTGTATAACTCAAAGAGTGCATGGTCTTCTTTGACATTTTCCTCAGAGGCTAAATCTGGTGACTTTATTCACTGTTAATACAATCAGTTCTCTTTATTGGAAGAAACCCTGCTGTGACCTAGAATGCAAAAAAAAGTCCTACTTCTGGGTTACAGGAAAATGAAATTGTTTACAGATCAAAACTAATATATCTTTTTAAAGGACTACTACGAAAAAATGTACAGTGACACTCTTTTTAATCATTCTGATGTAAAGATGAAAGTAAAAGACAAATGCAAACTGCATTCAAAAAGCATAACAAGACAACACATTTTTATTAGTAGGTCAGTTGGTGCTCACATATGTTGCAGCAACATGAAGAAGTACAGTATCCACATTCTAATCCTATGCTGAACATTTGCATCATTAGCATCTCTCTTGTATTGAATGGCATAATGTGCAATTATGAGAGCTACCATGTCTGCTGTTTCATACTATCTGCAAATCTTTATTGAATAATTACATCATCATTATCATATTTAATTGGCTCTTTAATGTGCCTTCTCAGTTTACAAGCTCTTGGTTGTTCTCAGCATCTTGTATCAGGAGATTAAACCTCAACTAGTGTTTCAAGCTTGTTTAAAGATTTTGAATTGGGCCATTTTGTAGAGCTTGATGAACATGTTCAACACTTGTTTGAAATTTGCCATTCTTGGGACTATCTGGAGCTGGTTTATGTACTATGTCTGATGCTGTAGGGATAGAATTGTGGCTTCCAGCAACACTAAAATTGAATACATTTGGTTTAGTAAATGAATGAATTTATAGGTAGATGGATTCAATCAGGTTTTAGCTAAATAATATTGACTGAAAAACTTTACTGAGTGATGCTCAGCAAATGTGAATACTGCCATACTACTCTTCAGTACCCGAAGAGCTGAAAGTAAATTTATAAAAGGCGTAGTCTGCTCAGTTGAGCATATTAGAGTTAACATCAGTCTGTTTTCTAGACTTCTCTGACTTTTACAATGCTGCATACTGTATATCTAAGGTCTTTGTAAACACTTGAGTGTGTGCCTTTATAATATGGCAATTGTCTTCATGCTGTAGAGCTTCACAAAAAGGTATACAGTACTTTCTATAAGCATTACTTATGCTTAGTTTATTAGTATAGTTTATTACTCTATAAACTACTCCAACCTGTATCTGGCCCAATTACCTCCTCTACTGAAGTCTGTGAAAAATTCCTCCATTTTTTCCGTAATGAAATTAAAGATTTAAATAATTCAACTAATACAAATGAATCATCGATTTATATCTTTCCCTGTCTTCCCACTCCATCCAACTATTTTCCTAAAAGTGTTTCCAGTCACATTTGCATTTTTTAATGACCTGCTTTGAAAGATGAGGCTGACTACTTTTGTACTGGACCCTATCCCCACCACATTTCTTAAATACTGTCTTCATGCTGTATTCCTGACTGTTACATCAATAATACACACATCCCATGACACTGGCTTTGTACCAGCTTCTTTTAAAATTGCTTCTATATCCCCAGGGTTTAAAAGTCTGATCTTTATGCTGACAGTCTTAATGATTTTTGGTCTATCTTTCACTTACCTTTTCTGTCAAAAGTTCTTAAATGTGATGGAACCCTTTCCAGCCTGATTTTAGAGTGCAGTACAGCTGTGAAACTGCTCTGCTTCAAGTAACCAATGAATTGCTTATGGTAGCAGAATATGGACAAACAAGATTGCAGCAGTGTTTTGTTGGTTTATTACATATTTAAGTATTTTGTGTACTCTGCTGCACAACCTATTCATCAATTTGTTTAATAACAAATAAATTCACATTTTTGAAAAAAAAAAAAAAAAAAAAAAAAAGAATATGGACAAACAAGCATATTAATTGTGTTAGACCTCAGGGCTGCATTTGGTGCTTTCAGACATGACATTTTACTGTCCAGAACAGAGAACATTCTGGGTATTACTGGCAATGCCTTCCTGCGGTTTAAGTCCTATCTGACTGATCAGCAAGAGTTTGATTGGCAAGTCTTGGCAACAGCAGGTCCAGCTCAGCACCAGTCACACAAGGAGTTCATTAGAGCTCTGTCCTCGACCCTCTGCTCTTTTGTACAGTATATGCTTCCCCCTGGCCATATTTTTGTAGCCTTGGACTGGGTTATCATTTTTATGCAGATGATATGCAACTCTATTTCAAAGTTAAAAGCAAAACTTCATCAGAGCTTCCTCAGCTCACAACTTGCCTCACTGAAATTAAAACTTGGATGGCGCAAAACTCTTTAAAATTAAATTGCAATAAAACTGAACTCCTGCAAGTTTTCAGTAAAGCACAACTTAAGAAAATGAGCTTGCGATAATCTCATCAGATGTTCATCTAATGCAAGGAATCTTGGTGTCATTTTTGATTTTACCCTTTCTTATTCCGCCCACATAAATCACTTTAAGAAACTTTCTCACTTTCACCATTGTAACATATCCTGTGTTTCCTAACACTGAGAAACTTGTCCATGGTCTTATCACATCCCGCATCGATTATTGTAACTCCCTACTGGCAGGTGCCCCTTCAAATCTTATATCACATCTCCAGCTAATTCAAAACTCTGCTGCAAGAGTCCTTACAAGAACCAGCAACAGCGAGCACATTATACCCATCCTGCTTTGCCTTCACTGGCTCCCTTTGTCTTACAGAACTGAATATAAAATACTATTAGTAAAGTACAAAGCTTTAAATGGCCTTGCACCAGACTACATCAGTGACCTTCTCCATTGCTATGCTCCTGTTCACCCACTGATTCTACCAGTCTTGTTCTGCCCCATACTAACCTGCACTCAATGGGAGACAGGCCTTCAGCTGTATAGCGCCCAGACTTTGGAATGATCGCCTAAAATTGATTAGGTCAGCTGACTCCATTCATTCTTTAAAAAAACAACTTAAAACTCTTCTGTTCAGGAAGGCTTTTAATTTAACCTAACATTGTGCCCCTTCTTTCAGTTTATGTTTCTGTCCAGATGCTCCAGATAATTTCTCTGTGTGTTATACCACAAATTATGTTATTTATTCAGGCTTTCTTTTAGTATTGAGTTTAGTGTTTTGTTCTGGTTTATTTTTTTCTTCTCTCTATTCTATTTATTGCTTTGTACAGTATATCCTGTATGTATCTGTTCTAGTGTTCTTTGCAAAACATATTTGTATCCAATGTTACATATACCCTGCTGTTCTTTCTGTGACTCTGTGAAGCACCTTGAGCATGGGAAAGGTGCTATATAAGTAAAATGTATTATATCAATTAAAAGCATGTCAATGTAGTAGTCTGTCGGTTAATTGTTACAACAACAGATCCTTTTAAAGCTTAAAATTGAATAATTATTAATTAAAAAATGGGGAAACCTGTGGAAACACATGTCTTCATTAGCTCTCTGTACTGTATTTTTATATTAAATATTGTAGACTGTCATTCTGCTTTAATAGCCTGTGTTACAGTGACCTCTTGTGGAACACTTGCTTAAATGTCAAAAAATGAAGGACAGATACTGTAGCCTTTATTTTTGCAAATGTCATATGGATTCCTTCCGGTCTTTATAGTTTCACAGTATTTTAGGTTGCCTAGTACACATTTTTGATATTACATACCCCGAAAGAGTCAGATACATTTCTAACACACTTTTAAATGCTACTACATTGTAATACCATACATAAGACAATTTGTAAAAATAGTTTTGAATTTGATTTGTTTGGTTAAATCAAAACTTTATTTAATGAAGGAAAACTTGTACTAATATCAAAGGTTGCATCTTGCAGATGAATGTCATTCATTTAACAGGCAGTGTAGGTGTAGTTGCTGGGAACCGGATTGGAAATCACAAAATGTCTGTTCCATTTCCATCTCTGACACACTGCATGACCCTGAGCAAGTCACTTAACTGATTGTTTTGAACAGTTGTACTGTGTTACTGTATCTGTACTTGGAAAATAGTGTGGGATTGTATTAACTATAAAAATATTACATTGTATATAATACGTTCTGTATGTACATGAGAGAGAGAGGATATTAATAATAATGATCTTAATAATACAGTTTATTTAATTGTGCCTTTCTAGAAATTCAAGAATACTTTACAAGATAAAACCATAAAATTGTACATTTAAGTAAGTAAATACATAAAATAAAATAAAACACAAATCTATTAAAGAATAGAATAAAACAACAAGTAATTAGAACAATTTAGACTTATAAAATGTATTGCACTGAGAACGAGCTCTGAAAAGGTTAGATATAACATGTTTTCTGAATAAAGAAATGGAATCAAGAGTCTGGATATAATGAAGGAGAGAGTTTCAGAGTTGAGGAGCAGCATAACTGAAAGACCCATTTTCCATTAAAGACAGGCGGACTGAAGGAACAACAAGAAGGGAAGAAGTAGAAGAGCACAGTGAGCAGGTCAGTGCATAATCTTTAAGATGATGTTATAAAAAAGTGGGACCCAGATAATGATAAGCTTTGTAGCTGAGGACAAGAATCTTAAAGTCAATATGCTACTTAATTGGAAGCCAATGAAGTTTGTTTATAATGAGTGTAATGTAACTTTGATCCTTAGTTTAATAAGTGTGTAGCACAATTGTGAACTAACTGCAGCTGGGATACAAGACAATAGTCTAGTCTTGATGTGACAAATGCATGAATTAGTGTCTGACTGCAAAGTAAAGTAGTGAGAGAAGAAATCTTGAAAGGTTATGAGTTTGGTTTGTGATGCAGCATTAAAATGAGATTGAAAAGACAGAGTACTGTCAAAAACAACACCAAGGCTCATGACTTGAGGGTGTAAAGGAATAGGGGTGTCATCGATACAGATGTTAACATTTCCAAATTTTGAAAGGGCAGCTTTAGAACCCACATGAAGAATTTCAAACTTGTCACTATTACGTTTGAGGAGATGATGTACCATCCAGATTTTAATATCATGCAGCCAACTAACCAAGGAGGATGGACAACAAATCTAGCATGTTGGTAGAAATATAAAGCTGTAAGTCTTTAGCATAACAATGAAACTGAATACCATGATGATGCATAATTGAACTGAGGAGGAGTAGGTAAGTGATAAAAAGCGAGGGGCCCATTACTGAACTCTGCATTGTTAAGATTACTGCCAGTATTTATCATCATAGAGATGACAGCAGCAATTTTAAGACAATAAGGGACTAGACCATAGGAAAAGCAAGAATTATTAACAGTAGTCAATAGCGGAACAAGGGGAGTTAAATAAGCTTTGACTACGACAGTTGAAATACGGTCAAGTTGACATATATATGCTAAGTATACTTTTAAGTTTTTTATGTCTTTGGAAAGAGTAAATTTTATTGTACTATGTACACATGACAATGTACTTGTCTAGAAATACTCTATAAAATATACATACTTGTTATAAGCAGGGACATAGCTGGGGCTATTAAGCATTAACAATGTTCATGGTATGGTATAATGGGCTATCTCAACTGGACTGTACCTTGAACTTCAGATGGAACTGAGATTTTCAGTCTCAGATGACTGGGGATATCTCTTTATTTTTTTCTTGTTTAGGGATAGAAGTTGTTTTGAGAATTCCCTGATGTGTCTCAGTTTATTTTTCGAAATATTATTATTGCTATTTGTATTGTCATAAGGTTTTACTGTTTTGGTTTTGTCCTTGACTTCATCACTGTGCTATTTTGTTGATGGTGGTGTTACTATCCACATGGACTAGTGGTATTTGCAATGGATCACCTCATCACATTGCTGCTTTAAGAGAGGGTGGTGCACATATACATTTATATCTGATCTTGAAAGCGTTTGTAACTTGCAAGAGCTACCTCCAAAAAAAATATCAGCATTGCAGCTTGTTGGCTTCAAAAACAACAGTGGCTTGTTTGTTTCAAATTGACTTAAATGCAGCTGGAACTATAAAGATAATAGCTACCTTCCAAATCATGGCATTTTACTGGTGTAGCCAATTGATAAACATCAAGTCATCAATGCAATCCCATGTGTGAAATTTATCTTAAATTAATATTACAGTTAGATAAATGTATAAACCAGAGTAAATGTGAAGTAATTTGCTGCAAAGTCCATTGCACAAGCTGTATTTGTAAAAAAGAGTGTTTCTGTGTCCTGTAGTTTCTCTGCTGCATTTTTAATGCTACAATAGACTCAACCCATTCTCATATAATTTAATGCGATATTGGACATCTTTTTGTTGACTTGAGCAGTAGTGGGTGATCCAAACTGATATTCTTCAGTATAATAAGTTCATTTGAGGTTATTCACTTTAAAAAATGATTGTAACTTTCTTTTCACTGGTATGGAGATAAAATCAATGGTATAAAGAGCCACAAAACAAAATATCTATTCAGCCAAATGCTATGACACATTTTATACAAGTCATTTCAGTTTTTCAAAAAAAAAACAAACTTTAAACTAATCCCTAATACTTATATGCATGTAAACAATGAATAAAGAAGCCAGAGGCATAAAAATGTTTAGGATACAATATCACTTACCAAATTAATTGCTGGGGAGGGGATTATGTCCCCTTGAAATTTTAAATTTAGAAGGAGAGCATCAGGATGGCATTTCATTCTACAAAGAATGTATTTCTTAAACAACAGAACAGAAAATGTCACCCTTTCCTTTAAGGCATCCTTGACCTAGAAGTGTGTAGGTGTCAAGCACTTCCTGAGATACTTGCATAAATCAGCCTCATTGTAGGCAGTCCAACTTCTTCTTAAAAAATCTTTGTCAAGGATTTTAGACTTGAATTGATTTTTACAGCAGTTACTTATGCTGATGCTGCAATCTTTATGTTGTTACACACATAGCCTTGCTAGCATTAAATAAGTGTATTATATTAAATTATGAATCACAAAATTTCTAGTCAATATAGACAAGATCTTTCCAATCAGATGGTCTCTGATTATGAAGGCCACTGGCTGGAAATAGTGCTGCTCCTACGTCAACACACTCACTGTTCAGCAATACATCAGACAGAAGGAAAGATAGATTTGAAAGATGATTTTCAAATTCTGTTTTTGTAAATTATACCACAACTGTCAGTAACATTGCTGACTGGTATTCGAGGTCAGATTAAGACCCCCATGGGCCAGCTACGTGTCTTAAATTGAGCTCCTTAATACAGAGTTTAGCTTATTTTTAATAACTCCACACAGGAATGACAGTAATTTCACGCAGTGCAGCAGGTCCCACTCTTTATGTTGACACGCACAGATACAGGTGTGTGGGGGTCTTATTTGGTGATTTCTGTATGTGGACACTTGATTGTTTCCAGTGGTTTCCCGCTTGACGATTTCAGCTGATGGTAGATTCACCCCTGCTGGTACTGATTTAAAATGTCAGAGATTCTGATTAGGGGTTGCGCCCTATGTATTATGATTTTGGGGCTTTGAGCATTCTTCTAAAGTTATTTTTCTATATTATTTTCATTTTAATGGTCATGATTATTGTTTATTATATTTATGACATCTTTCTCCCACCATTTTGTGAACTTGTTTCCATTGCACATGCTACCATTTTGTATATTTTTGAATGTTTGTGACCATAAAAGGTACTCTTTTTATTCCAGGTGACAATTAGAAGATTTAACAAGTGATGTCATCAGTTGACTGCTCTTTAAGATGGTGGCACACTCTTTCTGGAATCTAAGCTTCTGGTCAATGTCTCAGTCCTTGCACAATTAGCTAGCATTTATATCTTTTTAGGGATTTTAGAGCTTTTAATCCCTGGTCATTCTGACTATGATTCTCCTTGGTTTCATTTTCTGGTCCTTTCACCCTCTGTTTCTCCATTTCAGTCTGTCTCATTTTCACCAGCCAGAGCACTATGAAGTGGTCTGCTTCCTTTATGGTTGTCACTATTGTTTTGACATGTATGACACATTATCTGTAGTACACAAATAAAGTAGGTTAAATGATTTGGATGCCTGGGTAAGTCCTTGAGTTTTATGGAGTTGTCAGGTGTGCAAACATTAATGTGAGTGAAAAATGTAGGTGTAGATCCTAATACTGGCATTATAAAAGAGAATTCAGAAATACAAAAACAATGTAAATGAAAAATAAATTATAAGCCATTCAGCTGAACACTTATGTTGTATACTGATTCCAAGTGAATATGGATATTCTACCTTGACTAAAACAAAAAGAAATTAACTGCTTATTTTTATATTATATCATTATACTGGCAATTTTTGTCGTACACAAGCATTTTGCTTATACTTGCTATGCCCTTGTTATAATACTCCACCTATAGTACGTAATATGGTGGCACGCAGCAGCATGCATGTGAGTATTGGATCTCTTACTAATAACCTCTGACCGAATATATTTAATGTATTTTCTATGCTAAAAATCATGTCTATTCGATCTTTACAACATTTATTTTCATTATGATCGCCTTTTTCACATTTTTGGTTTTGGTACATGGCTCTGACGTCTATTTTTGGTTATTTCAACTCTGGCTCGACTCCTGACTATGTTTCAGTTTGCTCCTACAAACGTTAATCCAGTCACTGGCTTTTCTGGGCTTTATTACAACTGTTTTAACCTACATGTTAATTATACATATTACTCTTAGTTGAATAAGATATTTTTGTTAAAGAATGTTAGTTAGAGTTATGACTTTGTTTAGTTTCATTCTTAATTTTTCATCTGTTTTAATATGCTTTATATACTGTATGTAAATTGAACCTTTAATTATTCTTAGACATTCAAGAACACGTTAATCATAAGGCCACTCTTACAGCATTTGGACTGTGACACCAAAATTGTTATTTCCGCATACAGAAGTACTTTTTATTGGACTTGAAAAAATGAAAATCAGACAAATGTACAGAATGTAATATTTTTTATTTATGGTTATTTCTTGCGTAGAATAATAAGACTATGTTTTATCTGTTTATTTATAATTGAGCATTAGTTATGGGGACGAGGTATTTCTTATTTGTCAGGCTGTTCCTGTTTATTTGATTAAAGAAATGTACGGTAACAGAGTCGTGAATGTTTTAGGCTAGATCAAAAAGAACAAAAAAGATCAGTCAGTCTAACCCAATTAGTCATTCATTTCACTTTTAAAAATGGAAGGTAAGAGTTTAGAGATGTTTGGGGGGATTGCTCAAATGGAAAAAGTTGTCTTATTCTGACATGTTTAAACATAAGCACAAATGCATGTTTGTGCATTCTTTCCTCATATTTATTTTTTCACCTCAAATTTAAATTTAGTAAGTGTAGAGTAGAAACTGAAAGTTGACTTCACTATATACTGCATAAGATAGCTTTGGCCTTTATTGCTTATGTTTTGGATGGGTTCCCTTAAAGCATATTTGTAGTACATGCAGATTGACATTTCAGTATATGGCATTTATATATTTTTCTAAAATATATTCTGAATTCATACATAATTTTATTGCACTAATTTATCACACTGAGCTGTGGATATAAAAAAATGCCCTTCCAGAAAGAGTGTGTCTAATCTCCAGAGTACAGATACTGTATTGTACTAAACTGGATGCTACATCCTCTTTGCTGCGTCATATTGCTCCAGCAACTGTTTGCTACTGCATAACAAGCTTTAGTGCAGCATTCCTCTTTTCCTATGATATTAGTAATAAGTGTCACAGTAAAACTTCCACCCCCAAAAGTACTGCTATATCTCCTTGGAATGTGATGACATAATACAAAATAAGTTCCACATTGAGTCTGTGCACTGCCAGAAAACTTTCACTGCATATCCCAGATTTCACAGAGAAGTGGTGTGAATTTCTGATCATTCATGCGCCATGATGACAGCATTTCTGCATGGTGATGGTTTAAAGTCCTCAGCTCTGTCAACCGCCCCAGCAATCTGGCAAAGTGCTGGGGGTCTTTATTGTGATGAATCTTGCAAAATATTTGAAGAACGTTGAGAATTGGCTCTTGAAGTTTTTCTACTGCATGTAAATCCTTGATATAGGGACGATCTATAAAAAAATATAGAGACATTAATAATGCTGAAAATATACTTAAATATGGTAAAAAACTGTAAGTTCTTTAATATCCACTACAAATACCAAATGTAGTGAATTTATATAGATCATAATTAGACTATAATTTAGAGTCAAATATAACAACAGGCATTAGAAGCAAAGTTGACTACTTTTTTGTAAATTTTTTATAAATACTTATTCAGCAAAAATCAAGAAACACAAGTCATTTTAAGTACTATTTTACATCTGCTGTGTCTATCTAACTTTAGTTAACACCTAGTTTATTCTAGCATACTGCCATGTTTCAGTTGCAAATGTAAAAAAAGCCTTTGCATTAGAAAAAAAACATACTTTGATTAGATAAAATAATTTAATTAAATACTTAAAATATATTTAATTCCATTTATTCCTACATAGTGCCCTCAATTAAAATTGCACAGTGCTGAGCACAGAGTATTGTCAAATTCAACAGATTGAATAAATGAGGAATTCTAATCAGTAATGATAATAATTTACTACTGTATGATTTTTAATGGATAAAGCACAATCACAAAATGGGTGGTTAGAAGCAGTCTTGTGGATACTTCTTTTTAATTTGTTTATTTACTAGCTTTGCTACCAGTTAAAGACAGGTATTAAAATAATTTTAAAAATATTTGGTATCCTAGTGCTGCTGCCTTGCAGTTAGGAGACCCAGGTTTGCTTCCCGGGTCCTCCCTGCGTGGAGTTTGCATGTTCTCCCCGTGTCTGCGTGGGTTTCCTCCGGGTACTCCAGTTTCCTCCCACAGTCCAAAGACATGCAGGTTAGGTGCATTGGCAATTCTAAATTGTCCCTAGTGTGTGCATGGTGTGTGCGTGTGTGTGTGTGTGTGCACGCCCTGCAGTGGGCTGGCACCCTGCCCAGGGTTTGTTTCCTGCCTTGCACCCTGTGTTGGCTGGGATTAGCTCCAGCAGACCCCCGTGACCCCGTAGTTAGGATATAGCGGGTTGGATAATGGATGGATGGATATTTGGTATCCTCTATGTGTACTTTTAGCACTTTTCAGAATTATCTGCTTATGTCTGAACTGCTCATGAATGGGTTCCAGTAAATCCTGTTTCTCAAACCCTGTGACTATTTTCAAGGCTCCTTTCTCACCTCCTATGTGCTTTTATACTCTCCGTACTTGAAGACGACTTCCTCAGCATGGCAACTATGCCTTTCCTCCTCCTTGTGTGTCTCACACTGGCTCTTCCTCTTTCAATCACATTACCAAAGCCAAACTGACCAATCAGATTGTTCTGAGGGACCTGCTTTTAAGGTGTGTGGTTTGGGGAGTTTATTGTAATATGTCTTCTCTTATTTATTCTTATTATTTGGTTATATTTGGCAATATGTGTGGTACTCTAGACCAGTGTTTCCCAAACTCAGTCCTGTGGCCCCCCTGTGGCTGCAGGATTTTGTTCCACCCAGCTTCATAATCAGTGACAACACCTGATAACACGGATCTCATTTCATTAGCTGGTATTATTTTTCTCTTATTCTACATTCAGAAAATCACAGCAGCATGATTTTTACATTTATAAGACATTTAGAAATAATTCTGCTTTTGCTATAGATTTAAATGCTTAACTCTCTTTTGTTGATTTCATTATATTTTGCCCTTTCTCTGTGCAGTTTTCCCGCTTCATTGTATCTTATTAATGACAAATAAAAACAATACTGAATAATCAAAGGCTGCAACTACTTTAGCGTCATACCCACTAATTAGTAAATAATGGATTAATTAAACAATTTGAACACCTGGAAAAGTAGAATGAAAATCAAGATGAAAATATTGTTAAAAAAATACATTATTCCCGTATAAGTTTTACCAAACTTAGTTTTCTATTTTTTGTATTGTTCCCAAAACACAGAACTTGAGAAATAACACTTCACTTAATTAGCCCAGGAGTCCAATTAAAAACAGAAGCTGGTTGGAACAAAAACCTGCAGCCACAGTGGGTCCCCAGGACCGAGTTTGAGAAGTACTGCTCTAGACCAGGGGTAGGCAACGTCAGTCCTGGAGAGCCGCAGTGGTTGCAGGTTTTTGTTCCAACCTAGTTTCTTAAAGAGCAATCAATTATTGCTGATGAAACACTTATTGCTTAAGTGATAGTTTGATGCTTCATTTTAGTGGTCTCGCTTGTTAAGTCTCCCCGCCCTTAATTGCTTATTTCAATCTTAAACAGCTGCATTCAGTGTGTTAATGGCTCCTTATTTAGTAATAAGATGTAAAAGACAAAGCAGCCAGAAGTTCTCCATTTAGCAACTAGATGGTCTTTCAGTACTTTTCCTTACATGTGACACGTAAAATTTTGCCAAAAATGAATTAAAATAGGAATTTGAGAGCTTTAGCAGAACTTCAATCTGATGTCAGTTCTGCAAAATGCAAAACAGTGGCTCTGTAGTTTTTGTTTTTTTTTAACTAAATGTTTTTGAACTCAAATCCTGTTTTGCTGAATAAGAAGAAATATGACAATCCTCAATGAACAGTACCACAGAACCCAGAAATGATCCAAATAAAACTATTATTACACACCAAAAAAAGAATGTTTAAATAAGAAAGAATATAAAATATATATTCAAGACACCAAACGGACACCTTTTTAGTACCTTACTAGGTCTGAGTAAACAAGCTTTGCTCTAAATAAGTTGAGGGATTATGGTTTTCCACTCTTACACCACAGGGTGCCACACCAAAGCACTTGTTTCTCTTGCAGTCTTGCTCAGTTAGTATAAAAGGGCCTTGTAAACTGACCCGAGGATCACATCTGGGCTATTTCCAGAGTCACTGTAAGGTCTGCGGCAGGCCTATAAAGACTTGAGGCCAACAAGCCAGTTTCCTCTGGTGACCCATGAAACCATGTGTTGTATTTTGGTTTCATGCCCAGGTTTAGAAGTTGCAAAGCCATGTTATTCTTGGTGGGATTTATCCACCAGTGCTATACTCTTAGAACAGTTATTATTTTTGACAAGTACCATTTATCCCAACAAGGTTGTCAGTCTTATTCTCCTAATTTCTCCAGTTTTCTCAGTGATCTCCTCTCAAAGTATCAGGAGTAAGCTCCCAGAAATTCACTAGACCATCTCAAAGGAACCCTGAAAATAGCCTTAATTATTAATAGAATAATACATACAGATTTGGTGTATTAATGTAGTCTGTAATGTAATGTCAGGCTGTGCCATTTGTATAATATGTAAGGTTTGAATAATAGCTTCATCTACATCTATGTGGGGATGAAAATCTTTGTGCAGAATTTTGAATGTTTAGTAATGCTTTTGGAATCATGCAAAACAACAAACAATCTTATTTTTATCAGGAAAAGTTGGGATGGCTGTAGATATGGACTATGTTTAAAAGACGAGTAATACAGAACAATTAAAAAGTAAAAAATGAATGATTTCCAAAATAACCAAGGTACTTTTAAGACAAGAGTTAAGCAGCAAATTCATGCTTTAATGATAAGAAAATAATTAGAATGGCCAGACTTTCAGTCCCAATAAATAAATCCTCTAGGTGGCACAGTTGCCCCAGTTGAGTTATTGAATAGCATTGTGTTAATAACATGCTGATCACTTCTTACAATTTTCATAGATAGATAGATAGATAGATAGATAGATAGATAGATAGATAGATAGATAGATAGATAGATAGATAGATAGATAGATAGATAAACTTTATTAATCCCAAGGGGAAATTCAAATACTCCAGCAGCAGCATACTGATACAAAAAACAATATTAAATTAAAGATTAATAACAATGCAGGTAAAAACAGACAATAACTTTGTATAATGTTAACGTTTATCCCCCCCCCCCCACCCCCACCCCCCCCCCAAGGGAGGAATTGAAGAGTCGCATAGTTTGGGGAAGGAGCTATCTCCAAATATTAGAATAATATTAGAAGACACTACAGTTCATTAGGGGGACACTAAGATATAATCTTACATTCACTCAAATAGGTTCATGCCTATCAACCTAATGTGGACATTTTTGCAACGTGGGAAGAGCTATACGAACTTGGAACACGAAATGCAGGAAAGCAAATGCAGATTTTGCAATAACAATGACTGAAGCCAGGAAAGCAAATGCAGAAATTCTTTGTCAAGCAACTTTCAAAAGTCTTCATTCACATTTGCTTTATGGTACAATAGTGGCTCTGTGAAAACTTACTTGGAAGCTACCCTTTGTATTATTCATTTACTTACAGATAGCAAATTTCAGAAATGTTTATTGACTGGATGAATAACTGCCAAATTTCCCAAATACATTATCTAATACAAGTTTTCCAATTTCCTTAAGGGTGTGGCCACTTTGAATGACACAAAGAAAAAACCAGGTAGGCCTCCCCAAATTATATACTCTGTCACCCCAGCATGAATGGACACATCAAGGTCTGCAGGAGAAAACCATTCATGCTTATGTAGTATAGGTAAAATCCACTTAGAAAACCACTAAATTCTTTCATTCTTCTTAAAGCCAAAGACTTATTAATTGTGTGGAGATGCATTTTTATTCATCACAGAGCACACTCTAACATACTCACTCACGCCAGGCCAATATTATGGTCAGCAACTGACATGAAACACGTGTCTGTGTAAAGTGAAAGGGGAATCAGAGAAGTTGGAGAAAACCCACACAGGCATAGAAAAAATGTGCATTGGCTGGCATTCAGTCCCAGGACTGTGGAACTGTAAGGCAGTAGCACAGACCAGTGTTCTGCCCAAGGAAAAGGGCAGATTTTATATATACTTTTTATACAGAGGTTTCCAACTGAAATGTAAATTACAATCTTTCATGTCCAAATCCAAACATAGATATAGCCAAACTCTTCTTTTGACCTTGTTCTCAGCTAGACTCTCCTTGTATTACATGTCCATATTTATGCTTCCAAGCAACATCAATTACTTACTTTAAGCAAATTTTAGCACAATTTTAGCTCAATTACAGTTCCTACAGGCCCTTAATACCTTTCAGTATTCCATTACTGAATCAAGATTTTGATTGTAGTTATCAAATGTCTATTTTCTCTGTTCTCAGATACATTCATTTGTTGTTGAACCTTTGATTTCAATGTGGTTTTCACCTGATCTGTGGTCTGACCTTAGCCTGCGTTTTGCTAATAATTGTAACTGCTCTCTGAATATTGTTATTGCTAAAATTGCCTATTACCATACAACCACATTTACACATCACAAATCACAAACCCAAAAGCTAAAGCTAAATTTGCACAACTCCAGCACCAATACTCCTTTGTTGTGGCTCTTTGTTTAGATAGCCCATAAAGTGCTGTAGGATTTGTTCTCTTCAAAGGTTTTTATTTAATGTTTATGGAATTGGAATTAGAAAACAAACTTTGAATTTCTTTCATGATCGGGCTTAGAGTAAAGACAAACTTTTTTGTTTTCTAGAATCAAAGAGTTAAACAAGTCATCAAAGGTTAGGAAACAAAATCAAATCAGTTTACTACTTTATAGGTCTTTCTTAATTTTTTGGTAAATCCAAGGACTTGTTTTTGACTGTTATTCTAAAATATAAGTGTCACTCAAAATGAGTCTATGTAAGATCATTATCAAGTTGCATGAAGTGTTAAATAATGGTAATGCTCACATGTGACAATTTGTACATAAGAACATAAGTAAAACTTAAAATATTAAACCATATATAAATTGATTGTATGCCAAAATGTGCATGTACTGTATTATGCCTGTTGTGCCCCCTATTCCAAATAGCTTCCATTCCTCCAAAATAGACACCACAGTCATAGAAGTGATCTGCAATGTGTTCCAGTATGTTGATTTATGAGTTATCTATACTAAATGTTTACTGGCATGAAAAAGTGTTTGTCACCATTTGATATTCCACATTTTACTTATTTTTCATATTGAACTTCAAAGTAGACTATGGCTTAAAGCATTATACAACATTAAAACCACCTGCCTTATATTGTGTAGGTACCCCTTGTGCTACCAAGGCAGCTCTGACACATCGATGCATGGACAGCACAAGACCTCTGCAGGTGTCCTGTTGTATCTGGCTCCAAAATGTTAGCAGCATATCTTTGAAGTCCTGTAAGTTGACAGGTGGGAACTCAATGGATCGGATTTATTTTTCAAGCACATCTCACAGATGCTCGATTAGATTGACATCTGGGGAATTTGGAGCCCAAGTCAACACCTTCAACTGTTTGTCATGTTCTTCAAACCATTCCTGAATAATTTTTGCAGTGTGGCAGGATGCGTTATACTGCTGAAGTAGGCCACTGCCATCACGGAATACTGTTGCCATGAAGGTACATGGTCTATAACAATCTTTAGGTAGGTGGCATGTATCGATGTAACATCCACATGAATGCTAGGACCCAAGGTTTCCCAGCAGAACACTACGTTCTTCCCATAGTCAATCCTACTGTCATCTCTTCCCCAGATAAATGGTGCACACTCACCCAGTCATCCACATGATCTAAAAGAAAACACGATTGATCAGATCAGGCCACTTTCTCCCATTGCTCCATGGTCCAGTTCTTTGCCCATTACAGGCGCATTTGACAGTGGACAGGGGTCAGCATGGATTCTCTGACTGGTTTGCGGCTACACAACCCAAACCACAAAAAGCTGCATTGCACTGTGTGTTCTGACACCTTTCTCTGATGGCTGGCATTAAGTTTTTAAGCAATTTGTGCTGTAGTAGGTCTTCTGTGGGATTGGACCAGATGGGCAAGCCTTCGCTCCCCATATGCATTAATGAGCCTGTTGTCAATTCACCGGTTGTCCTTCCATGGACCATTTTTCGTAGGTACTAATCCCTGCATCCCAGGAGCACCAAACAAGATCTGCTGTTTTGGAGATGATTTGATCCTGTTGTCTAGCCATCATAATTTGGTCCTCATCAAAGTCGCTCTGATCCTTCCACTAAATGTTCATTTGCTGCCTAATATATCCCACCTCTTAACAGGTGCCGGTGTGATGAGATATATACTAATATATAAGTCATTATGAAACCTTTGACCCAAGAAAAATTGGTTGTATAAAATAAGGCATTCTGCTAATTCACCTGACATGACTGTGTATATAGAAAGGACAGTGGAAGCAAATCTACAAGAACAAAATAAATTGAAAACATAGATTAAACTAGACTGATATATACAGCAACATTTAAAAATTACATATTCCATGATCGTCCCAATTCCTGAGAATCCAGTGCCTTCCGAAGTGAAGGTCTAATAAAATGCAAAATATAACACCCCCAGTCCATTGGCTCAAATACAATGTGTTTTGTGTGTTATGTTGTAAATAATTATTTATTCCTGATTAACAACTGATAAATAAGGGAAGCACATACAGCTAAGAAGCATAGATTCATTGTTTGTTTAACCTTAACCAGTAAGTACTGAGGAATTTGTTAATTAAATTAACTGCAGCGTACTTTAAGAAGAAAACTCAGTAGGCATTTCTGTGGCCTCTAGACTCTATTTTGCTATATGTTCTGATGTTTCCAGGCTTGAAGATTTGCTAGTTTTAATCTTTAAGGGTTTATAAGTGTACTTTGGCAAAACTGAGAAGCAGAATATATTTATATTGTACAGTATCCCCAAGCATTAAACCCCAAACATTCACCAGCTTGACAATTTCACGTGTCTTCTGTTTTTATTTATTTATTTTCTTTTTTGGTATGATAAAATACTTACCTGGGGACAAGATAGTGATAGCAGTAAGAAGAGCATGTTCTTCTTGCGTCATCTGCAATTCTCCAACAGTTTTGTAAAAATTAAACATTGGGGTTATGTAGTCATCGGATATACCTAAGGAGAAATAAAACACTGTAGTAGAAAGCAAAAATAGAGAACTGCAAAAAATGTGACTGGGACTATTCAGTTTGGAAAAATTTTAGTAGTTTACTTAAACATAATTCATATCAGAAGAAATACACCGGTAACAATGGGTAGACTGGCAGGCTTAATGAAGAAGAAGAAGCAGTGTATGTCACCAACAGTATGGAATTATTGGATTATCATTGCAAATGTTGGTTCCTCTAGGGAGACATTAAAGGGCATTTAAAAGAGAGACTTGCCTCGTTAGAAGTGAAAAGAGTGGAATGGGGTAAAAGTTGTTAACACCTGTAAGAAAGATGAATGCAGTGCTCAGTGGTTTTAGTGACGTTCTGTGTGGACACTTACAATGGAATGGTTTAATTTGGGACCTCACAGTTTGGGACGTAACCTGGTCATTATAAATAAATAAATACCTTGCAGTTATCAGGAACAAATTGTTGAATAGTCCTGAAGAGCTGCCTCCAGGGATCTCTCTTATTTTATGGCAGCTCCACTTGACCCAGAAGTGCTTCCTGAGTGCAATGTTCTGGCACCGGAAGTACTCCTGGGTCTGGCATAAAAATAGCCACTCCGCCCTACTCAGGTGAGCTGGAGTTGGAACAGGAGAAGCACAATGCCTGCCTGGAAAGGAGCTGCAGATAAAAGAAAGGAGGCAAAGATTTGTACTTCTGGGGAATTGACAGAAGAAAACTATGATAAGGTATTTAATTTACTAAAAATACATGTAGTTTATTTGAACCTGGGACTAACTTTGGTTAATTTGTGTCTGGTGTTTGGGGTCCTGAGATGCTCCCTACAGGTCATAATAGCTGCAAGAAATATATGAACTGTAAGACATTAAAAGAATGAAATAGCAAGAGTAACATATTCAATGAAATTATATAATAATAGGCTTTGGGTTATGATGTTTGCTCTGGTTTGATTTATTTTCCTAGGAATATGCATAAATAGCATGAAGATTTGTGTGTTTAGGCCATTGCTTATGTGCCTGACTATTCTTTTGGAAATCCCTAAAAGAAAGACCTTAACTGATCTTTCACACTTACTTCAGAGGACATTATCTCTATCCTATTTAAATGCAATACTTTTTTAAAACCTGGCAGGAACTAATCAATAACATTTTAGAATAAACATTTATATCGGGGGGGGGGGGGGGGGGGGGGGAGTCTCTTTTCTCTCTTTACTACTCTCAACAGTTTTGCTCTGACTGTTGGTGTTCCTCTCTTTCTCATAGGTGGGGGTTGATTTGATTTTAGTTTTGTTAAGTTTGACATGATTGTATGAAATGTTATATATACTTTTAATAAATTCAATAAAAGATCCAAAATAAATATATGCAAAATAAGGATAAACAGGAATTTCTGTGTGGTGTGACAATTTTTCATCTTGGTGCTTGTTATCTCTCAATTATAAAAAAAAATCTTGGAAGGAGACGAGATGTGACTGTCTCAGAGACACTTTCATGTCCCGCGAGACAACAAGAGCTTATGCAAAGAGATTTGTAAAAGTCCTGCGTGGTTATGTCAGTCAGACACATTTCTTGTAGAGAGAAAGAAACGATATTCACTCACGGGCAGTTATATGTTGCGTTGTCACGATGTAATTCCAAACACGGAATCAAAATTCATTGCGATATTGATGAAAAGGTAAAATCGAAAAGAGATCGAAAATATGGACATAGGTGATATGACAGAAGAGTGCTGGGTGAACTGCAGATCACATGGCGCAGCAGCAGCAGCAAGCCAGCAACTGATCGAGCAAAGAGGAGGTAAAAAAAACTGTACAGTATGTGTTTCCCATTGTATCACCGTTTAAGAGGGGGTGAAAGAGGAGCGACCGCATCTCCTTGGGGTGCATGCAGCCCCCCTCTTCACAAAGCAAGCGTCAGAGACGCAAAGTGGTTGGCACATAGCACAGGCTTTGGCAAGCACAGTGAGCAGGGGGCAAAGCCCCCAAGTAATACAATAGAGATAATTTTCATCTTCAAAAACTTGCATTTGTATTTAACTATTAATTCAGTTATAACCCCACACATTTGATGAATAGAAATGTGTTTGTGTAACATGGTTGATTGATGCCTGCAGGAGAATGATGATTAAGATTGCATGTTTTCATTGACATTTCATTTGTATGAGTCTTGCCAAATCAAACATTATTCCACTGACAGTGTTATGGAAATAAAGTTCAAAGGATGTTCTCTATACTTTGGACTGTAAGAGGAGCATTTTAACTGTCCCAGATCCTTCATGAGGGCTAACAAGCCAATCTATATCAAAATGGGTGTTATAATTACAAAAATAAAACACACAGAAAAGTGTTGAAAATAACAAGTAAATAATACACAAAAAATAACATCAAAACAATAAAACAGCTAAATTTCTAGGCCCGACTAATGGACCTGAAGGCCGTCTCCAGTGTAGGGTGCCTAGAACCCTTCAACACTAGAACGCACTCACCACTCTGAACTTTATTCCATACTTATAATGCCACACAACCCTGCACAGCCTCATGAGCCTCCAGTGGCCAACAACAAGGCTGGAGAATTCTTTCTCATTTAAGTAATTTGTCCTGAATGTTCAATATTTACAAGCTTTAATATCCACCTCTGGGTCCTCTTGGGTTACTGAGGACACAATGTCAATAAATGATGGCACTGGTTTACCAGTACACTTTCTGCTTGGTCATCTTTTAGCTTGTGTGCACTCCTCAATCACCTTTAATGAACTCAATAAGATTATTAATGTTTATATTTTGGTAATCAATGCATTTTGAGGAAATTCATAAAGACTAAAAGCAGACTATAGATAGGTTAGCTTAATATTTATCACAGACAAATAAATGGAAACAATAATTAAATACAAAATTGAGCAACACATCAAGTATGATGTGTTAGTGATCAGCTAGTATGGCTTTCACAAATATGAGAAAATAAAAGTGTTTTTTTTTCAGGCTAATTTGGATTTTCAATAGGTTTTTGGATAAGGTAATTCTTCAGAGGCTAGTGATAAAACAAAAAGGAGGGAAATTCAACTGACAATATGCAGATGGCTGGGATGCCACAGGCATCAGTGCTGGGGCCACTGCTTTTTATTTATATAATGACACTTTTATTTTATTTTATTTTATTTATAATGACACTAAACTAAGGCTGATAAGTGGCTAATAGAGAAACAATATAATCATTATAGAAAAACCTGGTAAGAATTTTGCTTTAGGCTTACAGCATATGTGATGAATTTAAATTTAAATAAATGTAAGATTTTATACAAAAGAAACAATAATATTAAATGCTAGCAGGGTTACTCAGTGCTGCATGGGTTTGATTATGACATTGGTGTAGTCATTAAATAAAGGGGCAAAATAAGTCATTAAATAAAGGGGCAAAAGGTTTGGTACCAAACCAAAATTTCACTGACTAAACAAACCATGGGGAGCAACTTTGCATACCTGTGCCGAGTCCCAGAAATGCCTCCTATAATCAGAGGTCTGTTCACTAAATAAAGTTCCCCAAAGGGGAGTAAAGTTCAGAATAAAGCATAGCCTATGGTCTTCCAGAATACAAATGGAGAATCTGTGCAAAAGTTGTCGATTATAGGTGTTGATTTGCAAAAAAAGAGCAGCATATAGTAAAACAAATAATAAATAAGTTTCCCTAAAGACTAACCTGACAGAAAGGAAATAAAACATAGGTCCTGTGGCTCAGGCTGCAAGAAATTGCATCATTCATCTTACCCCATGTATGTCATGTCCACATCAAAGTAAACACACATTCAGGACACGGTTTCGACTAGAGGTAACTGCTAAACACCTAACATACTGGAGCCAAGTCAGAATCTCAGTGAGCAGGACCAGGCCGCAACTGACTTGTCCAGTGATGCAGATGCACACACTAGGGACAATTTAGAATCGCCAATCCACCTAACCTGCATGTCTTTGGACTGTGGGAGGAAACTGGAGTACCCAGAGGAAACCCATGCAGACACGGGGAGAACATGCAAACTCCACACTGGGAGGACCCGGGAAGCGAACCCAGGTCTACTAACTGCGAGGCAGCAGCACTACCACTTCACCACCGTGCCACCCAACAGTTACCTTATATTTGTAAAATAGAAACTAAAACTCAAGATTGAATAAATCTGAATGGTTTTTGGGATACATCATTTTCAAAATTGCCTTCTTGAGTCTTTTGAATCATGAATTTATGCCGTGGTTTATGAAAACATTAAATAAAATAACCCCACTTAACTAATTTTTTGCCTTGTGGGCTTATATATAGACATGACTTACGTGATGTACCTTAGTAGAATAACGTAGGCAGAGAGAATGGAAAACACTTCAATCAGAAATAATTATTGGATAGTTGTAATTTATAAGTTAACCATTAAAAAAGTCCTGCATCCCATTTGTTTCCTTTATGTTTCATGTACACCTACCATGTAAGAACTCCCCATATGCTGTGTTTATTTCACCCAACTCAACCTTGACACAGAAAGGCATGAAACAGTACTCCTAAATTACACTTGATATAGTGTCTATTGATGATATCAGTAACTGACACCAAGATTGTAAGGAAAACAAAGACAGTCATCTTAAATATTCATATATTCCTGTGTCTTCAGTTTAAGCTACTGAATGTATAATTAATACCGTGTCTTAAAGCTATTTTAGATGCTAGTGCCTGATTTTATTTTCTGGCTGAGCTCACTATAGCAACACATTTTCTACATTTTATGATAAAGTTTAATAACAAGAACAAATCCAGATGATGCATATTTTCTCAAACTCTTTGTCAATAACCTAAGTAATTCTGTGAATAGCACTTGGATTTAACCATAAGTGCAGAATTTAACAGTAAATGTAATGCAATCAAAAATGTAAATGCATAATACAGTATTTATGAACAAGTGCAATGGTAGCTGATAAACAGCAGTATCATTAGTGATTCATTAACACAGAGAAAATGTCCTCTTTAAAATGTGTTTTCATATCCATTATTAGCTAAGTGATTGTGTTAATTTTGATGGAAATTTGAAGTTATTTTAGGAAAAATCAATGTCAGTTTTCACACTTGGTAAAATATATATTTTTGTCCTATTTAAATTAATGGTGATTACATTTTTGAATAGCAATTCCTCATCCTTGAACAATTTTCCTAAGAATGCATTATTCTCATAGAGAGGGTGTGATTTATTTTCTGTTCTATTGTAATTTCAATTAGTTTTGAATTACTGCTTCTCAGATTTTTGTTATTTCTATTACTTTTAATTGGTAGAAGATCAGTGGTTTATTTTCTCCAGGGGTGTTGTTGACTGGAGTTTTTATTTTAGTTGTCAACTGGTCAGAGTTCAACAATTAGTTAATGGACATAGAGTGCTGGCTCAATATATGTAAATCAGTTTCACACTATTTTGTGTCATTATGCACTCATTATGTGATTAGTAAAGTTTGTATTTGTAGTTAATCTGGGAACTTGTCACAGTGTTCTGGGCCTACACTCAGTGAAGAGTGCAATACAAAAATAAACTGAATTAATTTTGATTCTGCTAATTGGACTGTGTTCTCAGCCAAGTTAGGCACAATTCTTGTTAATAGACTTTCTATCTATACAACCCCAGGCTTTTGCAATCTCTCCCATTTGTGAAACATTTGGGATATTTTGGAACTTGCTTGGGCTGAAGCCGACATCCAGTAGTTGGAGGGAGAAGTTGGTTTGGGGCGAGGCTATTGTGTCTAGGCCAGTGGAGATCCTGACCTGCTTTTGTGGCTTATATGAAGGTGTCACACCCTTTTGTTACGTTTGGAACTCCTAATCATTATATTAACATAGCATAACATTCTCAACCCATTCAATCTGCGAGTCAGAGCCTAACCTGGAAGCACTGAGAGCAAAGCAGGAAATGGACCAGGACAGACAGCTAATCAATCACAGTGTTCACTCACACATACCTGAGCTCACACACCACTAGAACCAATATAGAATAGCTAATTAACCAAACCTACACATCTTTAAGGACATGGGAGGAAAAGCGGATATACTCATACACATAGATATGCTAAGAACATGCAAACTGTACATAGACAACAACTGCATCTATGAAGCAGGAGCATTGGTCTCTTCTGCACTACTGTAATGCCGTATACTTTCTACAGATCACAAGATATTTGAACTTGAGCTTAAACTTCAAACATACATCCTATGGAAAAAGTAACAATGACCCAACTGTTTCAGCAGATGAAGAACAGACAGGTTATGTGATTTGCTCAACATCACTCAGTGAGTCAGTTGTGAAGACTGAACTTATACATTTGTGTCTTACAATTACTAAGTATCTTAACCATTATACAACAGCCCATACACAAATGTGTACAATAAATAAAAACCAAAAGAAAACAAAATGTATAATATGTTTCAGCAAAAATAAGCCCTACACAAAGGTAACAGTATATTTTAATTAATATACAATTAATGCTTTACAAGCAGCTTAAATGTATTGAGGATTAAAGTATCAGCCTCCATCTTTAGGCAGTTTGTAATAGGCGCCTTCAAACTTCCTGAAGAAGGGGCCTGAGTTGCCTCAAAAGCTTGCATATTGCAAACTTTTTAGTTAGCCAATAAGAGGTGTCATTTTGCTTGACGTCTCATTGCAATTATTTACACCAAATGCAACCTGAATAGTTCAAACAGGAACAATAAAAAAGTGAACTAGAAAAAGGTGACAAAGAGGACTAATGTAAGTCAGGATAAAACTCTGTGACAATGGAGCTCCTCCGCCCAGTATCTTTCTAAGCAAGGTTTAGGAAGTGGATAACTGTAATGATATGACTACATTTTGTATTTTTACTGATCTAAATACATTCTTTTGTTCGTTCTTTAGTGTTTTTACGATGTTTTGCTCTTTCAGGAATTTGTTGGAATTATTACTTTATATATTTATTATGTCCAGAACAACGTTCATTGTGATTGTTATTATGTTTGGTATTTAAAGAGAATTCCCTTTCTGTTAGTTGCTAAGAGTGTGTCTTTGGAAATTATACTTGGCATATCAAGGATGTGATACTTCATGAGTGGGCACAATATGCAGTCTGTATCCAAGATTGCGGACAATATACTGAAACAGAAATTAGTGGTGTGCTGGTGTATCTGTGTGTTACTGGTTACTGAATTGTTTAGGGTCCTTTTTTACTACAAGTGAGGATTATATATTAGCTATGAGATTTAATATTGCTGAAACTTTCAGTTTTCACAGCAGTTTTTTATTTGATTATTATTCATATCTTGTCCAGCTTCTAGTTCTTAAACACCATAACAATAACAAACTAGAGAGTGTTAAAGCTGTAGGGGATTCATAAGGTAACATAAAAAACTGTTGACTTTTCCATTTTTTAGAAGAATGGATTAACACACTAAAGACACTAAACACAGCAATACAGTTTGAATCTTTTTCTATCCATGTATGGGCCAAACTGAATCGTCAGAAAAAATGAGGGTAGGCGATGTGTGTTTAATAGAAAACAATACATAGAGCATGTGTAACATGGTTTTATTAAGCTGGTTTAATTTCACCCAAAATCCCTCATTTGTATAATTATATTTAAATCAGTTTATTATAAAAAATATTTTAAATAATTTTTATTTTGTTTTTGTTTGTTTTTTAATTTATTGTTGCTGTGGTTGTGTCTTCTGAGCTTTGAGTGCCCTGTCCTCAGTTGCACCAAGTTTGACATGTTTTAAAACATGTGGTGACCAATTTGCTGACCTATTTTCAATGATGTTTTTTAATATCCTAATGAGTGAATTGTGGTCTCTGTCTTCTTCAAAATGTCAGTATTACCCACAGAGCTTGAACTACAAAAGAGCCCAAAACTCCCCTTTGAACAACTGTCTGTGTGTTGTGGTCCTTGAAACTCCATGGGGGACCCCTACCAACCAATCTTTGATTGAATATTACTGGATTGCAGAGCTTGAAGTTACCTCTTACATAGGGCACTGCACTTATGTGTATCCACTTCATGCACTAATTACCCCTGTACAAAAGTAAAAGGACCTTTAGCACTTACAGTAGTAGATTCAGAGACAAATTTTATTCATATGTAATAAAGTTATTCAGCAGACATACATTCTTAGAAATATACGAATGTTTGTGGAACACACTGTATATTACATACATACATACAGTATAGGTCCTTAGGGTCAATTTTGTCACATGTATGTATGAATCATTAAATGTATAACACTATATTCAGTGTCTTTTTTGTCTGTCATTGGTAACAAATTACTGAAACTTGTCTGAGGGAGACAATGCAAGATTTTCACTCCAGCCAATGTGGTGTTGAAGTGTCACCCGCTGCACTTGGGTCCCAGTCCAGGTTGTTCGGCATATGGTGGGTGCGACAATTCGCTAACTATTAGCGCATGCTCCCAACCTAACCTACCCTAACCTATACACAGATGACATAAACCTTGAACTTGAAGTTCTTTCTATGCCTCTCCTACTTTTCAGTTGAATTAAATTAAATAGAACAATTGCAATAACTGCATGCACAGCCCAGTGGTATGCTAAAGTGTGCTTTAGTTTATATTGCTAGAGCAAGGAAAGGTTTGCTTTGATGCGAGAAGTGACCTCAGAAGTGTTTCTAAGGGTATATGAAGCTAATGCTGCTTTGAGTCTGGATTTGGGAGATAAGTATAGTGTTATTAGGGGAGAGTGCTGCTGTAACATGAGGCTAGTGGGCATGTAGGTGAACAATTTCATATACATTGTGAAGTAATGCTAGACACCAAGTCACATTATAAGGAGATTGTCAACCCATCCAAAGAGTTGTGTGAAACATTTCCTGGAATGGATGGTAACCTCTGGCACAGGAGGTTATTTAGAACGATCCGTTGTTGGGACAACAAGGTGTCCTGGAGTATAAGGAATTAGAGGGCAATGGCACTTAGGGCCACCAGCAGAAGAACTGATGTTGTGGTGCCACCCTCATCTTAAAAAAGCGCTATATAAATGCAAAGAATTATTATTATTATTATTAAAATGGTTCTGGATGACTTGGAACTATTTCTTGGGAGGCTGGGTCTGGCACCAGCTGTGCTCTCGGGTTTTATCTTAGAAGGTCCTCCTGTCTCTTTGGATCTCTGGCAGATGGGCTTGGAGTCAGGAGTAGAGTAGAGGCAATAACATGCCTAGAAAGGAGATAGAGGAGGATATGCCACCATTATAGAAGAAAGGATGGTAGGCAGGTGCAGGGCTATAGTATAAAATCAAGTTTTTCAGTGGATTAGTGTTTACTGTTTTTCTTTATGTGTATTCTTATTTCAAAGTATCTTTTAAGAAAAATAAATTCCTTCTGTAATTCTTATTTGTTGTTGTGTTTTTTGGCATGTCTGCCATTCTGGATTCAGAGTTCATTAATAAAATAATATTAGGCCACCTCAATAGGGCAGAGAAAGTGAAATTTCAAGTCTCCAGATATTCCAAAGGAATTATTGTAAACCTCTGGAGCCTATGGTCATTACAAAGAGGCAAGGCAAAGTCTGTCTGACCTAGTCCAGCTAGCGACACAGCCCTTCTCAGGATAGTCTACAATGTACAATACTGTGGTGGAGACTTTACGCATTACCCACATGTGTTAAAAAATCAAAAAATGTGTAGCTTGGAACAATTAATCCCCATGAGTAACTACACACTTTTCTCATCCTTTTTTGAAGTTTGGTCTCGTTTTAGTCTTCTGAAAAGAAACTCTTTAGTTACAGTAGACAATATATATTTTTATAAGTGTAAAACTGCAGTGAAGTAGAGTTTTTTTTTCAATTTTGCAAAATGAGAACCCTGGGTGCTGTAAAATCACATGCTGACTTGAGTTATTTATAAAGTCCTGTTAATAGCAATGATTTAATACAATGGTGGAGGTCAGAACCAATCCATATATCATAGTCATTATGCCTATAGGCACAATTTGGTGTTTTACCTGGTGCAACTGACTTGTGAATTATTTTTGTTGTGTAGCTTTTCTATGTAATAATCATTCAGTGATTTGTAGCAACATCATCTGGGTTTAAAACATTCATGGCTATGGGATTGGGAAGAAGCCACTCGTTTTGTTCTCGTCTTAAGATATGTGGAACATTTTCTTTTAATAAGTGCAACGTTGTTAAAACTGTTCAGTAATTTAATTATTTTGACTTAACCATTTTTTAAAGCACATAATGATGTATGGGGGTACATAATATGCATGTGGAACAGAGGTTTTTAGTAATTAGTGATCTATTTTAGCAATGCTTTGCCAGTTAAAGTTGTTAAAAGCCATGCTAAGGGATTGTGGTAATTACTTGTAAGGTATGTACAATTTACTATAAATATAGTATCAAAGACAAAATAAGAACCATTTAACAGTTTAAAAAAATATTTTTTAATTCAGATTTTTTAATATTTTTATTTTTGTGATTTTGTTCAGGTTCTGTATTCATTTCTTTAAGTAAATGTGCTCTTCTTAAATAATAATGAATATACAGTAAAATCTTGCTCCTAGAAATATCTAATATATTACTTTTGCTATCAGCACTAATGGTAATAGTTGTAGCAGTAATAATAATACTGTACCACTTTTCCGAATTCTTTCTTCCAGTACCACATTGTGACCCTGGGGGAGTTTCCGGTTAAATATTTGTGCTGAACGAAGGAACATGGCTTCCACGGCTGAACCTTTAATCAAAGCAATTTGGTCTTCATGGTCAAGAGTTTGAAATCCTGCAAGGAAGAAATACATTCATTTATTCAGAAAAGTAAACAAGAAATTTGAGGAGAACTTCAGTCTATTAGGCTCATTTGGTTATGATGGTTTTTGATGATGAATAACAAAATGCTACAGGCTCGGGATAGGGAAGCAAGTGATCGGATGTTAAAAACATAACTATTATTAATTCTGTTAGTCTTTTAATAAATAGTATAACTCTACCCTACTTATTAGATTATTCTAACTGTGACTGAAAAACTGTCTCTTACACAAGACCATCCAAGGAGATCAAGAAGGCACTATAACCGAAAATCTGATCATTCTGTGTAACAGGGACATTGATGCTGCATTATTCATCTATCCCTCCTCCAAACCCACTTTTCCACTGCAGATTCACATGGAATCTAGAAGCTATCCTAGCATCATGTACTATATAATTCTTGGATAGCAAAAAAAAGTACACACTCATGCAGAGACACACACCCGACCAGTTTTGAGCTAACAAGCTAAACAACCTGATTTTATTTCAAACTTTAGACCAATAACATATAACCATGTTATACAATATAGAGTTTACACAGATTTGCCTTGCAGTAAAGAGACCTGGGTTCACTTTCCAGGTCCTCCCTGCATGGAGTTTGCATGTTCTCCCCGTGTTTGCGTGGGTTTCCTCCGGGTGCTCCAGTTTCCTCCCACAGTCCAAAGACATGCAGTTTAGCATTGTCATTCCTAAATTGTCCCTAGTGTGTGCTTGGTGTGTGTGTGTGTGTGTCCTGTGGTGGGCTGGCGCCCTGCCCAGGGATTTGTTCCTGCCTTGTGCCCTGTGCTGACTGGGATTGGCTCCAGTAGACCCCCGTGACCCTATGTTGACAGGGACTGACAGATTTGAAAATCACACCTGAAATAGAAAAATATATGATATATCTATAATCATTTAGGCAAGTTTTGACCAAGGAGATGACGATAGCAAGAATGTTGCTGAGACCTTTAAGGACAGATTGAGATGATTCTGTAATGTCCTTTGAACAGTCAGAATGCATACGCGCCCGCATCATGGCTGTCACGCGTTCCCGGCATTCATTTGACACGTCCGACAAGCAGGTCCTCAGAAATTAACGCGATGTGTGCACGAGTTGCAGTACCAGCAAAAAGTTGGGGTGCGCAGTGTGCTAAAAGTTGGAATGTGACGTCAGAGTCTCTGGTTACTATCTAGATGTGACAGAAAGCCGCTTTGCGGATCCTACAAGACTGATGTGCATGCTTCGATGTTTGATGAATGGTTCGATGTGGTGAAGCAAAATGCCGACATACAAATACATTCGTGGTGCTTTTATATTCAAGCGTCGCATATTCCTGATCGTAATGACACAATACATTTTATAAGTCTCACATACCGTCTTTTGTGCCGTCTTTTTTTTCTGGGGCTTCCTCCTGACCTGACAGCAATAGATCGCCACACTGAGCACATTAAATGTATGATATTCCAACTCTCTGCGATTTATACTTGATATCACTTTCATGATGAAATGCAATAAATTATGTATGTTACATTTTACAGATAAATCGTTTATTTCATTTAAATAATGAATACTGTTAATAATTATACACATGGGGGTGACACGGTGGCGGAGCATTAGCGCTGCTGTCTTGTAGGGAGTCACATCGCTGATATTCCCTGCCTGGAGTTTACATGTTTTCCTGCTGGGTTTCCTCAGTGTACTCCGGTTTCCTTCCAAAGATTTGCAGATTTGGTTACACTAAAATGACACTAGTGTACGTGAGTGCTTGTATTCACCTTGCGATGAGCTGATGCCCTGTCTAGGAATTGTTTCTGTCTCGTGCCCAATACTTGGTGGAATGGACACATCACTGGATTAATGGATTTAATCATTAAACATCCTTTTCAGAGATGTTGTGGTGTCATTGGAATTTAATGGGTGTTCCAAGCAATTCACAACACAGCAAAGCTGAACCTGTTCTCACCGTAATAATATCACGCACTGCCACCTGGTGGGTTCCTCCAGATTTACGCAAAGTATGCGCGCAAGTATAAACAGTACAACGTTTGCGTAGCAGGAGAGTCCGCTGTAGCATGCGTTGTGTCGCGTGAAGTATAAACCCAGCCTAAGGATAAGCTCACCCATAGCTTCTCAGTAGCTGTAAGTATCCTGCCTGAACTTCACGCTGAGTTTACTCACATTAATCCTAAACCTTTGTGTGTCTCTCAGTCTTTTTGAACAGATATATACTGTATACACAGTGGTGTAACTAGAATGTGATGGACCCTTTTACACAAAATATATATTAAATTAGGTCTGATTAAATGTGACCACCATCAATGAGCTATAGCAAGCATTTAAGCTACATATAAGCTCAATAGTCATTGAAAAATAGTCCTTCATAGTGAAAATGATAACGCTGTTTACTTTAAAATTCTGATGTCAAATAGGCAGTTACAATCATAATAAAGCTTTGAGAAACAACAATCACGCATTCACAGTGGACTTCCCTATCGTTCCAGCGTATCTGCCCTGCCTACACTCATTATAATTATGCCATTGTAAATACAAAACAACTTGAAATTTTAATTTTGTGACATCAGAGTTCGTGAACAAATTGATGTTAAACAGGAATATGGTTGACTTGCATTGCAAATTTTGGTAACACTTTAGTTTAGATACTGCATCTACTAGTCATACTCATATCAAGTCTTTTAGTCTTAATAACATTTCAAACCATCATTAAAGTGGTAATTCATTTGTACAATGTGGCATGTGAAGATCTTATGATATGCTGGTTAAATTACTTTTGATTAAGAAGGATGCATGGTTAGCACTGGTGTGTTGTAGTGTACTATATGCATTGTAAAGCTTATTTTTTCTTTAGCAAATCCTTCATTGTGCATTTACTAATCCACTAAGAACTGCTGTTCAGTTTACTGTTGGCTCTAATTTCTGGTATAAATGCTAAATTAACAATTGTATTCCAGCACCACAAACTATGTTAGTTAGTTTTTGCTATCCTAATTTCTATGTAATACAAGGCATACAATGATACAATCCTGAATTACTGAAGTATGCACTATCAAGAGAAACATTATTTTAGTAGGCCAGATTGTAACCATTTTACTGAGCTTGGTAAGCATTACTAATACCAAAATAAGCTTTTGTTAATGAATTGTCACAGAGCAGTATATGAGCAATGGATGGATTTTTGCAAATACCTTAAGTGTTATCTTTTTTTTTTTTGTATTCTTGCATATTCCTTGTGTTTCTTCAAAAAAGGCACTAAAGGAAACATATGAAATAAATGCAAATAAATTGAAATAACATACCAGGCAACTTTTTGGTGAATTCCACTAACACTTGCACTTGGCTTGTAGCCATTTCTGTGAGCAAAAGAAAATTTTCTTCAGTACTAAATTGATCTTGAAGCTGAACAGGAGAAAATTGTTAAAGTTAGTCTTTATCTGGATTGATTTATTTTCATTTATCTATTTAATTTTGAATTCTCAAAATATCACAGTTCTTACTTCTAACAAAGCACCTCCTGCTTTTATTGCTGAATTAACTTAAAGGAATCTAAAATTACTTTGGACAAAACCATCTTCTATATAAAATAAATATGAATGAAATTATGGCCTTATATCCTAGAATTCAAATTATTTTTAAAAACACTTTTTTTATTGATATCAAAGCAAAACGTTATGCCAGTGTTTACTTTTATGCTTTTTCTCCTAAGCTAGGTGGTCTAGGAGTTACTTCAGTATGGAGTTTGCTTTTCTTACATTTTTTGTGAAGATTAACTGGGTATTAAACCTTTTCTGACAGAAAACTGGAGGCTTTAATATTTAATATATAAATTGAGTAGTTACACTTTTCTATACAGTCTGTAGGTTAGCTGAATATTATATAAAATATACATTTTTTTATTCTATTAATTTACAAAGTTGTTAGTGGGCAGAGTAAAAACATTGAAGAGATATACAAATATTAGGAGACATTAAAGGTAAAATAGAAAATACCATCACTTAAGAGTACTGATGGATAGATAGATAGATAGATAGATAGATAGATAGATAGATAGATAGATAGATAGATAGATAGATAGATAGATGGATGGATGGATGGATGGATGGATGGATGGATGGATGGATGGATGGATGGATGGATGGATGGATGGATAGATAGATAGATAGATAGATAGATAGATAGATAGATAGATAGATAGATAGATAGATAGATAGATAGATAGATAGATAGATAGATAGATAGATAGATAGATAGATAGATAGATAGATCCCTGCTCATATTCTGCTAAAAGAACATCAGTTATATTAGTGGCAGAATCCTTCTCTATTTGCTTGTCTCTTGACATTTCTAATTTCCCTCTCATAGTTACTCTCATATTATTTATATTTCTTATGGTTAGCACTGGTGTGTTGTAGTGTTCTATATGCATTGTAAAGCTTATTTTTTCTTTAGCAAATCCTAAGAATCTCTGTTGAGTTTACTGTTGGCTTTAATTTCTGGTATAAATGCTAAATTAACAATTGTATTCCAGCACCACAGACTATGTTAGTTAGTTTTTGCTATCCTAATTTCCATGTAATACAAGGCATACACTGATAAAATCCTGCATGTTAAATGTTAAAAATTAAGTGCTTGACTTACTAATTTTTTTGCCATATCCTGTGGAATGCGACATTTATTGTAGGCTTCTACAATGTAACTGAGGAGAGTTTCTTGTTCCTGGTTAAGTTCAGCCTTCTCCTATACAACAGACAAATATAATAAAAAGGTAAATTATGAGAAATGAAGGTACTATATCCAAAGTTTATTATTGTAAGAATAACATTTTATTTTTTATTTTTTCCTGTTGTTTTCTCTTTCTCTGTTATAATTCCATAACTTAGAACTGTATTAAGTAGGACCAAATATAACTGGATATACTGTAGATCCAGTATGTATACAGTTTATAAGTATTTTGAGTTACCTTAGAAACCTTAGTTGTTGATGTGACTTGCTTGGTATCTGTACCTTCCAACTCCTCAGATTCACCTTCTCTTTCTTCAAAAGATTGCTTTGTGTTTTTCCTGAGCCTTTTTGATTTGCACTGTATTTCTGTAAGTAGGCCTGTCAAACACAGCATTTAGTCAGTGGAATAAAAATGAAAAAAACATAATATGCTGTTAGAAATGACATTTAATTACCAGCAAAGTTTTAAATTACATATGAAAAACCCATGAACTTTGAAACCTGTTTCCCTTTATGAAAATATCAAATCCAGTCGGATATGTAGAAATAGCTCATGTGTTGTTAATTAAAGTTCCATTACATGTTGTTTTACCAGAGCTACTTGCAATAAATGCTTCGAAGATAAGTTTCCTTTAGCTGTAACCCTGAAGCGGATTAAGCAGCTCTGTTACCGGATGGATGGATAGCCTGTTACAATATGATATAAATAGAGAATAAGGGAGTTAGAGGAGACAAAAAGAGTAATATTGTGCTTAGTCACGACACAATCATTTGTGTGAGAAATGATTAGCTCAGATTGACTATAAATGATATTTATTGCTGATTAGAGAAAGTAAAGACAGTTTTCCACAACAATAAAGAGCTCTGCACAATGGGTTACACAGCATGCAGGTCAATTAAACTCTCTTGACGTAAAGGAAAATATCAACACATACTGTAAAGCTATCTGCATCTGAGTGTAGATCACAGCATAATAATTAGTCCTTCCCTTGCTAAATATGATCATTTTCTTAAAACTGCAATAGAAGCATTAGACTACCGGTCATAGTGTACAGATTAACATTTTTAGATATCGTGAGAATTTTTAAGGGTACCTTGCAAATCTAAAGCTCACAATTTGATTTTAGAATTCTTTTTTTAGTAGCATAAAAAACTGAACAAAACTCACTAATAATGCAAAATTAACTAAATAGTCATCCTAGTCAACAAAAAGATAACATAAGTTATTTTAACCCAATAAGCAGAAGAACATTCTAGCTCAAAATTATGAAACAAATTCCCAAATTTCCTCTCAAACTTCCCATCCTAGAAGTTTTGATCTTTGCCTTGATCACAAATGAAACATTTGCACAGTATGTGTAACTTCATGCAGATTGCTGTTGATCTTTTTGAACAGAGAGGCCCGTATTCTTCAGCAGAAATAATTCTGATCTGCCATCTTATGTAACTGCCTCTGCTTTATAGAACTTTTATTCAAGGCTGGGGTATGGATCTGCTCTTCAGTCTCTGATTGATCTGCAGTATATTTTTTGTTGTAGTCTCGTGTAAAGCCACAAAAAAGTGTTTATTGGTAATCCATACTTTGTTTAGGCCTTCAATGCAAAAGATACAAATAAAATTTTATTCCTTTTTTAATACTGTGGTGAAGTGCTTTTTCCAGATTCTTTTGGTTTATTTGAAACAAAACCCTGTTATCAGAATGACAAAGAAATGACCATGTAGTCAATCTCTGATTGAATAATTGAATAAAATATATTCTTAAGAAAGATATAACTTACTGTAGGTTTCAGTATGTAGATCCAAAAGAAATAAGGAAAGAGTGCCAAAAGACAGTTTTGCAAATAAGAAATGATTGATTAGTATCCACTGCCATAAACATAAACATGGGCTTCCCTTTGACTTAAGGAATTCACATCACTAAAGACATCCTGAAATTGATATCTGGACATGGCACCTTTCTGTGGTGAGCTCTACTAGGAAGAATAAGTTGATTAGCATCTGAGGTATTTATTAAGTAAATGGAGAAGGAAGTGACCTATTTAAGTTTTTAAGTTTTGCTGCCTCACAGTAAGGAGACCTGGGTTCATGTATTCTGTACTCCCTGCGTGGAGTTTGCACGTCTTCCCGTGTCTGGGTGGGTTTCCTCCAGGTGCTCTGGTTTCCTCCCACAATCCAAAGACATGCAGGTTAGGTGAATTGGCAACACTAAATTTGCCCTAGTGTGTTTTTGTTGGGTGTGTGTGTATTCACCCTGTGATGGACTGGCATCCTGCTTTGTGCCCGATGCTAGCTGGGACAGGCTCCAGCACTCCCTGCAACTGAATTTAAACCACTTCAGGTAGGTTATTTGTGAAGGCAGGAAATTTTGCGTACATAAAGGTAACTGAATTAAACTATTGAAGCCAGCTAGTAAACTTGTAAAGACGGGTGTTGACTCAAAAATAAATTAGACCCCTTGCAAGATGCTTAAATGGAGATGTGTTGTTGTATAGTAGTTATGTGGTAACAGCCTTTATAATAGACAAGATCATCGATTAATAATGGTAAACATGAATAATATTGCTTGTCTATTAAGAAAATGAGTCACTTTATATTGAGAGTGCATACAATATGCCTGTTTGTATTCAAAGAAAAACTTCTTTGCTTTGCTCTCGACAATATTGCATGGAAAGGTCAAGTAAACTAACACTGCTCAACAGATTTCCTGAACAGAGTAAAACAAATAATTCACATAAAACTGTCACACAAGACCTCCTTGCAGATAATGAAATAAATCTAGTTCCAAAAATAATTCCATCAGGACTCTAGACATTTTTTTATTAAACTAAAAATGAAGTGCTTGAACAGCAGATCTGCAAAATGTATGGTAATTACAATATTTTTATAAAAAATACATGTTGTGTGCAATTTAACAGTGACATTAGCTGTCTGGTGTTTCCATTGCCTGGCAGCTTGACACACTAGCTGTCATTGTTTCCTAGGCTCATCCTGCCCACGCAGAACATAGGAAATTGACCTGTCTTTCACAGGATTTAATCCCATTGCTGTCTGTATCCAGCTAACAGCAGTCAGTTTGTTAATACTAGTGTGGATTTGGCCCCCAAAGCACTTAGAAGAAAAGCCTGGTTGAATTTCATTAGCGAACAATAACACTGGATCCTCCCATCTTTCACAAATGAATGGCTGTATCTTGAAGGAGAACAGCCTGTTTTCATGGTTGATGTCACTTACTGAAATAGAATTAGATAGCATAGACTTTCTAAATATACTGTACCAGCATTATAAATACACTAAGGGACAAGGTCACCTGAAGACAGATTCATTTGTTTCCAATAAGATACCTCATCCCTGTGTACTTGCAATAAGTACAGCGGACTTTTTTCTGCACTGTGCTGGGAAAGAGAAGAAAGATACTGTGTATCTTTCTCTTTATTACTTCTGTCACCTATTCCCTCCAACTTCCACTACCTCACTAAATGCTGAGTTAATTGGTTATGTGAAAGTAACAGAGTCAGTTGAGGCCTGGGGATTTTTGATGGAACATGGGTTTTGTTGTAAAGAAAAATACACTCAACCAGTGTACAGTTCATGCTACTTTCAATAGGTACACAAGGACATTTCACCCTGTAAATTTAAGCTGGTTGGCATTTAAATTTAAATTTAAATTTAAGCTGGTGTGAATTTCCCCCTGGGATTAATAAAGTATCTATCTATCTATCTATCTATCTATCTATCTATCTATCTATCTATCTATCTATCTATCTATCTATCTATCTATCTATCTATCTATCTATCTATCTATCTATCTATCTATCTATCTATCTATCTATCTATCTATCTATTCTTAAAAAAAATGATTTGTGTACTGTGTTATAGTTACAGAATTACAGTACACCCTAGCATGTCTTGAAGTTGTTAAAATTCTGAACGTGACCATGAGAAAAATAAAGTTGATATTATTAGCTCCTAAATTGATATAAGCATTAAAAGCTGAGCGAGTTGAGGCAGCAGATCTCGCTACTGTCTTCAAAAGTTCAGTTATAATTTTAAACAACTGAAGATCTGTATTCTAACCAGGTAAAACGAAGGCATTACTTCTTATAAAATCATTCATAAGCCCAGCATGCTTCATTAACTAACTGAGATCAACAAATACTGTATTAAATGTGTTTTAAGTGTACAGTATTTTTTCAACTCTACTTTCTGTTAAATCTTTAATTCAAGTATTACAAACAACCTTTGAGTAGCTCTAGATAATGGAAATGGGAATTGCACTTAGACTATGGAAGAACCCTTTACTGTAGAAGAACAATCTTCATGATTACATTGCTCTTCTTCCTATCGATCTTCTCCCAAAAATTTAACACAACATTTAAATAGGCGCAGTTTTGATGTTATTTTATGGTCACATTGGAGCATAACTGTTACCACTGAAGAAGCTATAAGTTGAAAGATGAAAAGTTTTTAATAGATTCAAGCTTTGTACAAGTGTGATAAGAGAGAAAGTTGTGGAATGGAATCACAATGTAAACGTTTTGATAGATTTACTCATTTTAGACTTCACTAAATACAATTTTAGAGTTTCTCCGATAAAGTCTCTTTGTGTGTCAGTGTATGTGCGTGTCTATGGCCTACATAACTGTCAAACACTAGTATCCTGTTATCTTTAAATGAAATGTGTTCAATGGTGTTGTCAGTAGATGCATCAATATATAACAAAAAGGAGTTTTCTAAGTACAAAACTAAACAATAAAAAACAAACTAGGTTTGGGGTAAGATCAATCTTTCCTAATTAATAATAATAATAATAATACATTTTATTTATATAGCACATTTCCCATGCTTAATTAGTAGCAAAACCAGAATTCAGAGTTGATGATAGCAACTTGAAGCTAAAACAATAAACTAAACAAAGTCAGATCCCATTTACATAAGATGGCGGCATCTACTGCACGTCATGAATTGATGCGCACACCGCATCATGTCAGCCTCAGAGTTTGGTTGTGTTATTTAGCAATTTGGATTTGAACCTGTTGACCATTCTTCTTACTTTCAGTTGTTCATTTGCTGAGCCATCAACCAAAATGTTTCTTACCTTTTTACTTTGTATTATGAACTGTAAATTGCCTTTTACTATATTTTCTTTTGTGGATACTCAGTTGAATGTGCAAAAATTCAAAATAGATAGAGCAAATGAAATACAATGAATAAAGTAGACTAGCAGTCATGTCCAGCTAGTTGCTAAAACAATATCACATAAATCAATATACAGTAATTAATTGCCAATAATATGCAAATACTTTAGTTACTTTCTCAATATTTTAGCCCAGTTCCCTGAATACTGTATCATATTCTTTATATTAATGATAAAACAATACTTGTTTGGTTTCACTTCTGAGAAGGGTCAGTAGAGATTTCTTTTTAGATTAAACATTCTCGTGCTTGAATATCACAAAAGATCACTTTTGCAAAATCCCAAAAGTGCTTACTGGCTGTGGTTGCTTCCAACTTACATTCTGCAAGCATTCCCACTTCTTTACATTTCCGAAGTCGGCATTCTTGACACTTTCTTCTCATGTACATGTCCATTTCACAATTCCCGCCATTCTTACAGGAGTACACTGCTTTCTTCGTAATGCTTCTCCTGAAAAAGCCTAAACAAGCAACAGACAATTTAGCAGCCTTCCCCTTAAGAGTGGAGGAAAGCCTGTAGAAATTTAAGACTTCTTTGAAATGTATTTACTATATAATAACAAAGACGAAGTGCACTTTACAGTCAGCCTACTGTAAATTACCAGTTAAAAAGTTGCATGAATTTAGGATAATTAAAATTAGAGTATGGCTCAGAACAGTGTAAAGCATAGAAAACAATGTAGTTGCTTCGAATAATGCTATTTATGGTGACTTTGACTATATCAGGTTTTACATATGGGCTGAATTCTGACCATTATAAATACAAAATGCAATACAAAAATTAATTTAACTTTAACAATATACTTTAAATATACAATAAATAATTATTAGGTCAATCTGACAGTAACATAACAAACTAAAATACTAATAGCTACATTGCACACATTGTAAGGGATTTTCTGGGAAGGACCGTAATTACAGTAATGCTGGCAGAGAGCAGAACAGGACTTGGGCAGTAAGATGCCCAGATGGCAGGTGCACCACCAGTGTGATCATTACAAGTGACAACATCTTGTTATGATTGGGCATCATTTCCAATTTTTCTTATTTTCTTGGTTGCACTTTTTCAGGTGTTTCGTTTTCTATTTGAGTTGTTTATTTAGCTCAGAATTTGATTCTATTATTTATTTTTTAGTAAAAATTTCAGCGTGTGCTTATTTTTTTATGTCTTAATTCTGTTTCATTATAGGTGCTACCATTTTGTGGTGCATTATTTTGCGGTTGCTGCTTTCTTGTTATGTTGGGACAGCTAATCTCAGGATAATCTCAACACAACTCTCTTAGTATTTTGGTGATTTAGTTTTCAGACTCTCTAGCATTTTTCTGTCTGTTTATTGGCTACAAATTAGCTCAGTGTATTTAGTTTATTGGTGTCCCATTTTTTTACAGTTTTGGCTCAGTATTTTTTTTTGACATCTCCAGTCCAGGGCTGCCATGCCAGGATGTACCCCCATACCATTAGGGGGCATCAAGGAAATCTATTTTGCAATAAAAGGCTCCCTGCTTGTCATTAATTGGAGGGTTTGCAGGCCCTTTAATATGTTTCTTGAGTCCAGGACAGAAGGGACATCTGAGGTGCTAGGGAGTCCTGGCAGGATAGTCATTGGAATTCCCTAGTCCTTTCTGACTGTGGAAGTTGTAGCTGGGTTTCCAACCATTAATTCATGTGCCCAGGGGACAATACAGTAGGAAGGTATCCATATCAACCAGTGCAATGCAGATATGAAAGTAGTAATCCAGGCATGACAAGACAAATATGAAATATGTAAATATGAAAAACAAGATGTGGAAATATATAAAAAATATCAAAAGTTAATTATAGAATATCTAAAAATTATATGCCAAACACATCAGATTGTTTCTTAAGACAATGGCAATATAAAAAATGAGAATTCTCTTTTTAACAAGTTGAACATAAAAACGTTTTCCACTTTTATGTTGGAGTTCCTTTGTGAAAGAAGTCATCCAGGTAATATGCTAATAACACTTGCTGATGCTGGTGCTCGAGAGAGGTGAAGTGACAATAAACTTGAACCTGAATTAGAAAAATCTTTTCATTACCAACTTTTCAATTTTTTCAGCAGCCCTTTCTCTGTTCTCAACTACACAACTGCTATTCCACATACAGTTTCATAGCAGCTTATTTTATAAACCAAGTTCTAGGATAGCAATAAGGAATATGTCACTACATATTAAAATGTCCAATATAATTCAATGAAATGTTTTAAGAAGCAGTGGAATTGCAACATGCCTACTAAAGATTTCTATACAATTCCCAGGGGATTAACAAAAACACATTCCAAGATGGAAAAATAATAATAGCACAATGCATTTTTGGACTAATTTTAAGTATTAGTGTATTTGTCTTTTAAACTGCGATACAATTTAGCACTTAACAAACATCATCACAGAGTCACCATCAATTCAGTAACTACAGAATAGTTGGTTACAAGTAAATTAAATTCAAATTCTCCAATTTAATATGCCAAAAAAGATCAGGTTTGAGGTGATTTGAATTTTAACACGGAAGGGCATTTACCACAGTAGGTACTGCAAAGCTACAAGATCTGCATAAAGTATGAAACTTTTACAGTAACAAAAAGCTCAAAAAAATAAATTAGCTGTCAGGGTAATATGGAGTAAGCAATGTGAAGAGAAAGATAAAAATCAGAAGAAAGAAGATTATTCCAAATAAGGGCTTAGGCAGTATTTTGAATTTACTGCAATCTATAAATACTGTGCATTGGAAATCATTGAAAACAAATGACAGCACTTAAACTGAGTGATATTGAAGGCATAAATATTTTCATATTAGGTCCAGATTCAACAAGTAACAGATTTTCATCTGGAGCAGTGATATTCAAAGGTGCTGTTGTATACCTAGAGTATTATGAATACTGAGACACTAAAACTATCTTCTCACTAATCATGAATCATATGATTACTGTACACTCCATATTCCTTATTTATAATTCATGGAGAAGTAAATGCTTGTGAAGATTTGCTAGGCTGGAAAATTGAAATTCCTTCATAAATTTCAATTTCATGCTTATATAAATAAATTAAAACCATTTTCTACAAGGTACATTTGCCCTTGATGCTTCCTAACATTCTGCACTCTTTTCTAGAATGTACTTTCTGATTCTTACATATGTGCCTATGCACTATTTTGAATTCTCTAGACTATTATCAATCCACTTAATAAAAGGATGTGTCTGGGTGTCAATCTGTGTATCTGGCTGTGTGTCTGTTTGATTGCTATGTCTTCATCATTCCAAAAGATGGCACATCACAAACCTTAAAACTGCCTTTACAAATCCCATACCAAATGGCATATAAAATTGACTTATGCATTGCATGGGGTACTGCAAACATTACGCTGAGGTCCATGTTGATTATTTACATTTTAACCCATTCTAAATGGGTAGCACAGCTAGTATACTGAATAATTGTTCTATACAATTGTTATTAAAGTGAAATTATATTTAAGATCAATATAAAATCTGACAACGTAGCTTCATCTGAGTTTCTAGACATAGCATGCATTTGCTCTTGTAATATGCAGTCGTAATATGTTGGTTTATTCAAGCTGCCTTATAATTCAAGCTGTATAATTCAAGCTGTATTATAATTCAAGCTGTATTATAATTTGAATGAAGTTTAATATAAAATTTAATATAATATAAAATGATATAATTTAATATACAATTATCATGGAATAAAAATTGATGGATCTATTGATTTATTTACTGATTGTTTTTTTAAATGTGTTTATTCTGCATCCTTCTACCAGCCTAAAAGCCTGAAGGCATTAAAAATGTATTCAGTGAGAGGAGCTCATTTTCTTTTGGTATTGCTCAGCAGTAATATGATCAGAGAAACGAATCCTGTACTGAAGATTGTATTGCATGAGGTGCAGGAGGCAAACTGAAACACTTTAAAAAACACTGTTGTTTCTTTGTGAATGTCACCACTATATTACAATTAAATAAAACATATAAAAAAACTGAGGCATAGAAAACTGTTACACTGTATATTATATCACATTTATTAAGCTGTGATTTACACACACCGTATATGTAGTTGGTGTGTAAGTAGAAAAATCCATCCACCAGTTTATTGGATAATCTTTCTACATTTCAGTGTTACAGGTGAAATACAGAAAATTCAAATAAAAGGACACAAATTGAATTTGTTTATTATTTTTCAGATCAGGTCAGGTTAGGGAGCATGCACTGGTACCGCGTGTTACCACACTCAACACATGACGAAACAGCTTGGGATCCTGGTTGGCAACCCCCCAGGAAGACACACGGTCCAGTCCCACCCTTTGGAAATTACCATCTATCCGCTGCAGCCAGGTGTTAGTGGGCATCCACTTAGCCTGGTCTGGCCACTCGGGTCCTCAACAATGAAGATCCTGTGAGCCAGATCACCCTAGGGGAATCTCACCACATGGCCATAGTGCTGTAACTAACACTACCTCACAATGCAGGTAATGTGCTTCATTCAGGACTCCATGAGCAATCGCTCATTTGACACAAACTCAAACCAGTGGTACCCATGGATTCTCCAAAGATACACAGTACTGAAGGAGTCCAGTCTTCATCTCAGGTCACTGGATTGCATCCATGTCTCGCAACGATATAGCAAGACAGGAAGCACCAGGACTCTAAAGACCTGGACTTTCGTCCTTTTGCATAGATATTGGGAGTGCCACACACCCCTTTCCAATGACCTCATGACCACCCCATGCTCTCCCAATCCGTCTACTGCCTTCATAGGAAGAGTCACCTGAGACATGAATGTCGCTACCGAGGTAAGTAAACCTCTTTACAAGATCAACACTCTCTCCGCAGACAGGCTGTGCCTAAGAGGTCATTAAAGGCCTGGATCTTAGTTTTTATCCAGGACACTCACAAGCCGAGACACTCAAAGACTCCTGTCTCAGTCTCTCGAGAGCCCCAATCAGAGCCTCCATTGAGTCCGCGAACATCACAGCATCGTCAGCAAAGTCAACATCAGTGAATCTTCCTTCAGCAACAGATTACCCACAGCTGCTGGACTCCACGACCTTGCGCAACACCCAGTCCATGCAAGTATTGAACAGAGTAGGTGTTCTGCCCCACATCTTGTTAGTTGAGACTATTATTTGTTGACCTGTGCTCCCCCTTCATCTTTTCATTTATTAACACACCAGTCAGTCACGTCTCACACTCTCAGTGGCGCTATAAAAGTCTATGAAACTCACGTAAAGCACATAAGGGATATGTTTCCACAATAATGAAGGATGAAAAAACCAACCAAAGAGAGATTGATAAGCCATTCCATACTTTGAAGGAGACCGAGATGCTTCCTATATTTTGTCAGATGACATCAAATGTTTCTTAAATAAAAGGTGTTGCTGTCTTTGTTTAAGGATAAGTACAGCAGGATTAGCTCTGGGTGTGTGACACTTTAATAAGACCTTGATAAAAAGGAAAAAGACTTGGAGAGACCTTTCTGACAAATACAGAGAGCAAACATCCTGAAAGGTGCTATACAGGTTGGCTGTATTAAGGGCGTCTCGTGAATTGGTTTCAGTAGTCTCAGGAGTTTACCTTATAGGCCTGAACACTCTGTAGACATGTCAATGTCCCTAGGGATAACTCTTGGATTGGTTTTCAAGCAAAATGGGATGGTCATTATGATATTCAATCTTGAGTCAGCAATTAAACTGGGAAAAAAACTTTTTGGTGAGGAGAAATGAAAACATAGGTTTCAAAGAGAGAGTTTGAAAAGAGCAAAAAGAGAGATGAAGCACTTTGTTCTGGTTTTGGGAAGTGGAAAGTTAGGGTAACTGCTCCACGTGGTAGACAGAGGCCAATCGGTCAAACATGGTGAATCAATAGATGTATGTTTGGTGTGAAACTTTGCATTTAACGGAGTTCATTCTTCTATGTGTTTTTCAGTTTAAAAAAATATTCAGTTGTTTTAACAATTTGTGAAGCTCTTTGCAATTTTCTTCAAATCTATTGTAATCCCAGGTGGCATAGCCTTTAATGACCTGCCAAGAGAAACTTGGAGAAGAGAAGCTGCCAACTTTTTATGTACTCAAACTTCAGTCCTTAATTGATCAACCTGTAACTGCATTCAGTAAGCCAACCTGAAAAAGGTGTGATAATAGGAGACTATAACACCAAAATAAACACACAGACTTAAATGACATATCAAGCCAACAGCAGAAACGGTAATGATGGTCAGGACCCATAAAGAGACTCATCCCAAAAGGGAACAAAAAACACCAGAAAGGTAAAGCTCAGACCAGATTGTTAAAATAAGTGTCACATTAGATGTTTCAAGACAGATTGAGCAATACAGTACATACATATGGCTTAATGTCAAAAAACAAAACCAAAAATCAGAAAATGTTTAATTAATTGAAATAAACTCAGTCTTTAAACTTGTAATAGTTTGAATAGATTGGCTGTAAGCAATATGTAGGCAAAACCATTGTACAAATATTTTAAAAACAGTAAAAACTATAATGAAACTAAAGTGAAAAGCAAATTATCACCATGGCAAATGTGAGAAAAGTGCTGTTTATTGTGTAACAATAGAAGAGGCATAATTTATGTGTTTGAAATGTTCTTAGTTGCAAAGGAACAGGACATTGAAGGCTTTTGTATCTGACACTTGGAATATCACCACCTCTGATTCAAGGCAAAACCATGGACAAGTCATTGTTGTAATGAGAAGTTTGGTAAAGCTCATCTAAAAGGATACGATAAATAGTTACAGAGCAGAAAAGGAAGACAAAAAAGTGCTGTGTAACAGGAATAGTTTGAAAGGATAGCATAAGGTCAGCGCCAGTAGGACTGAAATGTTTAAGATTCTTGACAGAAATCCTGGTTGAAGTTCAAAGCAAAATTTCCTGACTAAGCAAATAACTTTTTTTTTCAAACTAATTTTAGGCACATGGATTTTTAATTTAAAAGGTTAACATTTAAATTACAATGTCATCATCTCAAATACCACCACATGATGACATCACATGTAATGGAGCACCCCACACCTATGACCAGCAATAGATGACATTGTCCTAAACAGTATGGCTAGGGCCAAGAAAATAAAGACTGAAAATGTTACCACATATAAAGAAAACCAACAACATGGTGATGCAATAGCATTGTTATAATTTGGAATCTTTAACTGTTTTTATGTGTTTTGTAATTTTTTTAAGATAATCTATTACTACTTTTGTTTTTTTTTTGATGTCTTAAATTCAATTCTGGTGTGTATTTTTCATTTTTATATTTACTTACTTTGTTGTTTAATTTTTTTGTGCTGTTTTGGCTGGCATTCTGCTTTATTAGCGGTCATCATTAGTACAGCCATGTTACTGGCCATCAGATTCTTATCAGGATGTCACAATACCCAACAGCTTTACCCTGCACTGATTTGTGCAGTTTAATGAAACACCTCCTGCCCACCTACTCAAGTAACACATTGTTCCATCACAATACAGAGCAAATAAATAAATCTAGGGAATGTGCCAACATGTCCACCCACAAAAAACAGGCCTACTTACATTTACACTTATATAGACGTTTTTCTTATAAAATAGCTAGGATATAAAAGATAACAGAAACCTTCTCAGTCAGTGATTTTTAATCCAGTCACATCATGCTGTAGTCCTTTAGATTTTATTACTTTACATAGTAATAAAGTCACAGTTTTTTATCAGATAGCATTTTGTTTTCATCATTATCCAATGTATTGAAAAGGGACAAACCAAAACATTTGTTCCTGGACGCTTTGATGACAACACCACATCTGAGAATTGTGTACCTCTGGAATCTGAATGAAGACTCTTACAATGTTTACTCATCAGATTCGGAGGCTCCACTGTCCTTGATTTATGCACTGATTAACCACAAGGCCAGTATTTCATATCTACAAAACTGAATGAATTGTACAAATCACCAACACTTCAACAGCATGGTAATCATTAACACAAGCTCCAAATATGTTTCAAATTCGGTCTTTGTTGATGCAGAGGATACAAGCAGACAAAGCACTTCAGTTGTGGCCTATCTTAATATACACATATATTCATAGAAGAATATGAGCGGACTTAGTCATTTGATGCTCTTTTGTACCTCGATCATCCATCCATCCATCCATTTTCCAACCCGCTGAATCCGAACACAGGGTCACGGGGGTCTGCTGGAGCCAATCCCAGCCAACACAGGGCACAAGGCAGGAAACAATCCTGGGCAGGGTGCCAACCCACCGCAGGACACACACAAACACACCCACCCACACACCAAGCACACACTAGGGCCAATTTAGAATCGCCAATCCACCTAACCTGCATGTCTTTGGACTGTGGGAGGAAACCGGAGCGCCCGGAGGAAACCCACGCAGACACGGAGAGAACATGCAAACTCCACGCAGGGAGGACCCGGGAAGCGAACCCAGGTCCCCAGATCACCCAACTGCAAGGCAGCAGCGCTACCCACTGCGCCACCGTGCCGCCCCCTCGATCATTTAGTTGAAAATAAAATAAAAATGAAAATGTTTTCTTAAACATGACAGTGACATACAGAAAAAGCTATTTTGGTTATTTGACTTTTCAAGCAGACAGACAGACAGACAGACAGACAGACAGACAGACAGACAGACAGATAGATAGATAGATAGATAGATAGATAGATAGATAGATAGATAGATAGATAGATAGATAGATTAACTTTATTGTTCTCAAGTGTTTTCTACTCCTTTTACTGTATATAAATGAATTTCCCTGTGGCTAAAATTTAATCTTTGATTATTTTAGATTTTCAGCTTCTCATACATTCATTATAGAAAGCATAACAGTCTAACACCAGATCAGTTGCAGCATTTGTTGTCTTTCTACAAGCTACTTCTGATACTAAGGGCTTCTACTGAGATGCTTTTAGAGATCATAAACATAAATGTCTGCTGGATATTATTTATAATATTATTTTCAGAAGAGTCATTATAGATAGATAGATAGATAGATAGATAGATAGATAGATAGATAGATAGATAGATAGATAGATAGATAGATAGATAGATAGATAGATAGATAGTACTTTTATTGTTCTCAAATGTAGTCAACACAGCAGCATCAAGAACTTTCACTCCATATCATAGCAATAAATCGTTTAATCAATACATACGATGAAGCCTACATTTTCAATTATAGGGTTGCACAAATCTCCAGGCTATCTTAGCAGTAATTTAGCATGAGTCAAAAACCAACAAGAAAGTGCTCTGAGTTTATATTCCTGAGTAGATATTTTATACAACAATGAATTGTATGAATTGTGTTAGTATGAGCTTTTCATCAACAGCCAGCTACACGAAGAACCCAGGCAATTGCTGTAGTGAAAGTTTCTCCCATTTCTGCTGTGAGAATCTTTACAAGATATTGTGCCTGGTTCTGAAGGATGCATTTCACTTTGCTCCACATACCACTGTGAAGTTAAACTTGGAGCATTACCCTTATAGGTTCTGGCCATAATGTTAACTGGAGGTTTTCAAGTCCAATAGTTGGTGATGTGTTGTAGCCTCACATGGGTGCTGCTGGGGGGTGCTTAGAACTGGGAGGCAGATGGCGACAAGAGCTCATCTGGTCAGAGGTAGGTTTGAGAAGCAGCATACTGGAAGTAGACAGTACAGAGTAGACAGGGGTTACTGCTATTTAGTTAAGTCCAGTGGGGCAGAGGTGTTTATTATTTTCTGTATTTTGTTGTACTTTACTGTTATCCTGTATTTCTTATTTAGGTTTTGTTATTAAAACGTTTTTGTTTTAATCATGTTTGAACCCCTGTATTGATGTTAGGGGACAGCTCAAGGGAGCTCCCACAATCCACACCACATTTTCATTAAAAGTGACCTCACTTTTGTTTTTTGGTATTTTTGGGCACCTTAGAGACCCCCCCTACTCCACCCCCTCTTTATTGACTCTTTCCAATGCTCTTATCAAAGCTTTTTTTCATGCTATGAGTCCTCCTTTGTTTTCATGGCTTTATTTCAGTTAGAGATGGTGCTTCTCTACTTTGGAGCTTCTTAAAGGTAAGAGCATTAGAGAATTCAGCATTGGACACAAGGCAGGAGCCAGCTCTCAGGACTTCTCCTGCTCAAACGTTGTCATTCTGGCCTCCTCCCCAACAGCTGAGATTCTGCTTTATGAAAGACTTTCTTTTTCACTTAATTGTATCATTGTAACAAGCACTGTTGTAGCTTATGTCACAAATTGGTGCTTCAATAGGGTGCCTTCCACAGTCTGGCTGCAGCCCTCCAGCTTTTGACCTCTTTGTGGCTGCCCCAGCCACAGGCCCATATGACATCATTCAAGGGCCTGTGGTTGGTGGTGGAAGTAACAGAGGTTTGGAAGGCGTGTCATCTGTTCGAGGTAGAAGTGACATGCCTGTCCAACAACCTTTCTAGAACGTGCGGCTACAAAATATTAATTAGCCAATTTAGTAAGGTAAGTTTTAAGCCTGCAGCCAGACCCTTCTCATGCATTGACCAGCTGTTGTTTGGTAGTTGATCAAATCAGTACCTGTATAGAAATTCATGAGGTAGAAGGGCTGAATACATAAACAGTCAAGAGATGTCTACATGAACATCAGTAGATTTGGAGTACTCTAAAAAACGGAATAATGTTTTACATAAGAACCTTTACTCAATGGAGTAAAAATATGTTATTAGCTCATCTGGCAAGAGGAAGTACAGTTATTAGACATACCAATGACTACTTGGAAAGATTTACCATTATGCAAAGACAGTTATTAATACAAAGAGCACCTTTTCCTTGTAAACAAGAACAAATTGCTAGTTATTTGAAAATACAGTGGAACCTCAGTTTGCGAGTAACTTGGTTTATGAATGTTTTGCAAGACAAGCTAAAATTTGTAATAAATTTTGACTTGATAAACGAGCGAGGTCTTGCAGTATGAGTAGTATGTATACGCTTTGTTTGCTGAGTGTCATGTGATCACAACTGAGCTGATGGTTCTTCTCTCTCTCTCTCGCTGTAGGATTGTGGGCAATCGTCTCCTATTCTCCGTCTGGTTCAGCGTGCCTCACTCATATAGTCAACATCCGTGCGAGCGTATACTGTTTACTACAGCATTGTGACTGTGGGTGTGTGTGTGTGTGTGTGCGTGTGCGTGCGTGTGCTGTGATGTGCGAGTCCCCGTCTTGCACCCCAAAACACGAGGCTGAGTCTCAGTACTTTAGCAACACCAGCTTTATTCAGCTTGAAACAGCAACAGCACGGTTATTTATTGTAGTGGGATCTGCCGCTCTCCTATACACAGACACAGCAGTCAGGCAGGGTCCTGGCCAAGTAGTACTGTGCCCTGCGCATTTATAATGCTCCTTGTTCTTTGTATCACCCATCAACGGCAGGTGCTTATTGCATGTCCGCGACCTTTTCGGATTCGCTTTTACAGCGAACTGCTACAGCGCTGGGAGACTGCGATTGCTTTGGGACGCTCTTCCGCATGTCGTCCTGTTGGGTGGAATCCCACAAGAGTTTAGAAACTCACTCACACCAGCCATGATTCTTTTCAAAGATAAAGTGCAGGTTAATTTGTTTCATGTATTTTTACTTTATCCATCCATCCATCCATTGTCTCCCGCTTATCCGAGGTCGGGTCGCGGGGGCAGCAGCTTGAGCAGAGATGCCCAGACTTCCCTCTCCCCGGCCACTTCTTCTAGCTCTTCCGGGAGAATCCCAAGGCGTTCCCAGGCCAGTCGAGAGACATAGTCCCTCCAGCGTGTCCTGGGTCTTCCCCGGGGCCTCCTCCCGGTTGGACGTGCCCGGAACACCTCACCAGGGAGGCGTCCAGGAGGCATCCTGATCAGATGCCCGAGCCACCTCATCTGACTCCTCTCGATGCGGAGGAGCAGCGGCTCTACTCTGAGCCCCTCCCGGATGACTGAGCTTCTCACCCTATCTTTAAGGGAAAGCCCAGACACCCTGCGGAGGAAACTCATTTCAGCCGCTTGTATTCGCGATCTCGTTCTTTCGGTCACTACCCATAGTTCATGACCATAGGTGAGGGTAGGAACATAGATTGACTGGTAAATTGAGAGCTTCGCCTTGCGGCTCAGCTCCTTTTTCACCACGACAGACCGATGCAGCGCCCGCATTACTGCGGATGCCGCACCGATCCGCCTGTCGATCTCACGCTCCATTCTTCCCTCACTCGTGAACAAGATCCCGAGATACTTGAACTCCTCCACTTGAAGCAGGATCTCGCTACCAACCCTGAGAGGGCACTCCACCCTTTTCCGGCTGAGGACCATGGTCTCGGATTTGGAGGTGCTGATTCTCATTCCAGCCGCTTCACACTCGGCTGCGAACCGATCCAGAGAGAGCTGAAGATCACGGCCTGATGAAGCAAACAGGACAACATCATCTGCAAAAAGCAGTGACCCAATCCTGAGCCCACCAAACCGGACACCCTCAACGCCCTGGCTGCGCCTAGAAATTCTGTCCATAAAAGTTATGAACAGAATCGGTGACAAAGGGCAGCCCTGGCGGAGTCCAACTCTCACTGGAAACGGGTTTGACTTACTGCCGGCAATGCGGACCAAGCTCTGGCACCGATCGTACAGGGACCGAACAGCCCTTATCAGGGGGGCCGGTACCCCATACTCTCGGAGTACCCCCCACAGGATTCCCCGAGGGACACGGTCGAATGCCTTTTCCAAGTCCACAAAACACATGTAGACTGGTTGGGCAAACTCCCATGCACCCTCCAGGACCCTGCTAAGGGTATAGAGCTGGTCCACTGTTCCGCGACCAGGACGAAAACCACACTGTTCCTCCTGAATCCGAGGCTCGACTATCCGACGGACCCTCCTCTCCAGGACCCCTGAATAAACTTTTCCAGGGAGGCTGAGGAGTGTGATCCCTCTGTAGTTGGAACACACCCTCCGGTCCCCCTTCTTAAAGAGGAGGACCACCACCCCAGTCTGCCAATCCAGAGGCACTGTCCCTGATGTCCATGCGATGTTGCAGAGGCGTGTCAACCAAGACAGTCCTACAACATCCAGAGCCTTGAGGAACTCCGGGCGTATCTCATCCACCCCCGGGGCCCTGCCACCAAGGAGTTTTTTGACCACCTCGGTGACCTCAGTCCCAGAGATGGGGGAGCCCACCTCTGAGTCCCCAGGCTCTGCTTCCTCATTGGAAGGCATGTTAATGGGATTGAGGAGGTCTTCGAAGTACTCCCCCCACCGACCCACAACGTCCCGAGTCGAGGTCAGCAGCGCACCATCCCCACCATATACAGTGTTGACACTGCACTGCTTCCCCTTCCTGAGACGCCGGATGGTGGACCAGAATCTCCTCGAAGCCGTCCGAAAGTCGTTCTCCATGGCCTCCCCAAACTCCTCCCACGCCCGAGTTTTTGCCTCAGCAACCACCAAAGCCGCATTCCGCTTGGCCTGCCGGTACCTATCAGCTGCCTCCAGGGTCCCACAGGACAAAAGGGTCCTGTAGGACTCCTTCTTCAGCTTGACGGCATCCTTCACCACCGGTGTCCACCAACGGGTTCGGGGATTGCCGCCACGACAGGCACCGACCACCTTACGGCCACAGCTCCGGTCAGCCGCCTCAACAATAGAGGCACGGAACATGGCCCATTCGGACTCGATGTCCCCCACCTCCCTCGGGACATGGTCGAAGTTCTGCCGGAGGTGGGAGTTGAAGCTACTTCTGACAGGGGGCTCTGCCAGACGTTCCCAGCAGACCCTCACAACACGTTTCGGCCTACCACACCTGACCGGCATCCTCCCCCACCATCGAAGCCAACTCACCACCAGGTGGTGATCAGTTGACAGCTCCGCCCCTCTCTTCACCCGAGTGTCCAAGACATGTGGCCGCAAGTCAGACGACACGACCACAAAGTCGATCATCGAACTGAGGCCTAGGGTGTCCTGGTGCCAAGTGCACATATGAACACCCCTATGCTTGAACATGGTGTTCGTTATGGACAATCCGTGACGAGCACAGAAGTCCAATAACAAAACACCGCTCGGGTTTAGATCAGGGGGGCCATTCCTCCCAATCACGCCCTTCCAGGTCTCACTGTCATTGCCCACGTGAGCATTGAAGTCTCCCAGCAGAATGAGGGAGTCCCCAGAAGGTATGCCCTCTAGCACCCCCTCCAGGGACTCCAAAAAGGGTGGGTACTCCGAACTGCTGTTCGGTGCATACGCACAAACAACAGTTAGGACTCGTCCCCCCACCCGAAGGCGAAGGGAGGCTACCCTCTCGTCCACCGGGGTAAACCCCAATGTACAGGCTCCAAGTCGGGGGGCAATAAGTATACCCACACCCACTCGGCGCCTCTCACCGGGGGCAACTCCAGAGTGGTACAGAGTCCAGCCCCTCTCAAGGAGATTGGTTCCAGAGTCCAAGCTGTGCGTCGAGGTGAGTCCGACTATATCTAGCCGGAACCTCTCAACTTCGCACACTAGCTCAGGCTCCTTCCCCTTCAGAGAGGTGACATTCCACGTCCCAAGAGCCAGCTTCTGTAGCCGAGGATCGGACCGCCAAGGTCCCCGCCTTCGGCCACCACCCAACTCACACTGCACCCGACCTCCTTGGCCCCTCCCATAGGTGGTGAGCCCATGGGAAGGGGGACCCACGTTGCCTCTTCGGGCTGTGCCCGGCCGAGCCCCATGGGTGCAGGCCCGGCCACCAGGCGCTCGCCATCGAGCCCCACCTCCAGGCCTGGCTCCAGAGTGGGGCCCCGGTGACCCGCATCCGGGCAAGGGAAAACGGCGTCCAAAGTTTTCATTCATCATAGAAGGTTTGAACCACTCTTTGTCTCATCCCTCACCTAGGACCAGTTTGCCTTGGGTGGCCCTACCAGGGGCATAAAGCCCCGGACAACAGAGCTCCTAGGATCATTGGGACACGCAAACCCCTCCACCATGATAAGGTTACTTTATATTTTGTATTAATCATTTTTATATAAATAGTTTTTGGTTGTGGAACGAATCATCTGAGTTTCCATTATTTCTTATGGGAAATTTCACTTTGAAATACGAGTGCTTTGGAATGCGAGCACGTTTCCAGAACGAATTATGCTCGCAAACCGAGGTTCCACTGTATTAATCAGATGTTGATCTTGAGACAAGCAAAAGTCAAACAAATGTGCAATAATTTGTTCAAAAGGGCAAAGAAGAAATTGTGACCTTGAAATACTTATTTGCATACTTATAATTATTTAACAAAAAGCCCTTTCTTTTAAATTGTATTTGAAGACAGACTTTCTTAATGTTTTTTCAACAAAGCGTGAGAAGATCTTTGCTACACTCAAGTCAAGTCAAGGCTAGCTTATTGTCATCACCAACTATGTTCATGTACATAGTGAGATGAGATAACACGTAACATATGGGAACATAAAACAAAGTGTTAGTTGTGACAGAAACAAACCATAAATAGACAAGAGTCCATATATGCAATAAATAGACAAATAGACAATGTAGCAGTATAACCTTATTCATTTTTATGCATTCAAAAGTCTGATGGCCTGAGGTGTGAAACTGTTACTCAGTCTTGCAGAACTACAGCAGAAACTATGATATTGACCATGTAACGAGTGGGAATGGTGTTTCACAATGTTACTGGCTCAGTTATGACAGTGGGTTGGTAAATGGCTCTATAATAGCCCTTCTCTGACATGTTGTCAGTTATCCGATATGTTGTCAATTAATACATGTGTGGTGGCACACAGCAACAAGGTAGCGACATTGGATGCGAAATGTGATATCAACCTTATCACTCAGTACAATAAAATAGTAGGATCTATGAATGGCTTATTTTTGAAGCAAGTAAAATAAGCACTAAAATGCAGTACATTTAACCTACTGGAAACTCTGCCAACAGCGAGGAGCAGAGCTGTGCAGGACCCTAGGCATCGGTCCTAGTTGCAGTTGAAAGCCAATGGAAATGATTGTGAAACAGAGCTGCAGTCTGGGAATGTGAGAAAAAAAATACACCAGTTAGATGGGAGGGTTCTGGAAGCTGCAGTTAGGCAGACCTAGAGAGAACAAGAGCATGAACAAAGAATTCATCATTTTAGAGAGTGAGGAATGGTTCACTTTTGTAGAAGTTGACAAAAAATTCAAATGACTAAGTCAGTAAAAAAATGCATAGATTAAATACATAATAATCACACAAACTTACACCAAAGCAACCCACAGTAGGCAGTGGAAAGAGGGTGGCAATGTCAACGCTAATGGTAGAATATATAACGTTTGGTGGAGAAGCACAAGATTGGCACATGATATCAGACTTGGAAAAGCCAAATGGTAAGGAGAATGGAAGAAAGGAGGATGGAAATATGGGCTTAAACTTTTGGGTTAAAGAAATAAATTAAGCAGGTATGTTTCCTGAATATATAGATTAGATAAGTTTTGAAAAGTTGTCCAGGTTTCTTCTTCAGTTACATTACTTGATGTTTTGTTTCAGATTTACTTTACTCTTTGTTTGAAGAAGTGCTTCCCAGAGTCCATAAATCTGTGTAGAGTCATGCCGTGTGGCTGTATGCCAAATTGTCCATATGTCGGTCACAAAGTGTCCTGTTCATTGCAGTTGTGACTTGGTTGGTCTGGTGTGGGTCACATACTGTCACATATACGCATACTTTAACTGCTTGTAGGAAAAGCACAAATTCAAGTCTCAGCATTGGCACACCTTTTCCATGTAAGGCAGTGTTCCTCATCCGCTTTCATGGGTTGCTGTCATTAGTTTACGAGTGGCTCACCTAAGCCAGTGTTTTTCTTAACCACTAGGTTGCGACCCAGATTGCCCCCAATGGGTCATGGGTTGCCATTATTGGTTCCCAAGTAGGTTGTGGTTGGTCACCTAAACAATCGGCAGTGCTGTGGGATATGTTTCCCCATTTCTAAGTGAGCTTGTTTCATTAAGGGGGACTCCAGATCATGCTAATTTTACCAAGGGGGCAGTTTGCAATTGCGGCTAGTGGGTTGTCAGTGGACTTAAAAAGGCAAAACTGGGTTGTGCGACCATTAACTAGAAGATTGGTAAAATGCAATGCTGTATATCCTACTCTTACTGCGTATGTCCAGCCTTTTGGCCCTGTAATAGCTAACTCATAGTCGGCTCCACAATTCCATCAAAGCAGACCCTTTAATCAGGATCGAGTAAGCCTCTTGCTTAATCAGATTGTTTGTTTGCTTATTTTCAAGCGTATGAGTACTTGGTCATGTGATGTAAGCTTTTCTAGGAAACCTTTGCACTCATTCCAATTGTTGACTCACCTTAGAGAGTTCAAGGCTGCATTTTGTTATGTTAAAGATGAAGGGCTTTAATTTCAATTTTTACATAAAAGTAGTAAAACATAATAATTGTGCCAACACTTGACACAACACATTGTCACACACATTTTTGGCTTTTAAACAGAGAATTGTTTAGTTATAGACAGGAACCTGTGCTAAGCCTCCAAAAGAAAGATATTACTATGATGCTGGCTCCATATAGTACTTCCATGTAAATTACACTTTAGTGATACCACAGGAAATTGCTCAACAGAAAAATTTACAAAAGAACACAACTGATTGTAGTGTGCAATAATATAGAATCAGGTGCTTATATACTTATATAATATTTATTAAGTACACAAACAAATGTGGTTAAAATAAACATCCATCCATCCATCCATCCATTGTCCAACCCACTGAATCTGAACACAGGGTCACGGGGACCTGCTGGAGCCAATCCCAGCCAACACAGGGCACAAGGCAGGAACCAATCCCGGGCAGGGTGCCAACCCACCACAGTAAAATAAACAGAACACTGAATTAAATAAACAACTTAAATAATATTTAACTTGAAACTAATTTCAGTAGGCCAAATGAAGTAAACAACCTGGCACAGGCAGACAGATTGGTACAGGGTGGCTTAATGGCTCTGTACTTGTCCAATTTTACAGATCTAAGTGTGTTTACTCTTCATCGTCAAGCATGTGCTCTGGAAGGGGCCTCACTAGCTTTAGCCCTTATTAGGGGCTTAGCCCAACCTCTGATAATGCCATTAGTCCTCCCACAAGAACATTAGATGGAAAAGTTGGGGTACCCAGAGCAGATGGGGGATTGTCCATCATGGGTTATATGATGTAGTTGTGTTGTCCATGCATGTCAGAACACAAACAAAGAGGTCTGAGTTCTCTCTGGACACTGGACTCCATGAGATAGGGTGGTGTGGGAGGGGAGGATGTCAAAGGTTAGGGGATGAACACATGAGATTGGGAGTCTGAAGCCCCAGAAGCCCAATAACAATGATATTGTGATCTGGTATTGCAAACTCTTGCCTTTGTGTGTGCATACATATATATTTAAAAAAATCTCAAAAATTCTTCACGTACAAAATTGTGTATCAACAGGCCTGGTTGTATGACTAAATGGAGTAGACTGCACAATCCCAGTTAATATAAATAATTTCTATGGCAGTTATTGATGGACATTTATGAAGCTGTTTTTGAAAGATATGGGGATAAGTACTGGATCAACTTGAACAAAAACAATAGGCCTGGAGCCTGTAACACGGCAAACACAATGCAACTTGTATGAAGAAGGTATGTCAATTTTTTTGTAAGTTACCATTTGCTGTACATAGGTCTCGGTATTGAGGGTGGATTTCTCGCAAACCACTTGTTCCAAAATTTTCTATGTTTGCTAGGATGTAGTCATCCAGGAGCTCCACACAATGCAAAAAATGTTTAATTTAATAATCATAATATTAAGACATTTAATACTAAAATTTTATAATTTATAATTTTGAAATAATTTTGATTTTCCCCAGACACACACACGCTAAAATCAACTTTTGGTGACGTTTTGAATGTTGTACAGTATGTATGCTGTACAATCAGAATCTCAACCTAACTCTATTGCAATTTTTAAATTTTTGAACTCCAAAATTGAATTTTTGACTCCATCACCAAACTTCCATTTACATGGAGGTAAAAATTTAAGAAAAATCATATGGGTTGGTATCGTATTAACACAGAAATAGATATAAAACTAATTAATCAAAATATTCATTTGAGGTTGGTTAACAGATAAGCTGCCATTTATAAAAGTCATGTGATTGATGGTGCAAACTTTGAACTGCACTGTCAAAGGATCTCAAGCACTTGCATCTTAAAAATAAGGCAACCTGTCCAACTCAATTAACCTGAAGGAATAGTTTTACAGGACGTGGGACAATAATTGCAGTCCTTATTTTAAAGAATGATACACACTTTGATTTTATTTTTCCAAGAGTAATACTGTTACTTAGAACAGACAAACATATCACACAACAACAATGGCAACATGTTGAATTGTGCCAGTGAAGCCAGGGAGCTGTGGTGGCACTTCACCCAGTGTTCGCAGAAGACTTTCATGGGTTATGGAAAAGTGTTGGTTAGTGCACAGTTCCTGGTCTTGTCACCGCAGGAAGACTTACAGGAGAACAGGGAATACCTGGAAACAGAGGTTGGTCAGCATAGATGTTTGAAACAGCCAGTAAAATCAGGAAAAGAACAAACTGTGGAGATGCTGCAGGTTTGTTGTTTTTAGAGTGATCAACATTTCAGGTTGGGTAGGGACAAAGTAGAATAGCAAGATAGAAGTAGAAGCAGCCAGCAAAATTTAAGGGCTTCAAAAATTTAGTTTTAAATTTTTGAGATATCAAAACTATATTCTGAAATATAGAACCTCAAAATAACTGCCTGCATATTTTAAGATGTCAACAAATCAATTCCAATTTAAGTTCCTATTATTTATTTGGATGCTCTTTAAAAATTAGCTTGGGTTTCTGTAGTCAAGAATGACCATAGGTTACAAAATACCAACGACAGTGCCATTGTTGCCCTCACTGCCAACACCAATGGTGATAGGTCAGACTACTGAGTTGAGGTGATAGACAACATCAACAAAATTATGTCACTCATTGTACACTTCAGGAAATAAAGGGAAGAGGGCCCAGCTTCCACTTATATTACTGTGGATACTATTCAAATAGTCCAACCATGAAGCTTGCGAATTTAAGATCATTGATATTACCACACAGCAGAAGATCTGTAATAGATTTGCAAATACATTTCCCACGAAAGAAAGCAAAATTTTACTTGGGAGATGTATTACATTCTGGTGCTTCAGTCTTTCAAATTTTGAACGTCAGATGGTATAGAAGAATGGTGAAAATATTATATATATTAAATACTTAGTAAAATACTGTAACTTGTATGATTTCAGTAATATTACATAGTCTGTTAGACGTACACGGTACAACAATATATACAATTGCCTTCGTTCACAGGTGGAAGTGGTCATCAATGAACACAAAGGTAATTTTTCCATAATTGTACTTCACATGGTGCACAGAGGTAGATTTCGGAAAAAAACCTAATATGTATGTCAGCACAAGATATGCAAATTGTCTTTCCCTCAGTTATTTTTCTTTTCTTTCCACTCTTTTTTGATAGCCTGAATTTGTCAGGCCTCATTGCTATTGTGATTGGAAAGATAAAGACAAAGATCTCTGGTGGACCCCACATGCTCCCAGATCTTCTTACCGAGAGTAAATCCTCGTAATAATTTATTCAGAAGATGCACTTCTACTAAGTCAGCTTCCCACATGCCCATTTACATACGATACAGCTCTCTGGTGTGAATTACTGATTCTACTTGAGTACTGGACTAGCTTGTTGCTTTCATCAGAAATACTTTTATGTCTCCCTGATCTGAATATCAGCATATTTCTACATTGATTGCACAACAGCAATTTAAAAGAAAAACTCACAATAATGAGTGCTTCTTACATCCCTTCTATTAATTAAATAAGACTGAAATTTGGCTTTAATCTAAGAAAATATGTAGAATTAAAATTTACAGCCACACATTGATCACAGGAGCTAAACTTAAATTCCTATTGTATCTGACTCATCACTTTACAGCCCTGCCTTTCTAAATTTAATTTTATCTGAGTGCATGTAGATTATGTTAACTGTTAAGTTTAACTTTGGTAGGGCAAATTTTGAGCAGATGCAGCAAAGTCTTAGGAAGATAGACTGGGATAAGCTTTTATGTGTGGAGACAGTGGAGGAGCAGTGGAACAGGTTTAAAAATGTTTTCCATGTAATGCAGGCCAGGTATATACTGTACCTACATTTGGAATTAGTAAGACATTTAACAGAACTCCACAGTGGGTTAATAAAGAGTTAAAAAAGAAGCTGCAAAGGAAAAAACAGCTGTATAAGGAGTGCAAGATTAATAACTCCAATGGGCAACTGTTAAGAAGGATATTAGGAAGGCTACAAGATAGTTGGAAAGGAATATAGAAGATAAGGCGAAAAGACTACCCTAAGACATTCTTTCAGTATTTTAGTAGTAAAAGAACAGTCAAGGAGGAGGTGAAGTGCATCAGAAATAGTACAGGGGAATTAAAAGATACAGACAATGAAATAGTGGACACTCTAAACTTGCGTTTTTCTGAGATCTTCACAAGCGAGGAAGTGAATAACCTCTCAGCGGTAAACATGACTACTAAGGAGGTATTTGGAACTTCTAGAGAGAGAAGTGCTGCTCAGGTTAAACAGGCTGAAATCAAACAAATCACCAGGACCAGATAATATTTATCCTGGAGTTCTTAAGGAGGCTAGTGAGTACATATATAAACTCTTGACACATATTTGTAGGAAGTCACTACACACTGGACAGATTCTGAAGGGCTGGAAAATGGCAAATATATATTCCGTTATTTAAAAAGGGTGAGTGTGCAGATCTAAGCAACTAGTAAGCTTAACGTGCATCACAGGAAAATTAATGGAAGGGATTATTAAGGATAAGATTGAGCAACAAAAGGATACGATCAAAATGGAGCATATGATATTATCTATCTTGATTTTCAAAAAGCACTTGATAAGGTGCCACATGACAGGTGACCAAACTAAAAGAAGTGGGAGTTCAGGGTGATGTTTTGGTGCAGAATTGCCTCAGACACAGGAAACAGAGGGTGATGGTGCGAGGAACCTTATCAGAACTGGCTGATATTAAGAGTGCTGTTCAACAGTTGTCAGTGCTAAGGCTGCTAATATTTTTAATATATATAAATTATTTGTATAGGAATATAAAAAACAAGCTGATTAAGATGATACCAAGCTAGATGGATTGGCAGATAATCTGTAATTTGTTGAATCATTGTAGTGGGACTTAGACATCATACTGGCTTGAGCAGGTTTGTGGCAGATGAAATTTAATATCAGTAAATGTAAAGTATTACACATGGGAAGTAAAACTGTTAGGTTCGAATACACAACAGGAGGTGTGAAAATTGAAAATACACCTTATGAGAAGGATTTAGGAGACCTAGTGGACTTTACGCTTTCACCTGCCAGACAGTGTTCAGAAGCCATTAAGAAGGCTAACAGAATGTTAGGTTATATAGCATGATGTGTGGAGTACAAGTCCAAGGAGGTTATGCTCAAGCTTTTCAGCACAATGGTGAGGCCTCATCTGGAGTACTGTGTGCAGTTTTGGTCTCCAGACTACAAAAAGGACATAGCAGCGCTAGAGAAGGTCCAGAGAAGAGCGACTAGGCTGATTCCAGGGCTACAGGGGTTGAATTATGAGGAAAGATTTAAAACTTTTTCTGTTTAAGCAAAAGAAGATTAAGAGGAGACATGATTGAAGTGGGTAAAATTATGAGGGGAATTAGTACAGTGGATCGAGACTGTTATTTGAAAATGAGTTCATCAAGAACACGGGGACACAGTTGGAAACTTGTTAAGGGTAAATTTCAAACAAACATTAGGAAATGGTAGACAGTAAGACTTTAGGAACTTTCAAAACTAGACTTGATGTTTTTTAGAAGATAGGACTGGCGAGCTTTGTTGGACTGAATGGCCTGTCCTTGTCTAAATTGTTCTAATGTTCTAATATACTTCCGGGATGGGCTGTAGTGCCTAACACCACTAAAACTACATTAAGCAGATTCAGTAAATGCAGGAATGGATTAAAAAAATTTACAAAAATAAAGTTAGACTGTTGAATATTGCGATTAGAATAACTTCAATGCATTTACAGTATTTTTCACAACAGAACAGGTTAATTTAGAAACTATATATATATAAAAAGGTTAGATAAATTGTTCAACGTTTGTATGCAACAATCATTTTTCTTCAAAACCGTACATCACATAACATACATCTATATATAATTTTTACATCTTCATTAGGAGAATACAACAATGATACCCTCATGTCAATACAACAAATTTAACATGAATATGTAATAAAAGCTACATTATATCCATCTGCTCTGTTAAGATCATGCAAGTGTAGTGTGGCTGTCTGAAGTACAGAGATTGTGAGTTTGTGTCCCGGGTCCTACCTGTAGGAAACATTGTAAAAAAAGGGTCTTTTTTTATTTAGCAAAACATTTCATCGTGCACCAATAGCAGACAAAGTAAGTTAACAACAGGGGTTGGGTCGCTATAGGCTGCCATTGGGGCGCACCACAGTATACTATAAATTAAGCAATTGGTATGAATTTATGACTCTTATTGAACAATCTTCATATATAATATACTACTGTGGCTGTTCGTTTGTCAGTCCATGATTTTAAATCACCTGTAGCTCACAAATCATTTGACCTGTTGACCTGAAATATGGTACACATATACAACGTGATGTCTACTATCCGCTTTCGGGGTGCCATGCGGCACATGCGTATGGGCGCCGTTCTCATCCATACCACCTTCGCCATCACTTCCCCTACCTCTTCATATCTTAAATCATTCTTAAGGCAGATAGAAAAGAAAAATTAAAGAAAACGTTCTAAGTAATTGCAATACAAACACTGACTTAATCAGTTTTAACATGAAAAGATGCTGATGAAAGAAGAGAAGAAGCGGGTCGCTAGAGTGCAGAAAAGAAGAGCTGCTCAGGAAGCAGCAAGTGAATCAGCCTCTGAGCAAACGAATTCTAAATGTACAGAGAAAGAGTAAGAAAACTAGGAATGCTCAAGTCAAGTGTACTCACTGCACGTTATCATGCAGTGTGCCATTACTGGTACAATTACATAATACCAAAAAATACATAAAGGTATACAGCACATCTCCTCCTTGACCTTGCTTTTTGTTCAAACAGATTTATCAATCAGACAATTCCTCCTGTGAATCCAAGTAATATTTATAGAGGTACCTTGTTTCCTTGCTCTTTCCACTGAATGTCATTTACAATTCTAAGAAAATCTGAATGCTGAATGTTGATGTTCTATTTGAGAAAAGCAGTCATAGAAAATGGATGGGCCAGTGTTTTAATGATTCATCTTTTTTGTCAGACACAAGACTTTTTAGACTTTATTTTAAGAATACATTTTCTCTTTGTTTGCCCCTTTAATATCTTCAAAATACTTTTATTTTCAAAAGGCAATTAACAAGCAGTAGGCAATAGTCCAGGTAACAGTGATTCCTAACTGGGTTGGTGCCTTAAATAATGGTGCCTGAGGCAATTTACACTTGTGTCACCAAATCCACCAACTATTCTAAATAGGCATGAAACTACACACTTAACCCATATACAATACGCATTTTCATACAAGTTTATGTGTACAATACTCCCATGATACAATGCATCATGAGCACAATAATAGTATATTTGGAAAAAATGATACAACACACAAAACAAGCATTTAAAAACAGAACAATACATACATTCTACTCCAGTTTTAACTCCCCACCCCCAAAATATTTGTATATATATACTGTATATTTGCGATAGCAAAATTGAATGCAAAATGAAGCTCGATTGTTTCTTTCATCCTGCACTTTTTACAATCTTGAAACATTCAAACTGTGACTGTAACCTTAAAAACATTCAGATATTAACAGGACTGCACAAAATAATAATCAATATATACACAATACAACACGTGGAAATCAGGAAAATGAATGACAGTACCATGCACTGATTTGGAAACTCACAGGGTGGTAAAGCTGTGTTCTATGTGTTATGTGCAATTGGAAACATTTGAAATGTTTCCCACAATTTTAAAAAATAGTATGCACTGTAAATAAGGAAATTAATGTGTATTTAAGTCTTAAGATTGCTAATAAGCTCTCTTTTTTCTTTATTATTTTGTAATGTTAAAAAAATACCATTATATGAAGATTCTTTACCAAGGTGCTGCCTGAGGCGATCATCTCAACTCCTCACTCCATGCACCAGCTCTGTGTCCTCAACAGCAGATGTTCATTCACTTCCAAATATTATTACAGTAATGACACACATTGTGAGAATTAAAAAAATGTTTAATAGGTGACTGCTGTGTGTTAGCATAAATAAAGTGCAAAAATATTTTTTAAACTCATTAGAAAAATAAATTCCCAAATTAGAACATTAAATGAAGAAATGTCATAATAACAATCATACGAATAGTCATGTCCTGTGAAGTTCCAGGACCGAGTTTATGGAGTATTTTGAGAAATATAATAGTGTATCCCATATTCAATTCAGTGCATAGTGTTGTATACAGGCAATGCATTGACAATATGTAAGCTATGTGATCAAAGTGACTGTAAAACATGCAGCAGTTCACACCATCCACTGATTATCAAGACTGTTTAGTGAATGGAAGGTAGTTTGACTCCACAACCTATCCTAGAAAGATCAAGGGTAAGGATGGAGTCAACTCTGGACAAGTTGATGATATTGCACTCTAACTTAGACACTAAAATTAGTTACTGTTATCAAGGTCAGCCTAAAATGCGTGTAAACTGAAATACATGGTAAAGAACCTATACAGACATAGGGAACATGTGCCGGGCAGGATTCAAACTCAGAACTCTGAAGGTGTGAGGCTGCAGTGCTCATCAGTGTGTGGCCCTAGCTCCGTTCCTACAGTGATTTGCTGAGGGAGTCCACTCAAGTCATCTGGCAGGCAGTGTGGTGAAGTGGTTAAGGCTTTGGACTTCAAACCCTGAGGCTATGGGTTTAAATGCCTCTTCTGACACTGTATGACCATAAGCAAGTCACTTGACCTGCCTGTGCTCCAATTGGAAAACCAAAAGAAGTGTACCCAGTTGTATCATAAATGTTGTAAGTCACCTTTGATAAAGGAATTAGCCTAATAAGTAAATGAAATGTCCAATAAGGTTGTAATAAATCCAGCTTATCATTTAGGACAGAGTGACCAAATTAAGTATTACTTTTAGTAGCAGGGAAAGGATAAATGATTTTGGGACAGTACAAAAGAGAATTTTCAGGATTTCTAACAACCAAATCTAAAAAGTAATTTTAAATTTGTATTGTAAGATTTTTTTAACTTAATAAACAAAACACAATTACAAATCTCAGTCCACTTAGATCAAGCATAACACAATCTATTCTGGAGATAATCCACCAAACTCTCTACTTTGTCCCTACCCAAGTCGGCGATACCAGCAGCATTTTCCTCTGGTTTCAACTTCACCCATACCTGCTGTTCCACTGGTAAGGGTGATGAGACAGGAATCCTTGAGTCAAAGAACTAAAGAATTACCCACCTGGTTACTGTGTGCAACTACACTACCTTTGAATACCATGCAGTTACTGTCTCCCATCCAATTAAGATTAGCATTGTTGTTTATCGCCCTCCAGGTTTGCTCAAGAACTTTCCTGAGGTGAATGAACTTCTTTCGTCCATCACAAATGACAGCAGCCCATTTCCAATCATTGGGAATCTTTTTTCCTCTTTCAACATCACTCAGCATCACACCCCATCAACTCAAAAGACTGAGAATCTGCAGATCTTGTTCTCTCATGCATATGCACTCCCACAAAGTAACTGTCATTCCGCTACACACGTTACCACTTTTTCTGCTTCTTCCTCTTCTCACTCTTCTACGCACCTGACTGTATCCTTCAGCTGTCCCCTCTGTTCCCTCTCTCCCTCCAGTTTCTCTTCCCTTATCTGCTTTACTTCTTCAACCACTTCTCCACTCTAAAAACCAGTGCCACCACAGACACTCTAAGGTCAGCTCTGTTCTCCTGTCTTGACCATGTCTGTCCCCTCTCTTCCAGGCCTGCACGTAAAAGACTCTCCTGCCCCTGGCATTCTGAAGCACTTTGCAGTCAACGCACTGAGCTAAGGACTACTGAGAGGAAACAGAGAAAGTCAAAATCTTGGAAAAACCTGTATAAGTATCAATCCCCTCTATCATCCTCTTCTTCTGCCACCACTAATGCTACTGTAAGTTTCTATCAGACCAGCACTACTGACACGCACTCTTTGTTCTCAGCGTTCACCTTCCTTCTTAACTCTCATAAAAAAATTAAAAAAAATAAAATCCAAACATCACAAAATTGAAAACATTCATTCAAGGCATTGCCAAACATGGTCTTAACATTAACAGGAACAGTGGTAAAAGAAATATGGGCTAAAACTAAGAGAGATGGTCGCTGAGGGTGTGGTGGACAAGGCAAGGTTCTGTTCTGGAAAACAAAAAAGAGACAGGAAGATCTTCCCGTGCTAGGTTTCTCTTTTTTGCTGACCCATTATTGTGTTTGTCTAGTTAAAGACTCTTGTTTTTTATGATTGTCTTCTGGTGTTATTGTTGTGCAGGGTCAAGGTGGAAAATACCATACAATTTTTGCTTCTATTAAATCAAAAATGTTCTTGTCAATCATAACGTTATGTACAGAAATCCCTGGATTTTTTTGTGTAACAAGATGTGCAATACAAGAACATTGTGTAGTGCACATTATCCTGTCATTAACTAAAATGTTCTCTTCATCCCAAAGCAGTCATCTAAGATTAAACTTGAATCACAATTCCCAATTGATCATGCCCATGGAGATCTCAAAAGTGTAAAAACACATCCACCCACAAAATAGTATTTTTAACCACCAAAACAAGAATAAAATTTTGAATTGGTTAATTGGTATCTCTAAATAGTGCCTTTGTGTATGAGTGAGCAGACCTATGATGGACTAGTGCTCTTCTCCTGCCAGAACAGGTCCCTTTAATTTGTTTAAGTGGATCAGAGAATTTTGTATTGCAGTTTGTTCTGATCATGCTATGTTGAAAAAATTGTCATGCAACGCAAATGTCATTTCTATTCCTCATAAAGTTATTAATTTGCCATCAAGCAGTAACAGAGAAGAACAAGTTTGCAGAAATCAGAGAAAATTGTTTGCTTAACACATTGTCACTTGCTGACTAGGCCTCTGTGAACAGTGCCTATTGCTTTTCCTTTGTTTAGTTATTAATTAAATATAAAGCTGTTACATTAACCAATAGCATAAAATGTCCTAGAAATGGTCTTTAAACATTAACAAAGCTGCTGTAAAAACCTTTGAATCCACTTACCTTTTACACAGTTTAAAACAAAGATACACACCTTCATAAAGATATATTTGTAAAGTTCAGGCAAAGACAAATAATATGTTTCAGTACTGAGGAAGAATTCTTTAAAGTCGCTTTAAAATGTAAAGGCCAAACTGAGGGTGAATTGAATAAAACACTAGGCCGAATACCAAATGCCAAGTATCTTTTTAATTTATTTTTCCACATTTATTTTTATGCCATTGTATGATGCCTAAATTAAACAAGTTTTAGATTTGATTTGCTCCTTTCAATGAAATTGAATTATAAAAACTGCAAATTCATCAAAAACCCTTACATGTTAGAGGTCAGTCTTTTCAAGAAGACATATTAAAAAAACTAAACTGGAAAGAGACAAATAAATAAATAAATAAATAAAAGTGGAATAAGCATTACACCGGGGCAGCACGTAGTGTGGAACTTTGCAACATGTGTATGAATTCTTTGTCGTCTTCTTCCTCCTCTTTGTCTTTTCCCACTTCTATGTGTGGTCAATGTGCCTGGTCAGCCTTCTTGATACAGCTCGAATCTGCACCTCACTCTGAGACAAATCCTGTTCCTTCAATTCAACCACCTCTGCTTCAGCCTCCCTCGATTTCTCTTCCCTTGTACTTCCATCCTCATCACTCTTCTGCCCTCATATTCTTTGTCTCTCCTCATCATATATTCATTCCACTTCAATCTACTTTCATGTACATTCTCAGACATCTCTCCCACTTTTGTTGTTCTTTTGATTCTCTCATTTCTTATTCTGTCCTTTTCAATAACTGCACACATCCATCTCAACATTCTCATTTCTGTCACATGTAACTTCTTCTCCTACACTTCCTTTACTGCTCATATTTCAGCTTCATACATCATTTCTGGTGTCTTACCACTGTCTTAAAAACATTAACTTTAATCTCTGCCTTAATTCTTCGGTCACACAATAGATAGATAGATAGATAGATAGATAGATAGATAGATAGATAGATAGATAGATAGATAGATAGATAGATAGATAGATAGATAGATAGATAGATAGATAGATAGATAGATAGATAGATAGATAGATAGATAGATACTTTATTAATCCCAAGGGGAAATTCACATACTCCAGCAGCAGCATACTGATACAAAAAACAGTACTAAATTAAAGAGTAATAGAAATGCAGGTAAAAACAGACAATAACTTTGAATAATGTTAACATTTACCCCCCGGGTGGAATTGAAGAGTCGCATAGTTTGGGGGAGGAATGATCTTCTCAGTCTATCAGTGGAGCAGGACAGTGACAGCAGTCTGTCGCTGTAGCCTGCTCCTCTGTCTGGAGATGATACTGTTCAGTGGATGCAGTGGATTCTCCATGATTGATAATACCTGCTGAGCACCCGTCGCTCTGCCACAGATGTGAAGCTGTCCAGCTCCATGCCAGCAATAGAGCCTGCCTTCCTCACCAGTTTGTCCAGGCGTGAGGCGTCTTTCTTCTTAATGCTGCCTCCCCAGCACACCACCGCATAGAAGAGGGCGCTCGCCACAACCGTCTGATAGAACATCTGCAGCATCTTATTGCAGATGTTGAAGGACGCCAGCCTTCTAAGGAAGTATAACCGGCTCTGTCCTTTCTTACACAGAGCTTCAGTATTGGCAGTCCAGTCTATATCATCCAGCTGCACTCCCAGGTATTTATAGGTCTGCACCCTCTGCACACAGTCACCTCTGATGATCACGGGGTCCATGAGGGGTCTGGGCCTCCTAAAATCCACCACCAGCTCCTTGGTTTTGCTGGTGTTCAGGTGTAGGTGGTTTGAGTCGCACCATTTAACAAAGTCTTTGATTAGGTCCCTATACTCCTCCTCCTGCCCACTCCTGATGCAGCCCATGATAGCAGTGTCGTCAGCGAACTTTTGCACGTGGCAGGACTCCGAGTTGTATTGGAAGTCTGATGTATATAGGCTGAACAGGGCCGGAGATCCTATATATATATATAGTATATCAATACTCCTGATACCTTATTCCAATTGTTCCATCCACACTGCACTCTGTGGTTTACCTTTGCATCTAATTTTCATATTGAGCTGCCATTGATCCTAAATAATAAATTGTATCCACTCTTTTCAATAGCTTTCCCTGCAGGCTAACTTTTGATCTTCATTCATCCTTTCATGTATGACCACTATGAAAAGTGAGGCAAGACTGTAGACAGTTCTAAAGAGAAATAAAGGGTTGTAAAAGGATGCAAGAAGAATGAGGGAAATATACACCTGGATGGGGGCTATTCCCACAGACTGCTAGTGGACAGCAGTAGTTTTTCTGTTCTATACTTAAGGGTCTCACAGTAGCTGCGCTGAAATGAAGTGCAAGAGTCTCTGTGGAAACAAAGGTGAACAGGACGTGCTTCCCATAAACTAAAGTGACACCAGATGTACTCCCAGGATTAGCTTTCTATACGCCTCTAATTTCTCAGACAGACAAGTTAGAAATCAGGGGAGTAGCAGGGATAAGAGCTCTACTGGAAAGAAGGAGGAGGAGGAGGAAGAAGAGGATGAGGGAGGCTATGAGGTAGAAAGGACTATGTATGATTTAGCCAGGAAGGTTTTTATAAGGCCCAAAGGGACATAGTGTTTGCTATTTTGCCCACATGATTGTGTTGTTTATATAACTCTCTTTTCTTCCATTGTGTTAATATGTTATTGTGTTCTCTCAATAAATACCCATCTTATCCGTTTATTGGACTATACTAGTATTGTATTGGGTTTGGAGTCACTTTAGAGCACCCACATTTGGCCACTGAACATAAAAATGTTTTAATAGCCCAATTTACCTTTTAATATACCTATTCATCTAATACTTCCAAAATTTTGTTAGACAAGATTTGACAGAAACCAAGATGCTAATTTAAAATACCCTTCCACATATCTACACTACTGTGTAAAGCAATATTTTTGAAAATTTGCAGGGATTTTACCTTTAATCAGTTTTTATTCATGTCCTATCTATCTTTATCAAGAACTGATTATAAAGTGACAACTTCGGCCATTCACAATTTAAAAAAAAATGCTGATAATACAAGGAATCTTCGGCTTGTCCTCATAGCTCATAGTATACAGTCAGGAGGTGTCTCTAATAGCTCTTCTCTATCACTAAATGCTTTGAATAGCTTTCTCTATCACTAAAATGCCTTTATTGTAATACTGAAGCCAAAAGTGCACACAATATTCAAGATTAAACCCCACTAGTGCAATAAAGTTTAGGAGTAACCTCCCTTGATTTGTATTTGACTCAGTGTGCTGCATACCTGACATCCCGTTAACCTTCTATATTGTGCGTGTACCCTGTGTAAATGTGAACATAATATCTTTTCACATAATGTACACTTTCTAACTTACTACACTTCTGCTCAAATCTGAAATTGTGTATGCTATTTTGTAAGGTGAATATGAGCCACTTAAGTAAATAATTTATTTTAACATATTAATTATATTTTATCTAAACAATCTGCATGAATTATAAAGAGCCTTGGTTCCAACTACTGACCTAGAGCAAGAGTCTGTACTCGTTTGCACACTGTGACCAGAATCCGTGCCTCTTATAGTTTAATGACTAACGTCCCATGTTGTATAATATAAAAACGTTTTTAAAAGTCAAGGCACAAAATATTTTTTTTCACTAAAATCAAACACTTGTGCTCCTTCTTCTTAAAACTCAAACATATTAGTGAAATGTGATCTCCAGCCACATACACCCAAGTTTACTGTCCATTTACACAACTCTACTGAACAGCTGCTTTTGTATCACTTTTCTTTTAAAATTACTCCCATAATACTAGGATGTTGTACCGTGTTAGCCATTATGAATGTAGTGAGAAGTCAAGCAAAGTGACACCTTTTATTGGCTGACGAAAAAGATTACAATATGCCAGCTTTCAATTGAACATCTTACATCTTGCCTGAAGAAGGGGCCTGAGTTGCCTTGAAAGCTTGCATATTGTAATCTTTCTAGTTAGCCAATAAAATGTGTCATTTTGCTTGACTTCTCACTAAATTACTTTCCATTAATTTATCTGTGATACATGATAGACACCTAGCCTAAAGTTACCAAAGGTCAGGTTGATCACCTGCTTGGTAACCAATTAAATTTCAGTGCTTAGTTGTTTCCCAGTGCAATGATTTCTGGAGAATAAATGTTAAGGATATGAACATGAAATCAACAGTTTATTTCAGCATTAAGTTAGGTTGTCAGACCTTTTTTATTCCTAGTAATCCTTAACACTCTAATATCCAAATGTTTTCTGATGTACGTTTTATTCTTTGTACCTATTTGAAAGTTGCTGACATCATTTCAGAAGGAAATGTAATAAAGGTAAGAATCAAGTATACTACATATACGGTTTCATTTTTTGTCTGTGTTTTTTCACTCTTGGTTCACCTGCTACTTGTCCATTCTCTTATTAGTAATTAGTAACTCCTAAGCAAAAGCACCTCTCCACATTACACAGGCCTCAAGGGGTAACCCCACATGAAAGCCAAAGCTTTAAAAAGACACTCCATATTTTCAATAGCAATGAATCTTTTCCCTCAATCCAAAAAAAAACCAACAAAAAAAAAACAAAGAAAAAGGATGCCAAAACATAGAGGTAAGATGCAATGCCTCAATGATTGAGCTAATAGCAGCACGCCTACATAATTAGGGGGTCCACCCCCCCTTGGCTCAACATAAAGATGTGAAAATAAGAAATGATAAAGTGATTTAGACAATTAAGGAACAAAAAAAAAAAACGGTTAAAAATGAATATATATTAAATGAAAAGTAATTGGAGAAGGTGGTTAACATAAACATGTTCATTAACAAAAGGAAATAAGTAATTTATAAGTAACTGAATATAATAGAAAACAGTTAACACAACTAAACCATGGACAATGCCCCAGGAGGAGCCTGATGGTAATATTATTCTCTAAATGCTTTTTAACCTTAATAATTTCTCTTGTAATGGTACTATACTGAGATACAATAAGTGTTCATGGACTATAAAGAGAATTATAAGATAACAAGGAGATGGTTAATTAAGAGGTGGTCAGGCATCACAAAAGGTCAAAACCAGGAAATCACAAATTACATCAGGCAACCAGAACCACAATGACAATATATTAGTCAGGAGTCAAAACAAAATGAAATCAACACAATGGCACAAACCTAGCATTAGGGCCTGCTTAGAAAAAAAAGCTAACATCATAAGAGAACTTTTTGTACATTGTGTATCCTCCAAAGGATAAGGCATGCCTTTACTGTCACATATTTTTAACATCACCTTTGTGATGTCAGTACAGTGATTGCAGTCACATAACAATTCTAACCTAAATAGTGTAAGCAAAGTGAAACAAAGCTAAATCAAACTGACAAATAAACCTCAGAAATAGAAACCTTACATTAAATAAACACAAACTACATAAATACTTATATTTAAAAATGTGCTAATATATCAGGTACAATATTTTCAATAGTTAATGTTATTGTTATTTTGATGTGCAAGATTCATCTGCCTTTTCTTTTCTCTTTACTCGACCACTGAGTTGGTGTGTTGGGTTTACTCTTGCTTAAATTCAAATTATGAATTTCTCCTGTATTGCATGAAATATGTATTACATCTATTCCATTATTAATGCTCAACCATCTCGATACTTAATTGCAGTTTTGTTGCATTTGTTCAAATTTTGGTGCTTTAATATTTAATTGACTAGTTTTTGTAGATCTAACTTGCCAAAACATTGTGAAAATTACTTTAAATAATACATGGTTATACAACAGATGTTAATATTTATAACTGTTTAGTGGCAAAAATGTGAATTTGTGCTATAATCTTTGCTTTCTATTTAACCATCTGTTTAATTGCCATGAAAGTGAGTATTTATGCCAGCTCTGGGGATGCCAGACCTCAGACTAAACTGATGAAGAAAGCCAGTCACATTGCACTACACTGGAGTCAGATGCAAGACAGTGGATGTTGGCAAAATTAAGGGTCGTCCAGGAGTATCTTTAGCTATCAACTCATTCCACCACAGCATGGCAGGAGGCACTACTGGGTATTTTTCATGTATAGCTATTAGTCTGTATAATAGGACTTTGTCCTATCATGCACATCTTCATTCTGCCCGCACACAATTGGTAAATTGGCATATAGATGGTATTTCATTAGAAACATCACACATTGAATGTACACTGTCTATTTTCTGTATGTAGATCCTAGTTTTGCATTGTTTGGGTTTGACTTTGTTTTTACAATTTGTTAGTTACAATTAATATTCAGTTTTTTTGCTGGACGAAGTGAATTTCCCCTCATGGAAGCTCCTATCTATCTATCTATCTATCTATCTATCTATCTATCTATCTATCTATCTATCTATCTATCTATCTATCTATCTATCTATCTATCTATCTATCTATCTATCTATCTATCTATCTACCGGCCTGTCTGCAGACTCACTGACAGATCCATATTAATTCATACTAGATTCATTTAGAGCTGTATATCAAACCTATCTGTACACCTATGGCAAGTGGAATGAACCTGAAGTGCTGAAAGAAAATTTCTTTAAATCCTAGGAGAAATCACAATCTCCACACAGACAATAAATCAAATGATACTAAGATCAAGGCTACAGTTTTATACTGATTTTTGAAAATATTTCAGTAAAGCTGTTACTAGTGATTTTTCTTACAAGCAGCATGGTGTTGGAATTAACTGATACAAACAGAGCCCACAAGATAGCCATTGGTGTTACTTCCATCTTGCCAGCATGCAGATGTCTGCATACTGACATCGATACCACCATGCAGCAGAGGTCATCTTGTGGTGACACGAGAAAAAATATAGCAATAGTTAAATAATTTGCAATTAAAGAAATATACAGTACAGAAGACTTGAGTAAGTTTTCATTACTTCAAGACTGTCTGCTGATAAAATGAATCTATGCTTTATATATGTATTTCTTACAATTAGCAGTAGGCAACAAACATTTGACTTGTATTAGGACTCCATTCTGTGCTACTTGTAAAAGCAGAGCGAGAAGACTGAAGAGTGTATTACAGCAGCCCACCAAACCCTGCAAACCTAGAGCGCAAAATATGTATGACCGACTTGCCTGTGAAGGATACAACATAATGGGGGCATGGAAGTCAACAGACAAATCCCTAGAACACTCCTCAGACAAACAAACCAATAAACAAAAATGTTTTTGTGTATTTACAATCAACTGAACCACGTTGTTGTTTAAAATGCAGTTCCATAGGAGTTACTGAATCTGCAAATATTATATTTCAACTATGATGTCAAAAGAGCAGTTGGCTTATTTTTGGTGTACTCTGTTGCAGTGCTCAGAAGTTATGAGCTGTTGTAGACATAAATCAGTTTGATTTTCAATGTACAGTATATATATATATTGAAATTATAACGATAACCACTCCTGCTTTCCCCATATAAATATAAAACAGAGACACCCATTCTTACCTTTGCATCCCTCGCATGTGAGTGCATTGTAATGGTACCCAGAGGCCTTATCTCCACAAACGACACACAGCTCTTCACCTTTTGTCCTTCCAGGATGAAGTCCCTGTCGTGACCTTTTTAAAACTGGCAAAATGCCATCTTCGAGCTCCTTCTCGTAGCTGTTTTCACAAGTTGCTTTTCTCAGTTCGTACATTGCAGAGGAAGAGTACCAGTCATCGGGATACTGAGGATAAAAATTATGGCTGGAGTAGTAAGGTGGTGACGAAATGGGTGGCTGTGCTGGAGAGTACTGAATGGTGGGATAGCTGGAGAATGGCAGTCCATCGGGATCTTGTAGAACTGGACTTCCTTGCTCTGCTAGCAAATCTAAAAACAACAAATGCAGTAAATACTCAGCACATAAAATAGACAAAATTCTCTTCATCTTCATTCAATTTTCTTAAATCATTCCATTCCTGGCCCGGTCACGTGCTGTGTAGAGATGGCATGTTCTTACTGTGTGAATTCTTCTATATAAATCATAGCCCACACTCACCCAAAATGAATGAAAGATGGTTTAAAAATGGATGGATGATTTGATACCTTTGTCAATAATGAGCAGAAGACAAAAATCATTTTAAAATAAACAATTAACAGCCCAACATATACTACCAAAGTAGTTCAAAGTAATAAATAGTGGCTTATTCATCCATCCATCACCTAACTTCTGTTAAAAATTTCAGTTTTGAGCACAAAGAAGCAACTTTAGACCAGTCCAACACATGGCACACAAACATACCCGCATTCGCTCTATATGGGGCCAGTTAAAAGCACCTTATATTAAAGCAAAGAAAAGAAGAAGGAGAATCAGAGGGAAAATACATAAACTGAAGACAAAGCAGAACTTCTGACCCGCTGGGGCAGACTAGACAAAAATGGGTCACTTTCATAACTTCACAGAGAGAGAGAAAGAGCTCTGCTTCTCATCTCCCATCTCTCACTCTCTCCCTGCCTTTACTTCTGCCATCACGTCCTCCCTGCTGGTCAGCCTTTCCCTCACACCTCCCAGTTTTACACTAAATTAAAAGTCTATTGAGTTATCTTTTACTTTATTACTTGCTCATCACTTTATTTTATTCAGCTGGAGAAAATCTAACGTGTCCAGTGTAATACAGAAGGAAAATAATGACTATGATTTTAGGATTAAAAGAAAGCAGACTTTTCATGCAAAGAACTGCTTCTTTAAAATTTTCAAGATTTTATTAATATATCCTTTATACAACAACACACAACATGCTGACTTATTGGGACTGTTGAATTCCTGAACACATACACAGACGGTTTGAACACATATATTAAGAATCTCCTATCTCCTAAAATGCTGTTATTTCCATGCATTATTTTAATGTTTTTCGTCACATGAGCACTTACCACTATTCACCAAGTTTACATTTTTTTTTGTCACATTGGGCAATAATGCAACAACATGTAATATAACTTGTATTCCTTAGAATGTGAAATATTCCTATGTGACGAGTAATTTTTTTATCGTCTTAGCTTGTCTATTAGGCGATCCACATATTTTGTCTGTTTATGCCGTCTATTATGTCTATCTGTTGTTGAATAACGTGCCGTGCACGTGTCTTTATCTTTATGTTCACACACTGAGCCTGGAGAAACGCAATTTTCTTCTGTTTTGCACTCCTTGTTGTATGGTTTGAATGACAATAAAGTAAATTCATTACATGTATCCAAATACATAGCTCTCCAAACAGAATGGGGATGGCATTGAAGATGAATTAGATATGAAGTATGATACGACTTATGAAATAAGTATTCTGTATTCTTTTGTAATGTAGTCTCAAAAACTAATAAAGGTGAAAAACATACATACAATTTAATCATGACAACATTATATCAGTTCAATAAGAATATACCCTGATCTTGTTAGTCATCTTGGGTTGAAGGTGCCTAATAATGTTGATTGTCCACTATTATGAACTTATTAAGATTTCAAATCCTTATATTTTTGACAAACTTAATTAGGTTTCATGAATACATATACATTGTCTTTTCTAATTACAGCAGCAATGAAAGATACTGAACTCACTAACCGCTGAGGTTAGTCTAATCACAATGTGGCGACGTTTTTGATAATTTCTGAAAAATGTATAAATATGCAAAACAAACATGTTTAGCTTGCCAAAATAGGAAAACATTTACGGTAAAAAAAAAAGCAGAAACGAAAAAGAAAAAGGGCCCCAACATCCTGTTTATAATAACTCAACATTTTATCTTGATTTGTGAGTAAAATAAATTTAGTACAAAACTAAACAAATTAGAAGCAAGAAAGATACCGCCTAAGTGAGCAAATAAAGCTTAGAAAAGAGAACATCGCAGTTCCTCAGCTGATTAGTACTGCTGCCTCAATGATCCAATATTCTGGGTTCAAATCCAGCACATGCTCATTGTCTGTGTGGAGTTTGCAGGTTCTCCCCTGCCCATTGGAGTTTTCTTCCCACACCCCTCGAAAACATCTACATTTTTTCAACTGGCAATTGCAAATTGGCCTTTGTGTGAGTGGAATGTTTCCTGACTTTCACTTGATTAGAGTTGTTTGGTAAAATTTGCCAAAGTGTTTTTTGCAGCAAATATGTTGTGTTCACCGGTGACCTTGTTCGCCAAATATTTTCCTGAAAATTCTATGTGCAACCAGTTTACTCGTATGGAAACGTTTCTTCCCAGACCTTTGTGATGTTTTGCAAGTCCGGACTTGTGAATACATTTAAACATTTAAACACAAAACAAGCACACAGAATGAAACTGAAAATGTGTATATTTGTCTTAAAGGTATTGTCTTTTTGTATGGACTTGTTTGTGACTTGTGTGTAACATGTGAGCCCACCCCTTTAATAATATTACCCAGGGTACTGTGTGGTTTCTGTAAACATTAAGAGGGGTAAATACATGTGCTTCAGTTTTGCAGTTATTTGGTAGTAGTAGCAATGAACAAGCAAAATTGTTAGGAAAAGAGGGAGGCACGGTGGCGCAGTAGGTAGCGCTGCTGCCTCGCAGTTGGGAGACCTGGGGACCTGGGTTCGCTTCCCGGGTCCTCCCTGCGTGGAGTTTGCATGTTCTCCCCATGTCTGTGTGAGTTTCCTCCCACAGTCCAAAGACATGCTGGTTAGGTGGATTGATGTTTCTAAATTGGCCCTAGTGTGTGCGTGGTGTGTGGGTGTGTTTGTGTGTGTCCTGCGGTGGGTTGGCACCCTGCCCAGGATTGGTTCCTGCCCTGTGTTGGCTGGGATTGGCTCCAGCTGACCCCCGTGACCCTGGAAAATGGATGGATGGTTAGGAAAAGAAAAAAAATACTAAACTGTATTCATCAGTTCAAGAGAGGTGAGTAACTGCATATGTTAGCGAATTCATGCTACTGTCTGAAAGAAATTTCACTGTTCTGATATTTAATTCTGTGACAGTGGTGCACTGTGATAGTGGTTAGCACTGCTGCCTCAAAGCCCAGGTCACATTTTTGGGGACAACAATTGGTCCAGCATAGTTGGCAAATCTAGATGAGAACAGGCCGTGAAATTTACCCTTAACAAGTTTCCATCTGTGTCCCCATGTTCTTGATGAACTCATTTTAAAATAACAGTCTCCATCCACTGTACTAATTCCCTTCATAATTTTAAACACTTCAATCATGTCACCTCTTAATCTTCTTTTACTTAAACTGTATAGGCTCTGTTCTTTTAATCTTTCCTCATAATTCATCCCCTGTAGCTCTGGAATCAGCCTACACTGCAAAAAATGAAATATAAGCAAGTGAAAAGTAATTATATCATGACATTAAATCTTGTTTGCCTTATTGTAAGAATTCATAGTCAAATAGTCATGATTTTTTAGCTTACTTTAAAAAATCTTGTCACGTAAACTGCTTACTGCATTGGCATTTTATATACTCCATTTTATATGCATTTTTTTTTTTGCATGGTAGTTGCTCTTCTCCGGACTTTTTCTAGTGCTGCTATGTCCTACTCCACCCATCGTGCTATATAACCTAACATTCTGTTTGCCTTCTTAATGGCTTCTGAACACTGTCTGGAGGTCGATAGTTTAGAGTCCACTATGACTCCTAAATCCTTCTCATAAGGTGTACTTTCGATTTTCCGACCGCCCATTGTGTTTTCAAACCTAACATTTTTACTTCCTATGTCTGAAGTACTAGGGTGTTGTACCGTGTTAGCCATTATGAATGTAGTGAGAAGTCAAGCAAAATGACACCTTTTATTGGCTAACTAAGAAGATTACAATATGCAAGCATTCGAGGCAACTCAGGCCCCTTCTTCAGGCAAGATGTAATCAATTGATTGAAGAAGGGGCCTGAGTTGCCTCGAAAGCTTGCATATTGTAATCTTCTTAGTTAGCCAATAAAAGGTGTCATTTTGCTTGCTTGACTTTTCCTTACTTCCTATGTGTAATACTTTACATTTGCTGACATTAAATTTCATCTGCCATAAAACTGCCCAGGCCTGCATGCTATCCAAGTCCTTCTGTAATGATATAACGGATTCCAAATTATTTGCCAAACCACCAATCTTGGTATTATCTGCAAATCCTAAGCCTAAAAGTGCAACAATTTTGTGCAACAATTTTATGTCACGTTTTTTGTCATGCTTTAATCGGGCTTATTTTAAAACCTACATATATATTTTTGGTATCATTCTTTTCAGAATTTATCAAACTTTAAGGTGATGTTGTTAGATTTTCAGATTCTTATTCTGTTTTTAAATTATAAACTGAAATATCAAGAAAGCTGTGTTTTTTTTTGTCAGTTAAAACAAATGGATCGTTTATTTAGTCTCTTATAAATACTCATCGAGCATGGTGTACCTCAGTTTAACAAGAATACTCCAATCGGTAAGAGAGTAAATATTTTATTCTCATTTCATGATTTTTACTCTGTTAAATAATAATAAATTTTTCTTTTACTTATTTATAGAATTTTGTGATTTTGACTTTTTTCTTTTGTACATTTACAGATTTTACTAATATTCTGGCTGCAACTGGTGGTTATATATAGAAGTGACAATCTGTGATACTGTTTGCATATTTGTAGCTAGAGATGCACAAAAGGAGAAAATGGGTTGCGTATTTTTATTCCTAAGCTTTTGACAACCTATCAGGTGTCATCGTCAGAGGAAAATGATTAGACATACAGGAATCAAAGGCAATATATAGCAGGTGGAGGGGAGGGGGGTTGTCAGTTGGGGTGGATTAATAAGGTGGGGTTTGGAAGGTTTTGGTCATAAAGTCTTTTTTATTATTTGATGTTCTTCTTTTTAAGCCTGCATAATCTGGGTTCAAGTTCAAGTGTCTGTTAATGGTATTTTCGTTAGAGAGCCAGAATTTAGCCAGTTCTCTGGGCACTCTTTGTATTGGCTCTGAATTTTACTGAATACAAAGACATGGAGTCTTAATGGATCCTGTTCAAGACCTTAGTAGTTGAAGCAGCTAAATGGACCTGCTGCCTGAAGTTGTCTGTTATGCCAGCTGCAAGTATGCACAGTAAAGGAGTGGAATGCTATGAGTCATTAATTAGAAAGTTTTAGACACTGTGAACAAAAGACTGTTCAATATACATACATACATATACATATATAGTAACCACAAGGGGGGTGCAACTGTGTCCCAAACCACAGGCACAATGTCACCTAACACAATTCCATGTTCAAATAAAGGATTATATCTATCACCAGCACCTTCTCCAGTGAACATGGTCAACAATACACACATTTACAAATGAAATGCTCCTTTCTCTCTGTCCAACTTCCTGGTGAATTGTGCCCACTGCCCCAAAACTCTGATTCCCTGAGGTGAAGTGTCTGGCTAAGCCTGTACCAGGAATGCTTCCAGTGTCACAGCGTTGGGTTGATTTCAAACTATCTTAGATGGGTAGCACAGCTAGTACTGTATATACATTTAGGTCCATAAATATTTGGACAGAGACAACTTTTTTCTAATTTTGGTTCTGTACATTATCACAATGAATTTTAAATGTAACAACTCAGATGCAGTTGAAGTGCAGACTTTCAGCTTTAATTCAGTGGGGTGAACAAAACGATTGCATAAAAATGTGAGGCAACTAAAGCATTTTTTTAACACAATCCCTTCATTTCAGAGACAACAAGGGCTAAGTATTAATAGAAAAACTTTAAATGTGACCAATTCGTATAAAAAAAACAAGTGTGCTTGGAAATTGATTACAATGTTTTGAACGTTACCAGTCTTTTCTGTATATCAGCATTTACCACTGCAAGGTAACACACTTAAAATAACCAGAAAGATAGCACAAGCAATGACATGAATTTGAAAAGTAATTTAACACAAAATAAATGAGAGGTGAATGCTTAGACACCGTCTAGAGTTTGGTAATTTCCTAATTTCCATTATTTTAGAATAAAACGCAGTGAACAGAATATATGTAGAAGTCGATTACCACAAAACAGTGCACAGTTTTGGCAAGAATGAAACATGGAAAAACATAACTTCAAAAATACCTGCTTGCTTAAATCAGAGCTTAGCCCCTTTATTGACACTCAAACCACAGTCTATGACTGACACACAGAAAAGCCCACCATTGGAATATGGCAGCACATTCTGGGACTGAGAAATTCATTACTTCATAAATCCTGACCCTTTTAAACACGATTTTTCCTTTCATTTTTTGTTCCTATCAAAGCACTCAGTTAGATTAACCAATGGGACTTACCGCCTGCTGCTGGTTTCACCATTTCCATGACAGATTAAGACGCTCTCTCTTGGCACCTTGTGATGAGCCTCACTAAATTCTGACTTCTTTAAAGAAGGAATAGCTGTTGGCCATGCTCATTGATAAGTTATTAACACGCCTGAGCCTGTGCATTACATATTGCCTACCTTTGTTTAGTACTTTAGCAGGCGTGTGATGAGATCAAAGGTTGCTGTGATTACTTATTAACTCTAACAAATTCTTGGTATACTACTGTACATCAGCATGTCTACCACTGTGCAGGCCACATTTACAAATTTGCTGGCAATTATGCTAGTTATATTCTGACTTAAACTAATGCTGTAATATTCTCACCAAAAACACACTTTTCAGCCTAATACTGTATACTTACTTTAAAAACATTAAAATGATTAAGATATAACAGTAAAGTAATGTTAAGTAAATATTTGATGAATGTAAAAGTGACAGAATTAATTACAATATTACTTGCAAGTCATAAATCTATCATTAAAGAATATGAAAAGGTCAGCAGAGTAAATAAATTACAGCATACTAATATGTACAGAGAAAACTACCATGCAGACAGGGATTTTTAAAAAATATACAAATTTCAGTACCACCAAAGAACTTATGAAAGAAAAATCATCAACCTTTTTTGAAAGTCCAAGCAAAACTGCCCAAAATATTATTGCTCTCACACACTCTGACATCAGTTTTCATCAGTACGTCTGGCTACTTTTAGAGTTGTGGGATGTAAGTGATTGACACACAAACATGCAGTTGGCATTAAATATTTACCACTCAAAACATTCATTAGTCCTATGCAGTCTGAGAAGAATTAAGTGAAAAAAAATCATCCATTCATTTTCCAGGCTTACTTACTTTGACTCAAAGTTGCAAGGAGACAGCAAAGGAATCAACCCTGGTCTGCGTGCCAGGACTTTGTTAATCCTACTCACTGTGGGCCAATTTAGAGTGAACACTCAGCTTAAGCTGCACATCTACAAAAGCACACCATCAATGTTTAGGAACGAACACACCTAGGGACAGAGCTCCACAGATCAGCAGCCTTAAAGCTACAGTAGCATCCACTGAAATGTTATTCTGGGGAGGAGATATGAACCAAAGTCTCGAATGCTCATTTCTGTTCAAAGTTTGATTTTCATGACAATCTACTGCAACCGCTGTCACATGGTTTGAGTCCTACCTCTTGGACATGATATCAGGAGTGCACTAGGCAAGCACGGGGGTGCCACAAGGATCAGTGGAGGGTTCTCTCCTCTTCTTCTTGTACACCACCTCACTAAGCCCTACCTCCTTGTCCCACGGTTTCTGAGATCAGTGCTATGCTAATGATACACAGCAGTACCTGTCATTCCCTTCATAGGGTTTACACAGTATCAGCAAGAATCTCTGCATGTCACATTGATGTTACAACCTGGATAAATTAACTCCATCTTCTGGGTGGCCTGGCAAAGACCGTCTTGTTATCCGAGCTCACCTGTTTATTCAGTTCCCCAGCTGACCTTTGGGTATGGCCTTATACCTTAAGTTTGTGAGAAGTATTTGACCAGGAAAAGTTTATGCAGAAGGAAGACTGCAAAGGCATATCAGGGAACAGACAAGGGTCAGAACTAGTAATGGCAATATTGTTTGTCAGTACCAGAGGGCAAAAGCAAAATCAAAACTCCCTCAATCCAAAGATAGGATAATGAAGCAAAGGTGCAACTAGTAGCTAGGCAGCAACAAGAGGCGTTGTAAAAACAACATGACAGTGGCCATGTAGAAACTACCAAAACAATGGTAATTCAAAAATAAAAAAATAAATCAAAACACTAAATATAAATGCTGAAAAGGAAATCATCCCATCATGACAGGTACTATGTTCGGGTTGTGGTGCATAAATCTCTTATTAAACCAGGAAAGTATTTTCATGGGTAATGTGGTGCGCACACAAGCAGTGGTCTACTGAGTGGTTGAACAACGTCATCTGATCACCATCATGTTGTTCTGGACAAGTGGATGACTACATGCATGCACACTAATAGAACAGCGGAATGCTTGTTTTGTCAGCTCATCTGTTCTTTGCTTCGCTTTTTTTCTTTCAGTACAGTACTCATTAGGGTTTAGTTTATTTAAGGAGGTGCTTACCATCAATGAGCAGAGTTAGCTGTGTGAAGAAGGTCTGTGCAGATTCATCTAAATCAGGGGTCCCCAACTCCAGTCTTAGAGGGCCCTTCATTCTAACCCTTTTCTTAATGAGTGACCTGTTTTTGCTGCTAATTAACTTCTTTTGAATTCATTTTAACTGACCTGCTCTTGAAGAATCAGACCCCTTAATTGTTTCTTTATCCTTATTTAGCAGCCAAACAATAATGAGATACAAAATGAGCCAAAACATGACTAGCAAACTGTTTCCATCATGCAATATCTGAAAATAAAGAAAGATGAAGTTCTCAGGAATGTTGATCTGCTCAGGTCCCTAAAACATTTTTACAGCTCTCTTAGAAAAGAGAAAATCAACAATTTCGGAAATGTGTGCTATTGCACAAAGAGAGCAGCAACAAGCCATGGAATTAAAGAACTGTTTAATTAAGCAACTGGTTAGAGTGAAATTGGTTGGAGTTTGTGGCCCTGACTTAGTTGGTCTTCTGTTGGCTCACCCACTTCACATTTCAATTCTGTTTAAGTAGTACTAGGGTGTTGTACCGTGTTAGCCATTATGAATGTAGAGAAAAGATTGATTACATCTTGCCTGAAGAAGGGGCCTGAGTTGCCTCGAAAGCTTGCATATTGTAATCTTTCTAGTTAGCCAATAAATTCTGTTTAAGGAAACCAATGAAGCAATTCAGAGGAACAATGAAGGAATTCAGGGGAACAAATCTCAAAAAACAAGTCAACTAGCAGCAAAAACAGTGCAATAATTAAGAAAAGGGTTAGAATGAAAAGCTGAAGCCACTGGGGCCCTTCAGAACCAGAGTTGGGGACCCCTGATCTAGAGCTACCATTTTTTGAAATCCCTTAGCCAGGTTTGCATTTGGACTGATCAGAACATTCATCACCAGATACTGCCTACTTGTTGTGACCATTGCAGCTGATGAGTATCAGACACAAAGGTCAAGAGAGCTTCAGCATAGTTTTGGATCCAGCTGATAGTATAACATGTTGGTGCCAACCAGATGATATTTATAAAAGCATTAAATAAATAAGATTGTGCTTCTGTATTCTCAAGCATTTGCAGTATTTGGAATAATATGGGTCAGGTCAACTAGGGTCATTAATGTGACACAATGGATAACCCATCAAAGTTCAATCGTGATATTTAGCTAGTGTTTAATAACAGGTTGGCACTTTACACACAAACTTCCAAGAAAACTGAGTTTCTTACCAAAATACTGTGAATTTTCCGGCAAAGGAAATGCTTCATTTACTGGCATCTGTAAGTGCCCATCCACATTTATATCTGACCCCATCCACTCATTCATTCAGATTTCTTGGGCAGGTCAAACAGCGAAGTCTCTATCCTGCAAAACACACAATGAAAAAGTCAATACCGGTATTTAGATATCAACAGAGACAGACGTGCAGGAAAAGACTTCTACAACAATCTGAAAAGCCCCAATGTCTGGATTATAAATTCTTGGTCATAAACAAACTTGTTTTATGGAGGCTAAATGAGTGTTTTGAACAAAATGCTTTGCCGTCTGAACGATGATTATGTTGAAATACACTGTCTTCCAAAATAAAATTTCAAACATTTTACTAAAAGTAACATTTATTTTCCATAAATTTTCCATCTCGCAGAAGATGTATTTTCCTCTCCTTTATTGCCACTTACACATAAGAAGTGTGCAGATCGCTGGAGTTTTTACCTGGCCGGGATGCCTGGAGAGACCGGAAAGGGACTTAAACAGCATCTGGGTCACGAGAGGGCTGCTGCCCTGGACTAGGAGAGGACCATGGGAGAAGAGTAAAGGGGATTTAACTCACTGGGACCTGTGGCCTCTGCCAGGGGGCGCCTCAAGCCTCGTAGGACCTGGAGAATTGTCACTTTCGCCACACCAGGCAAGATGGCGGATGAACCTGCCAGGGACTCCCGGAGTGCTTAATTTAGATCATTTCCACTGTTGGTACACAGACATTGTAAAAAAACTGAACCAGCAATCTATTCCCATGTTTATGCCCTCTGAGAATAACAGAAATATAAACTTCAGAATTTTGTGAATACTCTTGCAAGTGGTGCTGTCAGTGGGGCAATTTTGCTATACCTTTCTTGCCTTAATTTACAGGTTGTAACATCACGCTGACTTCTCACCTGGTTTCATTATATGAAAAAGTGCTTTCACCTCACAGATCCAGAATCCTGAGTTTGAACGATATAGCCATGTCTGTGTGGGTTTTCCTTCATCATCCCCAAAGATGCAAAGATATGATGGTGGTTAGGTTGCTTGATAATTCTAAATTGACCCTGTGTGTGTGCATGCAATGAACTGATGCCCGGTCCAGGCTTGGTCCTGCCTTCTGTCTTATGCTACAGGGGTTGTCTGTGACCCCCGGGACCCTAAAATAGATTAAGCAGGTTTATACATTTTATGGTAGGTAGAAACATCATTTTGAATTGTGCTACATTAAGAGTGATGGCACACCTACATTATGTGTGTCTGCCGCATTTATTTTAGTTAAAAAAAAACAGAGCAAACCTTTAATTGTTTTTTATGCTGATCAAGCAATAAATTGAGTGCAACCTTGGGTTTGTACAAGAAGACATACAGGAATTGCATGTAAAGAGAAAAAAGTGAGAAGATGAGATGTCGCAAAAAATAAACCAGAAAACTACTACAGCATGGGACTGCAGCCTTGCTGCTCAGCACTGCTTACATATTTCTGGTAGACAGAAAGGTAAAAGCATTGGAAGTAGTGGTGGAAAGGCTGATGCTAGCCAGACAGCCTGTAATTGATAAGATGGTGTATCGTTTTTCATTATGTTAATTTCTAGTATGACTGAAAAAGATATTTACTGATCATTGACATGACAGCTTAAACACTTGTATGCTTCCAAGTCTAATTGCCAGCTAAATTAGTGATGTTGCTAAATTATTTTTATTGGGATCTATTGTCTACTTCTTTTAATTGTTATTAGTATCAGTGTTACAGGCCAAACCCGATTTTAGGACAAACTAGTCCAGTTTGTCTGAAGTGCGATAGGATAAATTGGTTTGGCCAAGGAAAGTGTAATTGCAGGCCAAAGTAGTTTAGATTAGAACAAATCCCTTAAGTGCCTTTCATATCTATCTATCTATCTATCTATCTATCTATCTATCTATCTATCTATCTATCTATCTATCTATCTATCTATCTATCTATCTATCTATCTATCTATCTAGCATATAGTGTCTTTCATATCTATCTATCTATCTATCTATCTATCTATCTATCTATCTATCTATCATATAGTGTCTTTCATGTCTATCTATCTATCTATCTATCTATCTATCTATCTATCTATCTATCTATCTATCTATCTATCTATCTATCTATCTATCTATCATATAGTGTCTTTCATGTCTATCTATCTATCTATCTATCTATCTATCTATCTATCTATCTATCTATCTATCTATCTATCTATCTATCTATCTATCTATCTATCTATCTATCTATCTATCATATAGTGTCTTTCATATCTATCTATCTATCTATCTATCTATCTATCTATCTATCTATCTATCTATCTATCTATCTATCTATCTATCTATCTATTTATCATATAGTGTCTTTCATGTCTATCTATCTATCTATCTATCTATCTATCTATCTATCTATCTATCTATCTATCTATCTATCATATAGTGTCTTTCATGTCTGTCTATCTATCTATCTATCTATCTATCTATCTATCTATCTATCTATCTATCATATAGTGTCTTTCATGTCTGTCTATCTATCTATCTATCTATCTATCTATCTATCTATCTATCTATCTATCTATCTATCTATCTATCTATCTATCTATCTATCTATCTATCTATCTATCATTTAGTCACTACAAAACCTCAGAATGTAACCTTGGCCAATACCACTTCTTTCATCCAGTTCCAGAGGAAGACAAGTCAAAAGTCCAGTTGTAATTTATTTATTTCCATTGCACACTAGATGCCCCCCTCCCACCACCACTACCCCACATTCACACACCCTGATTAAATCAAACTTTAAAACAACAGAGGATGGGATACTTGATGGCCTTTGTGATTGCTTTTCGTTTAATGGACTGTCCTCTGTGACTTTTAATCTTTGCACTGTACATACTGTGCTGTCTGTCTTCCACATGCTGCTTCTAGGATGTGTGATCATGTATAACAGGCTTTACTCTCTTTCTCACTGTCTTACATATTCCCTTTCAGGGTGAACACTGTCACTGAATGCTAAGTGTCAGTTGTACCTACAGAAGATCACGGAGGCGTTAAAAAAGATGTGATTGCAATTTATTCCAGATTCCCACCCATGGATTTGCCACAGCAGGATGATACCTAAAGACTTTTTCCAAATATATGTTGCTTCTCTCTGCGGTGGGTTGGCACCCTGCCCAGGATTGTTTCCTGCCTTGTGCCCTGTGTTGGCTGGGATGGATGTTGCTTCTCTCAAATTGGAAATTTCAAAAATATTGCAGGATGAGTGTCTCAAAATACAGGGAAAACTGAAAACTGAGTGAGACAAAGTAATGCTTTAAATAATTGGGCAGCATGTGGGTACACTGCTGCCTCCCAGATCAAATATCTGTGTGGAGTCTGAAAAGTCTCCCTGTGTTTCTGTTATTTTTCTTTGTTATAAGAACTTCACTTTTCCATCCATGCCTAAGACATACATTTTGGGTAACTGGCGAATCTCAACTGTCCCTGTGTGGGTCTAAGTGTGTGGGCGCCCTGAAAACCCGAACTGGATTAAGTGGGTTTTTATGTATTAAACAGTCAAAGGCAGATAAAACAAGATATATAACATTTACCAAACTCAATCAGAGCAGCTCGTAGAACTAAAGTAGAACAAAACATTCTATGACACGTTGCAGCGGCACAGTGTAAAAACTGAAAAGGAGCGCTTGCCACCTCTAAAGATGAAGCCAGCCTTTTCAGTTTCCATTTAACAACAAAAATTAAAAACTTAAATCAATCTGCCATTTATTATTTTATATGATAACAAAACATATTCCACAAAAAGCTGTATTTCTGAAAACCAAACTTATCAACTAAAGCTTTAATTCATGCCTTTATATAATCAAGTGATTTTCCCTCTGTTATTCCCTATCACCCTGCTTACTTTGGACAACGTCCAAGTTCTAATTATCCTTTAATAGCCTAATTCTGTTTTTTACAACTATTTCACCACATGCCTTTTAAAAGCTTTTCCTTCTTCACAAAATGCCCCGCTGTTGCCTACCTGTTCAGCGCCAGTCCGCACGCTCAGCTTACTTTTGCTGTCCTCAGAGGAGATGTCGCTTTTCTCCCTGTAATTATTTTGTGTAATTTTTGTAGAAATTCACTTCAGCCTCTGAATGTAATCCTTTTTCAACTGTCATGTATGTCCAGAGTCAAACAGCAGAAGAAAGAGGCCACTGGTTAATTATTAAACAAAACTATCATTTCCATAATGAGATTGGAAAATTTGGCAACACCTCCAGATTTTGTCAGAAGGGCACGACAAAGACCTCGGCGTTTCACAAGCTGCCATGATACTGACAAATTGTTAGATTTAGCTAATCAAACACTGTGTTGGCGCCATTCCATTTGGAGTTTATTAAACAAAACTGTGGTGCCTGTCTGTCTTTAACACTGGGATTATCCAGACTTTTCAGTGCCTTTGGTTTATTTTCAGTATGTTGTCCCTCAGCATTCAAGCAATTAGCTAATCGGACCTCATTCTATGTAGTGCCATTAAGATGCTGTGTAGAGCTAACAAGATTACAAAACGGTATTCATTCACACGTATTTTATAGTCAACATTCCACTACTCAGCAGTCTGTTGCTCTTCTTTCTTAAGGAGTGTCCAAAGGGAGACTGACCAAAAAATCTGATTCAACAATTGCCTTGTTCTGCCCCCATCCAGAAGTTCGTTTATGTGCCAGCCTGTTGTTGACTACAGCAGGCCTCCTGTCCACCTGCCCATAGCATGCTGCTTCACTGTTACATGGAACAAGAGTCAAAGTCATGCTCATTGGCACTAAGACTCAACTTAAGAACACAACCTTCTTTTCAATCATTCTTAGTGATGTTGTCATCAGACCTTCTTCTTCTTCTGTATGGAAACTTGGAGTCATTTTTGATTTCTGCCTTTCTTATTCCACCCACATAAATCATATTAAGAAACTTTATTACTTCCCCCTTTTTAATTTATCCTGTGTTCTCTCATTCCTCTCCTATTCTAATGCTGAAAACATGTCCATGCTTTCATTACATCCCACAAAGACTACTCTAACTCCACACTGGCAATCTGTTATCACCGCTTCAGTTGGTTCAGAACTCTGCTGTGAGAATCCTTACACAGACCCGCAACAGCAAACACAAAACAAAACAAAATCCTGTTCCACCTTCATTGGCTCCCTATGTCAGGAAAGAATATAAAATTCTATTACTGACCTATAGCCCTAGGGTTTTTTACCGTTTTAGCCATTATGAATGTAGTGAGAAGTCAAGCAAAATGTCACCTTTTATTGGCTAAACTAAAAAGATTACAATATGCCAGCTTTTGAGGCAACTCAGGCAATAAGAAGGGGTCTGAGTTGCATAAAAAGCTTGCATATTGTAATCGTTTTAGATAGCCAATAAAAGGTGACATTTTGCTTGACTTCTCACTACTATTACTGACCTATAAAGCATTAAAAGGGCCTTGTACTGGACTACATCAGTAACCTCCTTCGTCACTACAGTGTATGCTCTTCTTGTCCACTAAGGTCTACCGATTTTGGCAAACTCATCATGCCCCAAACTAACCTGCACTCTATGGGTGACAGGGCCTTCAGCTTTATAGCACCCAGACTTTGGAATGACCTCCCGAAATGAATTAGATCAGCTGACTCCATTCATTCTTGTAAAACTCACTTGCTCAGGAAGTCAATTAACTTACCTTGACATTCTGGGCCTTGTTTCAGTTGATGCTCTCTGTCCAGGTGCTCAGAATGACTTGCTTGTATCACAAATTATTTAATTTGTTCTGGGTTTTCTTGTAGTGTTTTGTATTTTATTCTGGTTTATTGTCTCTTATTCTAATTCACAGGTTTGTGTTTCCTGTGTTTATCTTTATTTAGTGTTTTATGTGGATGTTATTTTGTATTTCCGTGTTGGTCATTTTGAATTTTTGTGAAGTTCTTTGAGCGTGAGAATGGTGCTATGCAAATAAAACATATTATTGTTATTATTATTATTATTATATGCTCTCTGCAGTGTTACTTTCTCTCTATCAACTGTGACACAATTGTTACGGCTGCTTCCTCACAGTAATAGAAGACAAGGTCAAATTCTGCATTCCTATATTTCGGACATTTTATCACCAGACACACTTCATCATAAATTCAGATCATTAAACACCAGCTTGCTCCATATTCTGATGTACAATTAGCAACAGAAATACTTCAGACTACTGCTACTGAACATTTCAAACAGTTAAATAAAAAATAAAACTTTTTAATTTGGCCTTTTCTTAATTTGGAATACATCTATTATTGTGGATTATTAAAAAATCACATAATTTAAGTTTAATCATTGTTGTAAAAGGTGTGTGTGGCTGTCTTTATAGAATACACCTGTTTACAGTTCTTTTGATTCATATTTAAAATTTTCCGGTACTTATTATTATTATTTTTGCTTTTTCTTTCTGGCATCCTTTTGTAGCATTCTGTGTCACCCCCACCTGGCATAAGTGCTCTGTCAATGCCTTTGATGATGCTAGAAGATACTGTATGTAGAAGATCGTGCGAGGACGAAACTTGCAGAACCATATCCTCCACACCAAGTGCTTGTGCATGCACACACAAAACTGGGATAAGGTAAGTAACCAGGCAAAAACATGGTTTCTTATAGAATTCTCTTTTGGTAAAACTCAACAACAATAGTCAGTCATTGTCCAACCCGCAATATCCAAACACAGGGTCACGGGGGTCTGCTGGAGTCAATCCCAGCCAGCACAGGGCACAAGGCAGGAACAAACCATGGGCAGGGCGCCAACCCACCACAGGACACACACACATACCAAGCACACACTAGGGACAATTTAGGATCACCAATGCACCTAGCATGCATGTCTTTGGACTATGGGAGGAAACCGATGCTGATACGGGGAGAACATGCAAACTCCACGCAGGGAGGACCCGGGAAGCGAACCCAGGTCTCCTTACTGTGAGGTATCAGCGCTGCCACTGTGCCACCCAACAGCAACAATAGTAAACTACAAAATAAATGAATGAATGAATGTTATCATGGACCGCCATGGATCTGAAAAACAAGTATGGAGTTTGCATTTCATGAGCAGAGTGGGGAATGTTACTTTTTTATATATCTTACTTACCTTACTCATTACTTGCAAACGTTTCGACAACGTAAGATGAAATGGGCACGAGTTTGTGTCAGCAGTGTATGAAGAACAAATGATAAGTAACGAAGAAGTTGTTTTGTAATGATTGTAGTCAGCTTTACTCATTACTATACAGGCTTGTACTGTTAGTTGATGAATTTTCCAGGCCTATAGTATAATATTGAATGATGAATGTTCCAGTACAATATGGAATAGTAATAAGTATAAGCACCACAAACCTGATATAGGTGTATTGAATGAATGCGTAATTGAATCAGAATGCGTAATTAGGCCTTGAGCTGTAGTCGAAATCACTTTTCAGGCCTCTAGAGCTTTAATCAAAGTCGTCTTTCTCTTTGAATTTTTGCGGCCGTAAATCCGCCACCTGCCGCGATGTTGGGGTTGGATGTCGGTCTCGTAAGGTTTTTCGGACGTGCACAGACGGCGACTGCGCATTAGGCTTCGGACAGACGTGAGTGAGTGAGTGAGTGAGTGAGTGAGTGAGTGAGTGAGTGAGTGAGTGAGTGAGTGAGTGAGTGAGTGAGTGAGTGAGTGAGTGAGTGAGTGAGTGAGTGAGTGAGTGAGTGAGTGAGGAGGCAGGCGAATTATGTATTAAGATAAGTACTTATTATAAAAAATACAATACATTATAAACAATGTGTTACTTTTTCTTGTTATGCATGAAAAACTGTATATTTGACTGGCCACAATAACAAAAAGCCCATTTTTGAACCTTCATGAAACTGACCAGAAACAAAGACAAACATGCTAATTTTCTTGTATTTTATAAATATGCTTAGTGTTTCATGTGCTGTGAAGTAAATAGCATCCATCCACCTTTAATGTCCTGGTGTGATCCCCAAAGATTCACAATATGAACTCTGGTCAATGCATCACATATCTATAGCAAATCACTGGATTAAAATAAACTGACGCTTTGTGTATTTGTTTCTGTTACTGGATTGCATGCAGCACACTCTTTTCTACTTGGCTGAGCAATTGAGATCTGCAAAGATGTGGTCCATTAGTATGTGTGCTTCTTGTCATATTGCCAATAATAATAATGCAGGTATTTTTGTTTCAGCAAAATAAGTATTGCATTAGGTTATTTATTACTTTAAAAAGTAATTGGACTACATTGCACACGTTTTTAACTGTTACCCCAGAACTGCTCCTGAAATTGTGCTACTGAGCTTTGCACTGTACTGTACATTCAACTCGTTAACATACATTTATCATTTTTGGAAATATTGAGACTGAAAAACTGAGTGGCTTTCAATCTCAGACCTGGGGAACCTTTGTAACTGCAGGTTTTTATCACAGGCTGTTGTGCAATTTGTTCCTTTTTCTTTTCTTCTGTATTTAGAAATGGTAGCAATATGAGATTTACATTCTTAAGAAATGCACAATTATCTGTGTTTTTGCTATAGTTTTAAGTGTTTACCTCATTGTCATTTCCCGTTAATTCATTTTTTTCATGGAATTTGTCCCCTTAATTATATCTGAATAATGACAAATAATAATGTGTGGAGTAGAAACCCGAATAAACAACATAGACTTCTAAAAGGCTGCAGCTGCTTCAGTGTCAGACTCAGTAGCATAGTGACTAGGAAGAAGCAGTCCAGATCAGCATTAAACATGGAAATGCAAAATGAAGGTCACAAAGATGACGATAAGAATCTTAAAAACCAAGATAAAAAAACACTAAATTATCTCAATGTAGCACATATAAATGTCTGCTACATGTCAATAAAATTTAGCACACCCATCTTTAAATTTCTGGTGTGAAGTCATTCTTTATTCTGTGTTGTTTAAATTTCTACCTTAACGTTTAAGATGATGGTGCACAGAATTATTGCACATTATGTGAACACTGGGTCAATTCCAAGCACAGAACACATCAGTGAAGGAGTTCTACTCTGTGTCTAGACCATTTGCTAGTTTATTTGACTTTGCCTTTTGCTTTGCATCCCTGAGTCCATTCTATTAGTAGACTTTGACTTTCATGGTTCACTGTGCTTCCTCCATTCTTCTCAATGGATCCTTGGGTTGAGTCTGTCCCCTTGAGTATCCAATCTCCTTTTTGGGGTGTGTCTCTTGTGACAAACATTTAGTGTCCTCCAAAAAAGGCAACAGGACCAGCTGTGAGGGGTGTCAAGTTTTCAGTCCCCTTCCTAAGGTGCAGTCCTGTATTCCCAATACCCATCACACAAGAAGCAACCGGTAACTACTGTATGAATATTACATTACATACTGCATATGTAAGTAATTACACTAAATTTCTTATGCCAAAATGAAAGAATGTAAATACTGAATGAGGTAAAAGTTGTATATTTGTTTCTTTCATTTTAGAAATTGTAGAGAATAGCAAAATACGTAACACTTAAGGACAACTGGAGGTTCTTGCACATTTTTTTTGTTAAGAGTTGTTTCCCTAAATTCTTCATTGTCAGTAGACAGAGTCTCTTGCCAAATGACTGATTTTTTCCTTCATAACTTAGTTCACTCATTTTTCACATTCCAGTTAACTTTTAATTTTCTTCTTTAATGCTTTCAAAATCTTTCCCATTTTACTTTCTAAGTTAATTCCTGAAATGTTTAATTTTTCCTTCTGAACCTTTGTTCCCCTATTGCATACATTTCCCCAGTTACCACTCAGTAAAATTGGATCCTGAGGCACCACAAAACCTTTTGACATGAGTTAGTTTTTTCAAATTGATGTTGTACCTTAAGAAATTACAACCACCTCATTTATGCCATATATGCTATGATTTTGACCTTTTTTCTGTTTGCTATTTCCTAATCTTTGTTGAGTTGGTCTTAAAGAGGCTCAAAACATAGTGTAAAGAGAGTGGCTGGTAGTGGATATGATTATCTTACTGCTTTTCTAGTCTAACTTTCCCTAGAGAGATGTCTATTGATTTTAATTTTACTTGTTTTGCTTTCATAACAACACTTAATCCATAAAGTCATTTGCTTTAGATATTCCATAATCTTCAAGGTTTCCTCTATGTAGTCATGATCTAAAGCATCAGGAGCTTTTTCAAACCTAGATTTAAAATTACAATTGGAATTTGTCTATCTTCTGCATATTCTATCAGCTCTCTCAGCACTATTAGTTTACTCACTATTTTCCTTCCTGGCATTGTACAAGATTGATCTTTTTAATTATTCTTTATTTTTTCCTGTCCACCCTGGTCAACTGAACTTATCATCGGACTGCCATTTAGTGACTTAAAAAAACAATTCTGTATTTAAGGACTCTCTTAATAATACATCTATCTCATGTAAGTGTGCATTTTTAATATTTCTATACTATTTATGCATTATTATTCTTATCTAATTTTAAGTTATTTTTATTTTCATGCAATTACTTATTTGAAATCTAATAAAATACTTTGAGCTACATCCATGTATATGAAAATCCATCCATCCATTTTCCAACCCGCTGAATCCGAACACAGGGTCACGGGGGTCTGCTGGAGCCAATCCCAGCCAACACAGGGCAGGAACCAGTCCCGGGCAGGTTGCCAACCCACCGCAGGTATATGAAAATGTGCAATAAAAATAAATGTTGCTTTCGTACTCTCCAACTTCTCCCTAATTTTGCTCGCTGGTAACATATGCCATATGTTGTAATCAGTGCACAATAAAGTAATAGGTCTTATGACCCCGCTCTTTCATGTATCTGGAATGTTGCCTTCTATGCTCACCTCTATATAAACATTCATTAAGTCTTTATTGTGCTTATATACTATCTGAAATGTAAGTAAACCCCAACTAGAAGACCCTGGTTACCTGAGGATACATCTTTTTGACTTTTTTAAATGTTTCTTCAACCCTTTTATTGAGCTACCTCTCTCTTTAATTCTTTAATTTTAATACCTTTTATTTTCTCTTCACAATCTTCCCAAATTCCCCTGTTCCTGTACTCTGTTTAGGGATTTGATTTTTTCTTTTCTTTTTTCCAGTAAATAGTCAATTATTTTGTAACCAACTTTAGCTCTTTTTCTTTTCTTTTTTGTTTTGCGCTATGCTCACATAACTGTTCTGCACTTTTCTCTGACTCCTTTTTTTCTTCCTTCAATAAATCGACTTTTAATAGATGGAGCTCTTTCTAATAGTGTCTTTGTCTTCTCTACTTGTTATTTTATTCTTCTAATATTTTATCTACATCATTGTTACCTTTGTTCATTGATAGTGCTTTGTCTTTTACTTACATTTGCAAAGGACTTTGAATAGTCCTGTGAGGTGTGTGACGTAGCTTTGCATGGATTACAAATACCCTCTTTCTAACAGCATTTGGCTGTGTGCCCTATCATTTTATTCTCAAATTCTTAATTTTTCCTGAATTTTTCTGTTTTGTGTTTGGCCGCCTTGAAGGCTCACATTTTCTGCACACTTTTGGTGGTCTTACATAAATATTAGCCCCCTTCCTACTTTTTCTACTCAACTTGATTCAGAATAAATCCAAGAGTTCCTAAAAGAATTTCAGAATTTTTGTTCATTAGTATTACACCTCATAAAATTCTATACTTATTGGAAAGAAAGAAAGAAAGAAAGAAAGAAAGAAAGAAAGAAAGAAAGAAAGAAAGAAAGAAAGAAAGAAAGAAAGAAAGAAAGAAAGAAAGAAAGAAAGAAAGAAAGAAAGAAAACCTACAGGACCTCCTAAAACCTAAGCATCTGTAAGATCCAAAGAGAATCTCCAAAGAGCTAGGAGGCATTGCTTATGCCTGACAAGTGATAACAGAATCTCTCCTGCTGACAAAAAAAGACAAATTCTCACTAACATTTAATGGTAATTATCTTCCATCATCTTAAATCTTTGCTGTTCTTGTAGTCCAGCTTAAAAATTGGCAAGTGAGTGACATCTCATCCATACCTAGAACTGTAAGACTTCCCATGCCCTTTCACTTGATGACTATAACCATCACTAAATGATTACAGGCCAGTGTGGTATACCATCTTATTAAACAGTAAATGTAAAAACAAAGACTATATAGACAAATTATAATAAATCAAGTAATAGGCCTACACTACATGCCAGTTTTCTTAAAGACTCAAAGCTAATTGTTGCCACTCTGCTCTATTAATTTATTCTTACATGGGAAGCTTCTTCTAAACATTTTGTTTAAAATGATTGAACAAACCAAATATGAAAAAACACTAAGACCAGGAGATGAAAAGTAATCATTGGGAGAGAGGACACTATATTGTCAGGGTACAGGTAGAGATCAGAAAATTGTGAGTAAATCAGATAAACTGATTGTCAAAATATGAAAAATCGCCAATCAAAGGCAAGCATGATGCCAGAAAAGAGTAAACAGGTTAAAGGTAAAAAAAAAAAGCATCTTTGCTTGTTTGATAGAAATACACTCCTAAGCTAGAAATGTATGACTGCAATGACCCAATCTTAACTACAGGAATGGCAGTGACATCACACATAGCAACATGATTCTCCTGACCAGGCAATTAGCTGCGTCAAAATTCACAAAATGGTGACACCCATGAAAAAACATAATGACATCATCATGCAGTGATATCACATTGTCATCAAGATAATAAATGTTAATGTTAAGCATGTGAAAAAATTAAAGCAGCACTTGGCAAAATTGACCAACATAAAAAATGTAGATTTCAGACACTCCTCTCTAGGAGGGACTTCAGAAAGCTGTGAGTCCTTCTGTAAATTTTTCTGGTTTTTCTTTCAATTTGTGCTTTCTTGCATTTTAATAGTTAAAATCGGTGGTGTCATAGTGGTGCCTATGTGAGTCCTTCTGTCACCTCTTCTTTTGAAACTACTGCCCCTGTCCACACTGGATAGATAACAGGAGGCACAGAAGGGTAAACATAACGATTACTGTACATATTACTGGCATTTAATCCACATATAATAACAACAGAAGACAGAACAGCAGCCTGGTAGTCTGATATGATGTTGATAGAGTGTGTCCAGACTCCGTCTGTGTTCCTACCTCTGATCATAAGTGGATGCATTTCTTGCAGGCTTGGCATTGGGCTGTATTATTATTATTATTATTATTATTATTATTATTATTATTATTATTATTATTAATAATAATAATAATAATAATAATATTATTTGAACCCAGGTGAGGATGCAGTGAGTACAGTTGGCAAAGGTGGATGAGTTTAAATACAGTACTTGGGATCAGCAGTTATCAGCAAGAGTGAAAGGGAAGGTCTACAGGATGGTAGTGAGACCAGCTATGTTACATGGGTTGGTTTGGACATGTGCAGAGGAGAGTTGCTGAGTATATTGGGAGAAGGATGCTAAGGATGGAACTGGCAGGTAAGAGGAAAAGAGGAAGGCCTAAGAGAAGGTTAATGAATGTGGTGAGAGAGGACATGCAGGTGATGGATGTAACAGATCAAGATACAGAGGACAGAAAGATATAGAGACTGATGATCCACTGTGGCGACTCCTAACGGGAGCAGCCAAAAGAAGAAGAAGACTCTGCAGGTTCCATACCTATTTTTCTTAATATCCGTATGACATTGAAGTGATGATAAGGCATTTATTACACACCATAAAACAGTGCTACTGTAACATTTCAACCCTTAGACAGCAAATTGCTTCTTTTATGACATTGCCTTGAATGCACAATATGATTTTACGGCTTCTGTAATTGCTCACTGCATTTTTTTTCACATTTTACATGGTATTTTCCCTGAGCAATTGCTGCCTTTCATTTTGATTTAAGTCCTTTCTCATCAGAGCTCCATTACATTTCTCATAATAAAGCCATCCTTCTGACTGGCAGAGCAGGTCTTGTGATTAAGGAACTGAAGCCGAGTCCATACGCAAGCTCATATTAGGATGACATCCTGAGAAGCTGCTTAGCCTGTCCACATCTTTAATTATTTAAGTGCTCTGACATATAATGTTTGTTAGAAAAGGATTACTTAAAATAAAATAATATTTGAGTGGTTAAAGGTCAAAGGACAAACTGCTGATGTGTGGGTTAGTGTTGCTTATGTTATATTTACAAGTTATTAGAATTGTAACGGTGCTGCCAGTGACAACAGCAGAAGTCTGTAATGGTTTGGATGGGGTTAATATACCAACTATCCACTGCTTCAGTACTGCCAGTGCAGAGTTATAAAAACCACCTCACAGTCTCATTTAGTCACCCAATGACAAAGCAAGCAGTTCTTTTTAGGACAGCAAGCTAAAAACACCATTACATTTATCAGACCAATCTGTGCTGGCTACAATATTATCTTAATTTGTTATTTAAGCTTCAAAGGCTCCTTCCATACCTGACGACATCATCCTCATCATCATCGGACAGCACAGGGGTGAGTGGTCAGCACTGCAGCTTCTCATTTTGGATTTGAATCTCATGCATGTTTCATAGTGTCTGTGTTTTTCTCTCTAGAGCTTTCCTTCCTCAAAAACACAAAGGTTAGGTCATTTGGCAGTTCCAAACAGGTCCTGATTGTGTGTGTGTGAGTGTGTGTGTGTGGACAGACGGGTGCCCTATGCAGGCCCTGTCCCTGCCTTGTGCTTGATACTTCTAAGGTGGGCTCTAGCGCAATAAGCCGTGAATTAGATTCAAACATTTTGAGAATGCTGTGTTGTGTTATTATTATTTGGCTGACATCTTTATCCAAGGCATTAGTGACCTTTAACTCTAAGTCAGGTATGAGTGTATGAGTGACAGTGTACAGATAAACAAGCAATCTTTATTTTATTTAGCACTTTTCTCTTGCTCTGCTTTACCATTGTTTGCTTTCTATAGTTTTTACAACTGGAGTGTAGACAGGTTCAGTGACTTGATCAGGGTCATAGAGAAAGCCAGATGCTTGGAGTGTGTGGTTTAAATTTCAACGTTCAAGTCACTAGGTCAGATTCTCAGCATTCTGATGTATTTTGTGGCCTTCCACCCACAGTTGGTTCCTTCCATATAAGCACTTAGGTTAGTATAGGCAGCTTTTTTTATATATAATGAATGAACTGTTGACCAGAGACAAGCTAAATAAAGAGAAAACAGAAATTTTAGTGATTGGCAATAATGGATATAATGAGGTTATTAGAAATAAACTTGATGCATTAGGATTAAAGTCAAGACGGAGGTAAAGAATTTAGGGGTAACTGTTGAATGTGACCTGAATTTGAAATCACATATTAATCAGATCACTAGGACAGCATTTTTTTCATTTAAGAAATATAGCAAAAGTTAGACCTCTTATATCATTGAAAGATGCTGAGAAATTAGTTCACGCTTTTGTTTTCAGTCGACTAGATTACTGTAACGCACTCCTCTCAGGACTACCCAAAAAAGACATCAAGCAATTGCAACTCGTGCAGAATGCAGCTGCTAGAATCTTAACTAGGAAAAGAAAACCCAAGCACATCACCCCAGTTTTGATGTCACTACACTGGTTACCTGTGTCATTCAGAATTGACTTTAAAATACTGCTTATGGTTTATAAAGCCTTAAACAATCTCGCTCCATCCTATGTATTGGAATGTCTGACACCTTATATTCCAAATCGTAACCTTAGATCCTCAAATGAGTGTCTGCTTAGAATTCCGAGAGCTAAACTTAAAAGAAGTGGTGAGGCGGCCTTCTGCTGTTATGCACCTAAGATCTGGAATAGCCTGCCAGTAGGAATTCGCCAGGCTGATACGGTGGACCACTTTAAAAAACTGTTGAAAACAAATAATTTTAACATGGCTTTCTCATAACTTCATTTTAATGTAATCCTGATACTCTTTATATTCAATTAATTATCATAACTATTCATGGTGGCTCCAAAATCTGTACTAACCCCTACTCTCTCTTCTGTTTTTTTTTCCCGTTTTTCTGTGGTGGTGACCTGCACCACCACCACCTAATCAAAGCATCATGATGTTCCTACATTGATGGATTAAAAGCCAGAAGTCTACATGACCATCACCATCAAGTCCTTCCATGAGAACCCTAAATACAAAGAGGACTGATCATTTATGTTAGGTAGAATGCCTAGAAGGGGCTGGGCGGTCTCGTGGTCTGGAATCCCTGCAGATTTTATTTTTTCTCTCCAGCCGTCTGGAGTTTTTTTGTTTTTTCTGTCCTCCATGGCCATCGGACCTTACTCTTATTCTATGTTAATTAGTGTTGTCTTATTTTAATTCTTATTTTGTCTTTTTTCTCTCTCTTCATCATGTAAAGCACGTTGAGCTATATTATTTGTGTGAAAATGTGCTATATAAATAAATGTTGTTGTTGTTGTTGAAACGTTGAGTAAGGCGACAAGGCAATTGCCTTTGGTTTTTTTTTAACATGCGACATAACAATACAAAAAAAAAAGTTATGTGGGAACCTTAAGAATTACTTACACATCCAGTGCCTTATTTAGATACTACTGTGAGTGCCATATAGGAGGGACAGGCAAGAAATCATTCTCCACCACGGCAGGGAGGCCATACTGGAAGGAAAAAAAGGATGGGGACAGAACTTGTTGGAAAGCTTTGAGATTTTCTTCTCAGCTGGATGAACTACGTGTAGGAGGATACCAGGAGCAATTCATATCCCCACACAGAAGGTGGCAGTGTTCCTCTAGGCTGATCCCAATTAGGACACCCACAAGGTTGCATGGAAAGTGAAGTGTGGAACTACAGCCCTTTCAGGGTCCTTGGGTGCTGCCGGTGGATGACAACACTGGTTTCCACGTGCTCCTAACATTCAGTGCAGTGACACGGCCTGACTTGAAAAGGAGCCCACTGCCTCACATCAGGGAATTAGAGCTGGGGCAAAAATCACCAGGAGGAGTGCAAGGACGGGATGACATTTATTTAGTGATACTGTGGTATTTGTGGTTGTGTGCACTGGAAAAGAGGTTGGTGAATATAAAAATCTATTACTTTAAACCCCAACTTGTGTTGGGGGATAATGTGTCTGAGGTTTGGGGCTCAGTGACACCCCCTTGTGGTTACACTTAAATTGTAAGAAATATTTTTTGCATAATGCAGATTGTAATGCCCCGCACACTGTGAGCCTCCAAAAATCAAAACAGCTGTAAATAATGCACAGAAACACAGAAAAAGAGTTGGGGCATCCACAAGCAAACCCTGTATATTATGAAGTACAAAAATAATAAAACACAAGTTCATGTGTCATCAGTATAATGTGTTTCCAGATGCAAGTCTCTGATTATACTGGAGAAAGATGCCGGCTATAAAGGTGGTAAAGCAGAAGGGGCAGGTCCAAGATCCCCAGAACCGGAAGGGATGTCATATTCCCTCAATTTGTTGCTTTCCAGATCTGCAGAGGGAAGGTGAGGTAAAGCGTTATAACGCAGCGCCCACCCTTGACTTGGTTTGGAATTACAAGTTGACAAGCCTTGAAGTTGTCTCCTTGTTACATGTATATGACCTGGCACATGTGCATTTCGAAGCTGTTGCTGTTCATTTTTCTGATTTTTACATATTGCCTCAGGCTCCATCTGACTTTGGGGTGAAAGGGGTTTGGGGAATCCTGGATCAATGCTAGATGATAAAAATGACTTAAAAGCCTACTGAGGCTCCATTCATACATTAAGACGGCAGTTAAATGTAGCTCGGTTCTGTTTGGCAAATGATTCTATCTCGTTACGACCCTGTACTGATGTCTGTCTTGAATCTGCAAAATTAATACAAATTAATAAATCGGACAGATAGGACCACATAAACAAAAAAGAATACCGGCTACATGATGACTACAGATTCTTTTCATGCTGGGCATCTGGGAATTAATTGGTACACAATGGCAAGTGCTCAAAAATGCTTTGAGTAGAATCATCTCTACTGAATGTGCCTGCAAGATTCTCTCATGAAAATATACATTGGAAGCGTTACACAGCCGAAAAAACGTGGGCTATACTGGCAGGCTTTGTTTCTTCTTTTTTCATTTCATATTTTTGTAAAAAGATCAAATCTGTTTCACATTAGTGAAAAATAAAGTATCTTTGCGTGGCAGTTGTGGTGATGTGAGTAAGGGGGCCGTGGCAGTGTGTGTTTGTTTTTAAAAAAACAGTGTTTTGTACAGGCAGCGAAGTGGTCAGAGCAAGCTCCATGAAGGAAGTTGAGTGAGAGGTACTCCTGGGGTGGACCTGCTGAAAATCAGAGAGCAGAAGCAGTCAGTCGTGTGCTCAAAGAGGTCCTGCAGAAGCCAACAGAGGCAGCAGGATTTGGGTGTGGTTTTTTTTTATTATTTAATGTATTTATATTTTTCTTGAATTTCTGTTTGTTGGGTTATAAATTGATCTATTTGTATGGAATGATTACAATGAAAATTAATAAAATAAAAATATAAAAAAAAAAAAAAAAAGAATTTCTGTAACTAAGCATTCACTACAATTTGCACCATGTGTATAATTGTATATGATTAAGAAAATTTGGCTTGATTTGACATAGTATATAACAAAGTCCATAATGTAAAAAACAGTGCAGTGTGTTTTTCGTTTCCATTAGATGTTTCCACTATGGATTCCCAGAATATCCAGATTTCTGAAGAACTGATAACAGAAACTGAATACAAATATTCAGGTATTAGTCACAGCAAACTAGGAAAACAGAAGAAGAGCACATTTTATAATATAGTTATATTCCCAAGTAGCTATGATTTGATGAAAAACATCACCTCCTTCCTTTCTAGTAATAAAAGTTCAAAAGCACCTGCCATTAATCATTAACCACTTGTTGCCTCAGATCTATGTATCATACTGAGAAGCTCCAAAAAGTCAACAGACATTAGGTTGAAATAAATAAAACCTTTGCTACTTGGTGCTGCTTCACTTTTCCTGGATCTCTGTCAAGCCTGGACTGTTGAATCAACACCTCAGAGTCATGTCAACATTTGTCACTGGGCAGTGAAGCAAAGAAGCCGAGGCTTTGCACAGTTTGTGCCTTAATGTACAGTAAACCACACTTTCAAGGAGCCCATAAGGAATGTTTTGCATATTGAATGCCTTAAATGGGAACCCATTGATAAATAAACAAAGGAAGATATAGAAGAAAAGAGTAACTTCAAAAAATGGATTTCATTTTGGTTAATGGCAGAAGACAAAGAGCACAGATCAACATGGGGTGAAGTCATCAGTAGAGCCCCCTCAGAAGTCTGCTTTTGGTTCACTATAATTAATATTAATAACATGGATTATAGTTAGTAAACTTTTGAAATTTGCAGATAATAAAAAAATTGAAGGGATAGCAGCTGCTGAGGAGACAAAATAATAATAATAAAATAATAATAATAATAATAAGACTTGGATTAGCTTCACAACTGGAAAAACACTTGATAAATGAAGTTTAATGTAGAAAAGTGCAAGGTTCTACATGTAGGCAAAAAAAATCTACTCTACATGTGTAAAATCCTAAGCCTAAAACTGCACCGATTTTGTGCAGCGATTTTATGTGACTTTTTATGTCACGCTTTAAATCAGGCTTATTTTAAAACCTACATATATATGTTTGGTATCATTCTTTTCAGAATTTATTGAACTTTAATGTGATGTTGTTAGATTTTCAAATTCTAATTCCGTTTTTAAATTCTAAACTAAAGAATATCAAGAACTCATGTCCCACGACATGAGACTTTGTGCCAAGAGATTTAACGACGCCCGGGGCCGGAAATAAAAGACAAAGAGTAGGACAGCTGCTGTACAGGCTTTGAAATGTTAGAAGCACCGTGCGAGATTCAGATCACGTGGCACAGCAGCAACAGCAGCAAGCCAGCAGCTGATCGAGCAAAGAGGAGGTAAAAAAAAAACTGTATTTGTTTCCCATTGTATCACCGTTTAAGAGGGGGTTTCGGAGGAGCAACCTCATTTTCTTGGGGTGCGTTCTGCCCCCCTCTTCACAACACGAGTGGCAGAGATGCGAAGTGGCTGGCACATAGCGCAGGCCAGGGGGTTGGCGAGCGAAGTGAGCAGGGGGGAGCCCCCTAGTATTAATTATAAGTGCAAGATGGGAGACACTGTTTTATTGGAAGCAACATCTGAAAAAGATTTGGGGGTTTATGCTTATATTGCACAAGAGCTGACTAAGAAGTTACATATACTCACACTATATGGTGACCACATCTGGTCTGATTGAAGAATTAAGGTGAAGGTTAAAGGTAAGGATTATAAGACAGTGTAAGACCAGCAATAACATATGGAGCTTAGACATGAATAATCAAGGAAAAGCAAGAGAAGACGTTAGATGTGTCAGAAATGAGAATGTTGAGATGAATGTGTGGAGTTACGAAAAAGGACAGAATGAGAAATGAGACGATCAGAGGTGTACAATGTACATGAAAGTAAGTTGAAGTGGTGTGGACATGAATATGTGGGGAAAAGAGTGATGGGAATGAAAGTACAGAGGAAGAGAATCTGAGGGAGGCCAAAGAGGAGGTGGATGGATAAAGTAAAAGAAGATCTGAAGGAAAAGGATAGAAGAAAGGACTGGGAAGAGATGCAGGACCAAGTTGTTTGTAGAAAATTGATCAAGCACATTGACCCCACATACAGTAGAAGTGGAAAAAGATAAAGAGGATGGTGCAGAAGAAAATACTTTGACCACATCTGGAGTATTATTTGCAGTTCTGATCACCACACTACAAAGGTAAGTAAGTAGGTAGGTAGGTAGGCAGACCTCACTATCTTAAGGAGAAATTTGTTTACAGTGTGACAAGGCGCTATATAAGCACCCGACCCAAAACAGATTCACACCGGAGCCATGTATTAAATAAAAAGACGTTTATTTTTCTTCACCTGTGGGGCACATCTTCCCCGTAATCCCCACAGGTACAACACAGTCCCAAGAGTAAAATAAACACACCAAAACACACCACACACTTTCCACATGAGTGGTGGTTGCTGGATCATTTTATTAGGCTCCCGGAAGTGCTCCAGGTGCTTGATTGCCGACATCCGGCTGCACTTCCAGGTGTGGCGAAACTAGTGCCCAAAAGGGGCTAGCAGCTCCTGCTGCAGCAAACTCCAACTCCCATGAAGCCCTGCGGGAGTCCGAGGCTCCGCTGCAACCCAGGGAGGCTGCCATCTAGCGTCCAGGGGGAGATCCTGGGTTTCCCATGCTTGCTCCCCTGGAATATATGTTGCAAGGTCGTCCTGGCCAGGCATGGGCCCAGGCCACCCGTCACAACAGCAAGATAGTACAAAAATATAAGACATTGTTTCACAGATAGAAGCAGATAAGCCAAGACACAACAGCTGACAACCAGTGTTTTCATAAGTACACACCCTCAAGATTAGTGCAAAGATGAATAATTACTTTTAATAATACACAAAATAATCCACTTTAAAAGAATAAGTCCTTGTGTGTTCGTCCAGTTACCATGTCTCTGTCGTTCCAAAAGATAGCACATTTGAAGTAATAAAATGCACTGTATTTTTCATTCCAACAGACAGCACATCACAGACATTAACACTGCTTTTATGAATCCCATAACAAATATGCATTACATAGTCTACTGTAAACATTACAATGAAGTCTGTGTTGATTACTTAGATTTCAGCCCATCTTAGATGAGAGGCATGGCTATCTACCATCCATCATCTAACCCGCTATATCCTAATACAGGGTCACGGGGGACTGCTGGAGCCAATCCCAGCCAACACAGGGCACAAGGCAGGAACAAATCCCCGGGCAGGGCGCCAGCCCACTGCCAGGCACACACACAAACATTCACACACCAAGCACACACTAGGGACAATTTAGGATCATCAATGCACCTAACCTGCATGTCTTTGGACTGTGACATGGGGAGAACTTGCAAACTCCACACAGGGAGGACCCGGGAAGCAAACCCAGGTCTCCTTACTGCGAGGCAGCAACACTACCCACTGCGCCAATGTGGGGCATGGCTAATAATTCAGAATTTAGCATTTGGCAGCAACCCTACATGTAACAGAATTCAAAATGCTTTTAATTCCGGGAACAAAAGAGTTCTTATATCTGTTCCTGTTTATCCACATAAATGGAAATCTGCAGCCTGATAGCAACAATTGAAATTGATAGAAAATAGGGTGGCAACTGTCTGACAAAATCGAGTTGGCTTTATTCCTAACTTGTTTGTAATACATTTTAGTGACAGAGGTCTGCTGGGAACTAATAATTTTACTGATAACGTTTACAAAGTTGTTAAGATGGTTTATATTCTTAATGCTGAGGTTGCCAAACTGAAATTTAAAATCAAATGTAACAAGCGATTCAATAAAGGACATGTAAAACAGTGGCGTCATGGTTTTGTCAACTTTAAAACAGCTGCATTTCCTAGGACAAAAAAGGACAAAATAGCCGTGTCTGCCCCTTCCTACAAGTTTGTTCTTTGTTTAGATCAAAGTTTAGGCTGTTATCAATGATTGTGCCCAGATATTTGTAGGGCAGTTAATTAAAGTTGAGGCAGTGGAAGGATTGGAGCACCTGAGATCTACAACCATATCTTTTATCATAGAAATATTTAGCTGTAAAAAAAAGAATGATCATAGCATAATACAAACTCATTGACAGTAGGTCCATGGCTGTCCTCTTTATCTTGTAAAAGACTCACAACATTAGAGTCGTCTTCGAATTTCAAGATATCCGAACATAGGGTTACGGCGGTCTGCTGGAGCCAATCCCAGCCAACACAGGGCACAAGGCAGGAACCAATCCTGGGCAGGGTGCCAACCCACTGCAGGACTCACACAAACACACCCACACACCAAACATACACTACGGCCAATTTAGGGTATCCTTCAATAAGGGCGCGCACAAAAAGGCGAGATTCAAAAGGGCGACCTCAATTGGGCGCGGCGAATAAAGGCGCGCATAAATAAAGGCGAGCTTCAAAAGAATGACCTCAATTAATTGGATGTTTTAATATTCTTGCTTTCGTCTTTTTATACGTTCAATCATTGCCTTTATCTAATAAATTTTCTGTAATAATTTTGTTGTATTTGCCTTTATTCGCTGCGCCCAATTGAGGTCGCCCTTTTGAAGCTCGCCTTTATTCGCCGCGCCCAATTGAGGTCGCCCTTTTGTGCGCGCCCTTATTGAATAGAACCCCAATTTAGCATCGCCAATCCACCTAACCAGCATGTCTTTGGACTGTGGGAGGAAACCGGAGCGCCCGGAGGAAACCCACGCAGACACGCGGAGAACATGCAAAATCCACTCAGGGAGGACCCGGGAAGCGAACCCAGGTCTCCCAACTGCGAGGCAGCAGAGCTACCCACTGCGCCACACTAGGACTGACCTGTAATTTAATTATATTGGAAACACTTCTGCTATACAAATTATAGACAGTAAAGGTCCATAAAACCCAATACAAACCTACTGGGGACAGGGCCGTCTTAACAGTTTTATAGGCTCCCGGGCAAAGTTGAGCTCACATACATAGGCTATCAGAAACATTGTGGGCCCCTATGCTGATGGGGGCCCCGGCCTGTGCCCATTGTGCCCATATGTTAAGACAGCCCTGAATTTGGAAAAAGATATAAAACAAAGGTAAAATTATAAAGTGCAACCAAAATGAAAAGCCTGCGCAAATATGGAGTCATCCCAGTTCTACTTCCCCACAAGTACTCCAGTAAGTAGTCCGCACTAGAACACTCCTTCTCCGCATCTTGTCCTTTCTTCCATCCAGCAATCTCTCAATCTCTCAAGTCCAACCTAATTTGCTGACTAACCACAAGGCACTTTTAAGCCCAAACTACTGTTGGGTGCACCATGAACGTTAATTGTAGGGTTTTGGATACTACGTAGAACTGATAGGACATATACCTTAAAAGTCCCACTAGTGGCCTCAGATGGTTTTGCACTTAAGTGCCATAACAACCCCAGAAGGGGAATAGTGAGTCCTAGGCTGTCCTCTCTACTGTCTGTATGCGTTGTACACAAAACGCCTGTTGCATTGCTCTGTACTGCCTTATGAGACACTCCAACTGTCCTTTATTAAATAGACCTCGAATGGCCCTTAATATGCCCTTTAGCACTCCCTAGAGGTTACTGCTCATATCACCATACGGGTTCTAGTCACACTATATAGGAACATTTCGCTACATTCACCTTAGCTAGATTAATTGCAATTCTGTTCATTTTTGAATGGCACTCTTCACTCGTGTGCAGGTGCACAACACAGTGTCAAAACACAAACTTTTCAAATTACTAATCATATAATGAGTGCACATAAAAAAAAGATCTGTTTAGACAGACTAGGGCTTGAAACTGAGCAACATAAATGGAACCCATCAATATCTGTTGTCACAAACTCGGACAAGAGCCATAGCAAGGTTTGGGGCAGCCACCCGTATATTGTGTATCCTGTCTGCAAAATTGAAAAAAACAAGTGATAGCACTGGTGTGCACAGATTAGAGTCCAAAACAGAACCGAGGGAATAGGGAAAAAGGTGAAGGTTTTTTAAAGGTCAGTATAGGAAGTGACGTCAAAGGGACCGGGACCATAAGGTTCTTCATCCATTGGTTCTGACCCGGAAGTGATGTCAGCAGGGCTAGGCGGAATTTCCTGTGAATGGTCTGCAGGAATGTGAGAAAAAGAATCAGTGCACTCTGATTCGGAGTTGCCCTCATTCCAGCCCTTTAGCTGCCTCCCAATGCGCACGTGTGTGAAACTGTCCACCATTTAATTGCATTAGGAAGCATGAAAGATAAAATCTGTCGAGCTGACAAGCTTGTGTTGATTATGTTTCAGATGTTCTATCATTCATTCACTCATTCATTTTCACATTCACATCTGCACGTATTATTATTATTGCTAATAGCCTTGCATACCTAAAAGGCCACACACAGAGTCTTGCCTTCTTGTCATGGCTTAGAGTTCAGTTTTCTGAAGTTTAAGGATGTAGGACTGTTTTCTTTTGACTAATTTGTTGTTATGATCATGCAAATGCTTCTTAAAGATAATCAAAAGGAAGTTTATACAAATCTGGTGGGAAACGACACTTCTGCCTGAAAAATCTAACCACATGTACAAAACGGGCCTTGTTAAGGGTGCTTCTGGTTAAAACTGCATGTTTTGCAATAAGAGTAATGACTTCCTCTCTGTACCACTTAAGTGCTTAATACATTTTTGCCTTACACTGTAAGTTTCAAACAAAGTCATTATAAACCATGAACTATGGCAATCTGTTTTTATGACACATGACCACAAGATTGGGCTTCTGTTATCATGAAGTGTGCAATTAATCACATTTAGTTAGAGCCGAGCTCTGAAACTGAAAAGGACATTCTCTGTAATTTAAATTATATTGTCATTTTCACATGCGCTGTGCTGTTTTTAACTTCCCAGCACTATACTGGTATCCATATCACCACACATCTCCATTATCTCCTGTCTTTATCTCTGCCATATCATCTTTTAACCCATTTTCTTTTCCTGCCTCTTTGCCTTCTTTGTTTCATTCCATCTTCTAGCACATTTTTCATCCCCATAGGAAAATTTTCTTTGATGGCTCATGATACTTAAAATGGAGATTCTCATTTATGTTTCATTTAAGAATAAAATTTGCCACAGATGTTTTTCCTAAAATTCTATAGGACAAATAGCTTTAGACAGAAAGGCGGCATGAGACACAACTGAAGTAAAAGGAGTCAAAATGAAGAATTTGGTTTGAAAAACATGTTATACAGTATGTTGTGAGATCTCTTCCTTGTCTTGTTCTCATCTCTTTCAAGACTTTGTATTATTTTTTGCGCTCTCCCCCACCATAACCCATCGTTTATGAGGGAAGGAGTGAAAGCTTTAGATTCGTCAAAAATTTCGATTTCCGATCTTCCACAGATCTTGCCGTTTTAGGGTCCCCTGATACCAAAAACATCGATATCTCAGTGAGAGGTGTGTGTCGGCCTGTGTGTCACAGTTTCTTGAGGACGGTCTAGCGCTAAAACGGCTCTATAGAAAAATATCAAACTCGACACTTAAGCCTGTTATGAGATGATCGATGTGCTGATTACTTTTTGAGCCAAATCGTGCAAGAGAAAGAGGCACTCTAGGGGAACCATCAAATACTGTAAATCTGTATTTAATTATGGATTGTTCTCGTCAATTGCTATTGTAATAACCTATTTAATGATCAGAAAGATTAGCATTAGAGCGGTAAATAATTACTGAAAGGTTATAGAATAGTTTGGGTAACTTGATTCCTAGGGCAGAAAGCCTACTAAATTTTTTACTTATTAATAGACTGATGCCTTTATCTAAGGTGACTTACAACGTTTGAGATATAATCAGTTACATTTCTTTTTCTAAATGGAGCTGAGGTAGATGCAGTGACTTGCTTGTGGTCACACACTGTCAACAGTGGGATTTGAACCCACAACCACAGAGTTTGAAGTCCAAAGTTTTAACCACCATTTTATACCATCTGCTTTTTCTTCCAGACTGAGTATGATCTAATTGGAGCACAGCACTATAAATTAGAGCAACTAATAGTATTAGTCAGAAGCAAGCACCATAGTTTTTATTACCACAAACAACTGTCCATACCTTTCACCCTATATTACGGAGCACACAATACAAATACTTTCAATGTGCAAAAAAAAATGTAAAGACACTACTAGTTCATTGTGTGACTTTGCTGAGATCTCTGCTGAAACTGAAGAGGAGACCCCCTGTGAGAAACCAGGTGGAAAAAAGCAGGAGAAACATCTGAGAAGCATGATTCAAAGAAAAATGTCTCCATTGTATTTCTTTCTAATCTCATTGTTGTCTAGCAGAAACCAGAAAGATATTAAGGAGATCTCTCTTTTGATTTTTCTTTCCTATGGGTCAGTTTGTTTCTTCAAAGACTGACCAAATCTATCACTGTTTTTTCTTACCAAGAACATGTCTTCACTGGCAACTTGTGGAACTTCTTTTGTTGTCTTCTTGCCATTCCTGTTCGGAATAGCATTTCCTGTGCTTCTTACTTTAGATAACTGCCCTTGCTTTTATTTCCATCTCTGGCTTATAACTGCTCAGATCACACAATTTTAGGTGTGAAATTTGGAAGGAAAATAAATGGAAAGTAAACTTTCTGAATTTGAAATAATCTATAAGAAAAGGTATCTCTGGAATAGTATAACCATATGAATGTGCAGTCTGTGGGTGCTTCTGGTCAGTGTGTGCCTGAAACTCATAAAGAAAGAACCATTGACACTCAGATTGGCCCTGGGCCTGATTTTGAATTTTGATTGTTAACAGTGTTTGATTTAAAAATATTTACTTCTTATGAGACATCTGCCTTTGGAATTTCAATTTCAGTTTTGTCCTGCTTCTCGGTCCTGTCAATCAGAATAAACTAGTGATGTATTATTTAGTGAAAATAAATTGTTTAACAATAAAAACCAGTTGACAAAGTCAATTTCAAAACTTACAAATAGTAATGCAGAGCATGTTAAAAACCGAATGAGACCTTTTTTTTTAAACACATAAATTGGCTCTTGCACCTTCTCTGGAGTGGACCATCAGCAGAGTTTCACTGAGAGATGTTAGTAATAGACTAAGAAAATCTACATTGAAATTATTTCGAGTGAGAGAGATGAAAATGTCTGAGCAAATTCAAGGCCAAGAGCAGGCAGTCATCAGAACCAAGACTGACTAACGTAGCCAGCGAGCAAAGTGTGTAAGGGCATGAGAGGAAATCAAGTGGTGAGGCCAAAACTCAGATATCAAGCTAACAAAGGAGAAGTTCCAAAATAAGAAAATTGACTACAGGCAAAGTAAAATTTCATTATACGATGTTGTGATGTGAGATTTTGCATATAAATTGATAAATATTTTGTATGTCTTTATTTGTAACTTAGGCAAAGCAATGTAATATTAGTGTTACATTAGTGAGAAGCATTCATGTTTACAACCCCCCTACCAGGACTGAGTCTCTTTGAATTTTACGATAGGATTTGGAGGAAGTGCCTGAAACCAGTTTGACAAGTGTTTCTCTTTCTCAACCCCCGCAGGAAAGCCAGGCTGCCTAACTGCCAAGCTTTACCTTAACATATGGTTTGGGGGCAGGTGTTAAGATGTTCTATCCCCCCATTGGTCTGAAGTATGGCTGTTTGGAACTGGCTTGTAACAGAAGCCTTTAAGTACCATGTTGTCCTATTGGCTGTAGGGGTTGGACAGAAAATCTATAAATTTGCTCACTCCCTCACTCTCTCTCTCTCTTACCAAATAATGAAGGAGCATCTCACACAGCATGAACTGAAAAGGACAACACAATGAAGAGCACAGCTCGGCAGCCATATTGAGACAGGCATGCGGTCTGTTCTGAAGAAAGCTGACCACAAATGATGCCTTAACTAGAGACATTTTTTAACTAACTAACAAGTCTGTGTACCACCTGAAACTACACATCACCATTTATCAGGTTGTATTATTGCCATTATTCAAATGTACTTTGCATATTGTTATTATTTATTAATGTTACCAATAATACATTGTTTAAATTGTAACTTAACTCCTGCTTGTCTTTTCCTACACCTATTTGCCTGAGGTTATAGATGTAGAGGGGAAGGTTGGGAGAAGTTATATACTATACCTTATAAACAGTGGTAAGTCTGGGAGAGGCTACATATTAATAATACAAAAGGGGAAAGCAGAGCAACATATTACTCTACCAAGACAAAACAATGAATATACAGTTATAGTATGTGTGGCCAACCTAAATTGACACCATGTACTTCAATGCCAAAAACAAGACAGTAGCTGGCATAAAAACAGGTAAAAATACAGAACTGTAAATGTCACGAAAAGCCACAAAATGGTGTCATGAATCTCACAAAATGATAAAAATAGGTAAATAATTTCTAAATTAATTAATTACAAAAAACAATACACAGAACCTGCAAAATAAACAAAAAAACAGTAAGATTAATAAAACGTATTGTATGAGAGAAATGTGTGCAAAAAGAATCATATCATGAATAACCTCAGACAAAAACTAAACTTATATCTAAGATGGATTTGGAAGTTGCTGTATGGTTTACCGATCTTCTTATTTGTCCTTAGTCAGGAAGATCAACTGAAAGAAGAACCATGACCCAGCCTCCAGATCCTCTCCTTCTGATATGTCCGGCATTAAAGTCCACAGCAAAAGAAAACAAACTCACTCAGAATAACATGAAGGATTTCTGGAATGGAGTACGTAATTACTGGACTCAAGCAATCCAAGGCTCAGGTGCTAGAAGGGGATATGGCCAAAGCTCATACCCTGAACAGATTTTTTGATAGACTTTCCCTCCCACTGCCACCTTCTGCAAATGACCAGTCTTCCCACACCATTCCTACTACACCAACAACGCCTACCAAATAAAACTGGAATAGCCAGTGGCAAGTCCACTTCCGACCATCAGTGTGAAGATCAAGTACTGGGACAAAAGGGGAAGCTACACACAGGAACCATTGCACAACCAAAAGGAGTTAGTCCTCAAGTTCTTAAGGTCTGTGCTGACAAACTTTGTGGTCTGTCACCTCTTCAGTCTGTCCCTTAGATTTCAGAAAGTGCCACTAAGTATGGAAAACATCCTGCATTGTTGCTGTACCAAATAAGGCAGGTACCTCTTCACCTAATGACTACAAACCATTGGTAATTATGTTTCCCATTAAGAAGAGCTTTGAGAGACTGGTCCTGGACTATATGAGTCCTCTTGCGGTAGACCACCTGTACCCACTGCAGTTTGCCTATTGGACAAAGATTGGAGTGGAGGATGCAATTATCTATCTGCTCCTCAAGGCTTTTTCTCACCTGGACAAAGCTGGCAGCACTGTGATGAATACGTCTTTTGATTTCTCCAGTGCCTTCAATACCATCCAACTATCCCTAGAGGTAAACTTCAGGTTTCAGGTGAATGAGCCTATTGTGTTCTGGATAATGAATTATATGTTGGGCAGTTCATGAGAGTCAAGGACTGAGTTTCTGATGTGGACGTAAGTTACACTGGAGCACCACAAGGAACAATCCTGTCTCCTTTTATCTTCACTCTGTACAGCTCACACTATAAATATAACACCAGTTCAGGTCACTTGAAGAAATTCCCAGATGATTCTGCATTTTGGGTTGTATTGATAAGGAGGATGGGACAGAGTGTAGGAGTCAGGTTGCAAAGACAAGTTTCTGCATATTAATATCAGCAAACCCAAAGGAACTGGCTACTGACTTTTGGTGCACCACAGAGCCTCTATGTCCAGTCACTATTCATGACAAGTACTTGGGGGTTAACATTAATGACAGGTTGGAGTGGTCTTGAAACACAGAGGAACTATATAAGAAAGGGCAGAGCAGGATATTTTCCTTAGGAGACTGTGTTACTTTAATGTGGGAAATGACATCCTTCACATCTTCTACCAGTCTGTGATGGCTAGTGCAATTTTCTGCTATGTGGTGTAAGGGCCTGGTGACATCACTTGAAGAAAAGCCCACCAAAATCAACAAGCTAAATGAAGGGGCAAACTCAGTTATAAGATGCACTCTGGGCACCCTGGAGGTCACAAAGGAGACAATTAAAACCAAACTGAGTGCTATTATGAACAATGCAGCACATCCTCTCTCTGATGTCCTGAAACACTGAGGACTTTCAGCCAACAAATTATTCAGAAGAAATGTGTCCAGAAACACAACTGGGGCTCCTTTATATCAACAGAAATACATTTGCATAAAGCCTCACTGGAACTGAGATAGACAAGTCAGAAGTTTTCTTGCTTTTGAATTTTCTTGCTTTGCAGTCGTTCTGGTGTGTGTTCAGTATGGGTATATTTAATTATTTACTTACATGTTTATCTGTGGGCGGCACGGTGGCGCAGTGGTAGCGCTGCTGCCTCGCAGTAAGGAGACCTGGGTTCACTTCCTGGGTCTTCCCTGTGTGGAGTTTGCATGTTCTCCCTGTGTCTGCATGGGTTTCCTCCCACATTCCAAAAACATGCTGCTTAGGTGGATTGGCGATTCTAAATTGTGTGTGTGCCCTGCAGTGGGTTGGCACCCTGCCAGGGATTGGTTCCAGCAGACCCCCGTGACCCTGTAGTTAGGATTCAGCGGGATGGATGGATGTTTATTTATTTATTAAAAGACCTGTAAAAAGCCAAATTTCCCCTTGGGGACAAATAAAGATCTATCTATCTATCTATCTATCTATCTATCTATCTATCTATCTAAACAACCACAGTGCGTATTTATCAAGCGTCTCAGAATTACTCTTCAGAATTGCATTAAAAGTCAAACTAGAATAAGAATTCATCCTACCTCAAAGTAGGACATAAGCAGTATTCACAAAGCGCCCTACACCTACTCCCAGCCAGGAGTGTGAGTTCATGTTTGAGAATGAATGCCTTCACTACACCCCAAGTGACAAACTGGAACTGATGATGATGCTTTGTAGTTTTCTGAAACTGACTCTTAGGCTGCACCACAAAGATTACAATAATAACTATAGTACAAAGTAGTAGTAGTAGAAGAAGAAGAAGGAAAACATAATAAGGTAGGATATTGCACTAAGCAGCATATAATTGTACCACTTTTGCATCAACATCAAGAATAATACTGTACTGAGCACCAAGATGGAAAGACCGAGACACACACATCTAATGAGAATAAAGCCCAATAACGTAAATGTTAATTTCACAATGAATGTTCCAGAGATTGTTCCTGCCTTACATACTCTGCTTACAGGGATAGGCTGCAGCTTCCCTATGACTTTACTCAGGATAAAGTGTACTTAAAAAAACGGATGAAAGAATTGATGGGTGATCCAGAGCTGAACTTTCAGATGAATCACCTTCCTGCTGTTATGGCCACAGAAAACACCTTGTAAAGTAACAGTTCCTGAAACTGGCCACAGGTATTATTGTGCTGTTTCTGAAGTCACGTTGACTCTTTCAGTTTCCTGATCGTCTTCCAATGTGCCATGCCTCTCTCTACTATCCTCTTATATTCTGCAATGGTCTGTTTATGCCGCCAGAGTCTAATCCTCCCACCTTCTTGCACCTTCATGGGCTTGAAAGGTGTAAAGCAAATACTCCAGATGTTTTGGGAATGTAAAGCTTAGTGTACCTGTGTGACATTTCGCTGTCAATCATCCGTCTTGCCCTGCTTATCTTCTGGGTAATATGGTGGCTACTAGAGTACAGTTCACACACTTGGCCCACTTACATATTGATAATGTGATATCACTTATGATTCACTTGCATACTCATCCGCTCTAGGGGTAATGATCTTTGTGTGTGTGTGTGCCAGTTTGCTTGGGTGCAGCTTGCTTTTAACATTTCCCTATATTGAGTGGTATTGCAAATGTATAAATCTGCACGTTACCTCACAGATTCTAAGGGTGTTCACAGTTTGGGACAGAACTTAAGAAATGGTTGGTTGTGACATGCCCAAATCATCAGCTCTTGCAAAGCTGCACTTCACATGTAATGCTACACTTTCATTTTGGCTGACACCACATGGCTTCTCTGCATAGTGAAGAGTGATCATGTAATGTGCAGGGTTTGTTACAAAAATTATTCTGTCTAAGTTAAATCAATATCTTTTCTCAAGTTTACTGTTGTCTAGAATTTCCAAAACATTCAGATTTTTCTGGGATGTGCATGCCGACGTCTGCCTGAACGTCATCTTTTGGCAGCTCCTAGAGAGTAAAGACAACTGATGATTTTTTCTAAACCCTGGTGAAGTTAAAAGTAGTTTCCTAAATTAGGAAAACTTATAAAATGTTTTAACTCTTACTCTTAATAGTGGAACCAAATGTGTGTCAGTCTGAGAATTTTGAGCCAGTCTGGACCGATTTTCTGGTCTGAAACTCTTGATAAATACAGGTACAAATCAGAAGAGTTAAGATGGCTCTGCTATTTAATGAAAAGAAGCCATTTCCATTGTTTTTTATTTTAATTAACATTTAGCCTTAATGGCTGAAAACAGTTATTCACATTGGGCCCCCGACTCTTTGGCATTTCTCTTTCTTTTCTCTTGTTACAACTTGTCATATCCATTGGAATAAAGCTAGGGGATTGTGGACTGTAATCAGAAATAAGCCATTTTGCACCGTTTTATTACCTCATATGTTCACTTGTGACGCCTTAGGCCTTATCCTACTGTTTGCTGGCATATTGAGTAACTTATTTTCTGGGTTTGTAAGATTTTGTGTTTCTCTCCAGCAGTGATTGCAGAAAATAACCTATTAACTTCATTGAGAAAATACCTTTAAAAATAATACTGTGTCTTATGAATTTTCCCTTTTGGTCAATATTTAAGAATATTTCAGCAGGTGAGCCATCTTTATTGAAACGTGAACAGATAAGCTTTTATTTAAAATTAAAATCACAAAAAACATTACCAGTTTTACCTCAACACACCAAAGTGCATTTCTTCCTAGTAAATTATAAAGTGCCTGCCTCAGATAAAAATAATCTTAAAAGCAAAAATTAGGTAGGTTGGTAAAACTGCAGCGCTACCCAACGTGTAACGTGAGCTCCCTTCATTACAGTTGTAGATTCTACCATTGGATGGTGAAAAGGCTTCTGCCAGCATTTTATGCGGCGCTAACACACTGCAGATACTCCTTATAACTCTTTCAAGTCATCTATAAAAATTGAGAATTTGTAAAAATGTTTTGCTATTTTATCATAGCTAATTACTTCAGATAGATCTTCAAATTTCACATCACAAAAGTAAAGTTTAGTTAAGAGAAAAAGAATAACAAATCCTAATCTTACGCTACTTAAAACATCACCTTCCCTGCTGTATTGAAAGGAACATGAGGTTGCTTTTGTTTAAAATTATTATTTAACAGTTTTCGTGGTTTCATTTTCCCTTGGCTTTTTATTTTATGTTAGAAAAGATGTATAGCACCGATTACAATGCAACAGGAGTAAAATAAAGGAGACTATAGTAAATATATTTGTAAATGGTCCCTTAAGATTTTTTTTATCAAGAACATTCATAAATAATAAATAGAATATCCTTCTTCAGAATATTTTCTTTAGAAAAGCTAAGAGCTGATGGCTCATTATGCACTAGAATGGTCCCGCTTGTTCCCCACATTCGCAATATTCATGGACCCTCTAACACATGAGATCCCCTTTCAAGGGTAAGTGCTTCTGCATCATTATGATGTATCCTGATAGCTGCCATTGTCATAGTAATAAGGGGCCTGCTCCTCGTCTGTTTGGTCCACAGTGACCCCTTTCTTCTTCTTCCAGTTTTGCTTGCGGCTGCTTTGGTTGTGGGTTGTAGCCCCATAGGACATCTTTTTCTTTGGGCTGGCAAAACTTTCATTATTAAGCTCAGTTTCCTCAGCCAGTTCATCTTGATCAATGATTCCAGCTTTGTCTTCACTGGTGTCTTCTGGGTCGGCCCAGTCTTGTTTCTCTCCTGAGGCGAATATAGCATAGAAGACCACACCAGTGTAGTGCACAGCAGAAGCAATTACAAAGACATGCTGCCATTCTTCACGGGTCTGAAACACACAAACATGTAGAAAACCATCATCGTCACTGTGTTTTCAAAAAAACTGTTCTTAGCTGCAAACATTGTAGAAAACGTCAAAGGAGTACTCCACCCAAGAAATGATATTTTATTTAAATGTTACTTATCCCATTCGGTTTGTAGTGATGGCTGAGAAAAATTTTATCTCATGTTTTTGTGGAGAAATTAAGTATTAAATATCTCAACTCAGCAGCATCAAAAGGGGATCAACTCTGGACAATACTAAACAAAGTGAAAAATGCCTATAGAAAAAAGAAAAACACACAGCATTGTGGGAATGGCTATTTTCATGTTGACATTTATTCTTTGGCGTTCAGGAAGTAACTGTTAATAATATTTCAGCAAAAGGAGGAGGCTGGGAGTATTTACCGATCCAACGTGTTGCCGCACCCACCACACTACAAACCACCCAGATTAGGACCTGAGTGCAGCCATGCAACAGGTGACACCCCAGCACCACACTGGAACAGTGTGAGGTTTTTTTATGGTGGCTGGAGTGCCAATCCTGTCAACCCCCAAGTTTTCCCTGTAAGTTGAAGGACCTGCTTGCAGGGCAGGATGCAGATTAACGTCATACCCAGGATGAAGAAATTGCAGGTTAAGGGCCTTGCCCAACCGAGTAGAGTCACTTGAGGCGTTTATGGGATGCAACCTTCTAAATGCTGGTGCAGATCCCTAGCCTCAGAGCCACCATTCCACCCCAGACAGCAAAAAATGAAAATATTTTGCATGTTTTGACCATACAAATGAATATTGGACATGTGAATTATACAACTTGAGTTATATAAGAATTATTTTTCTTTTTTCCATGGATGTTTTTCATTACATTTAGTACTGTTCTGCACTGATCCCTTTTTCTCCACTGCTGAGTTGAGATATTCAATATTTAATTTCTCTACGATAAACTGGGGTCAGTAACATTTAAAGAAAAAACTAAATTTTTGGGCTGAGTTCTCCTTTAAATGCAAAATTGTAACTGTGAATTCTTCCATTAAATGTTAACAATTAACAGATTAAATGCTAAAATCCTAAATACAATACAAACCATAACAAAAGAATCAAGTGTCATCTCCTTCTCTGTTGCCTTCTATTGGATTTCAACATATGAAAACATTCTTTATTTTCAAACCAAAATCCAAAATGAAAGAGTAGCAGTCTTACTGGTTTCAAACTGTAATTCTTACTGTGTACTTCTACTGAACTGGACCCTTCATCAACTGCATAATACACTTTCTCTCCCCAAAATTAGATTTAACTTTATGAAAATAAGTTAACATAACTTTATTAATAAATATGAACTTTTCAAAACCATCAACTATGATATCATTAATGCTGTAATATTTTAAACACATCATTAATTTAAAAATCAACTGCCTTCATGTTTTTTTTGTACATTTCAGTAGTAGTGAAACCCCAGAAAAGGTGTCTAGATTGATTGTATGACTATGAGGATTTAGAAGTGATGTAATAGAAATGTTTAAAATTATAAAGGGAATTAATGGAACGGATGAGCTAAAAAGTAAATTTTCCAATTTGGGTTTCTTTTGGATTTTTCTTGCAGTTTCCTGAGGCTATAAAATTCACCTTGGTGTCATTCTGAAGGTGTTAATACCCAAGGAATCCAATTCTGCAGTCAGAACTGAGAACTCATTACTCAGAGCTTCTGTTTTCTCTTTCCCAACGCCGTTTTGGTTTGACATTGGGCATCGCTATCTTGTGGCATTTGCATCACCTATTTCCATAGGGATTCTCCCATATGATGCATTGAAACTGCACCACTAGTGATATTATCGGAATGCCGATTTAAAGATTCCGCAAAATAATCATTTGTGTCCAAAATTGGACCAAACCTGGTGATTTGTTTTCCTTGATTTTCTGATGTCTAGTTACTGAAACAAAGTTTTGCCACAAAGTCATAGGTTTAAGGAGACATTTGCTGTGATCTCCATGTCCCAATGCACCTTTTTAAAGGACCAATTCCAAGAGACTCCTCTGGACCCAGCCTAAAACTAGAACCTTACCCTACTTCATAGTCACTTCCTGAAAGAAGTCTATTCAAAGCCCCAGAACAGAGATGAAGAAATCTGGCAGAATCCAATTAAACAAAGACTGATTATTAAATGTGATGTTTTATGTGCAGTTTGAATCCTAATCCACAGGCGTCTGTTTTCTATCATTCTTTTCCCTGTCATTATATTCAGTATATATGCATATATATGTGAGTATGTGTTGTGATTTTAAGGATTTTAACCATACAGTGTTAATTTCTATTATGCATTTGTGTTTGCTTGTTAATTTGGAGCATGTTGTTAATTTTTATTATTATGATTTGCTATTTCTGCACCGCCATTTTGTTGTGGGTGGGTGCCACAATTTTTTATGGTTTCTGCCTCTTTATTGGTAGCAATTGCACCCGTTGCCAGTCACATGTCTTGATCACAGATTATAAGTAGTGATGAGTGAACACTATTCAGTTCACTTCACCGTGAGTTCAGTGAAATCACAGAAATGTTTGGGAAATTTGCTGAACTTGGTGAATTGTACTGAAGTCAATAGTTGAAGAGGAGCTGAATTAGTTCTGAGTGAATTATAATTGTGCAGTGGTCTTTTAAATGCCCCTTAGGGCTAGGGAAATGCCTTTTAACCATGCCTGACTGAAGATTTTGGGCAAAAACGTGTTCCAAATTGGGAGGCAGCATTGCTAACCTCAGCACCACCGTGACTCAAACAGTAAAAGATGCAGATGGAACGATAACCACAAACAAATCACAGGATCACAAACAAATCACAGGAAATGTCCACAAATTAGCAACAAGTGTGAAAAAAAATGTATATCCTTTCAATCACAAGTTCCAGTCTTAGAGTATGCATTGGCCACTCCATGAAGCAGCAGTGCAGGACTGGCTCATTCTATTATTTAAAGTCAGGGCTACAAATGCAGGTCTGATATCTTCTTTATTTCCAAACTGTCTGTGGAGATACTGTGCACATTATTTCTTCATCAAGAAGATAGAAATGCCTTATACAGTGGAACCTCGGTTCACAAACGTCTCGGTACACGTACAAATCGGTTTACGACCACAAGTTTCACCAAACTTTTGCCTCGGTTCACGACTACACACTCGGTATACGAACAAGCCAGTTTCCCTTTCGGTTTGTACATGTTCAGTCTCTCCCTGTGCATTTCCTGTGCAACGAGCAAGAGAGAGAGCAAGAGAGTGCGCGACACACACATACACACACACACAGAGGCAGAGAGAGACAGAGGCACACGCACAGGCAGCGCCAGAGAGAGACAGATGCACACGCACAGGCAGCGCCAGAGAGAGACAGATGCACACACACAGGCAGCGCAAGAGAGAGCCGCGCACACACACAGGCAGCGCGAGCGAGAGACAGGGCTAGACTCATAAAGTAGAGAAGGCAGTTAAAGAATGCACTGGGCTTGATTTTGTTTTCACTTCTGTTTACAGCGATTGGTTCGTAGCGTGCATTGTTGCAATGTTACTTTTCTTGATGGTTTATTAAATTACGGAATTTTTTAAAATGTTCATTTTTTTCCCTGTTCTTAAAACTCATTAAAAAAAATGTGTTTTTAGCCAGCGGTTGGTAGCGCTATAGCGTGAACTATTGCACTGTTAGTTTTCTCTGTTGTTCAAGGTTTTCTCAGTGTTATTCAATGTTTTTACATTTAGTTTACTATTACGCTGTGCATTCTATGGTTTAATTAACTATATTTGTGCTTAAAAACTTAAAAAAAATATATATATTTTTCGTATGGTCTGGAACAGATTAATTGTATTTACATACAATCCTATGGGGGAAATTGCTTCAGTTCATAACTAAATCGGTTTACGACCAGAGTTTTGGAATGAATTATGGTCGTGAACCGAGGTTCCACTGTAAATAGAAATAAATCTATCATTATTATTATTTCACCGGGACTTGAGAAGGGGGAGCAAAAGAACTCCTTTAAGGCTTGTTTCAGTTCATAAGGGCAGCACATGGCTAATTATGCATGCAATTTAGCCATTTGGTGCTGCATTTCCCATGCACAGGGATCAGTGTTATATGTCCAGCGGCAGTACTCATAATATTCTCATTATGGTCAGCTAATGTATCCCTCTAATGAAAACAGGACATGTTTTTTTTTTAAATACATGAGGGTACTAATCTGGCTGGACAGTAAGTGTGTGTGAAAGTTCTGTGCATGGCTGCTACAGCTCTGTGATGTCACACTGGCCTCGAAAAGCATCATGGGGCACTTGGAAAAAAATGATCATCTAAGCAATCCACACAGGGAATTCCAAGAAAAACATCTGGCAGACAAGGTCACAGCATATTCAATGTGAAAAAGGCTTTGTCAGATTTTACTGATCAACTATAAGATGAGAAACCTCAAGGAGAAAGAAAGAAAGTGAGGTGTGGGGGAAATGCAGGGCTGGCAAGAGGTAGGTAACAGAATGTGGTACTTCTACAGCTAGCCAAGCTTCTTCGTTTGAAGAGAAAGTGAAGCCACAGGGGGCGAGTCACAGAATGGCACAGAGACAACACACAGTCCTAATGTGGAGCATGAGACATTGTGTTGCCCATTGTTAAAAGGAAAGGCAGCAGAAAAGTCGCCTTTGGGATATGACCATGATGCAAGTATATCACTACATTGAGCTCAGGGCTGGTCCAATGTAGCCAAATCTGGCTGCTCAATTGTGGAAGTGATTCTGAAGTTTGATTTATAAGCCACATCAAACCAGGTAAAATGACTCTTAAATACAGAATTGGTGTGAAGACTTATACATTCATGGAAGAAAAAACAGTTTTGAAAGACAAAGAGAGAGAAAAGAAAGGTGAGTGCTTTACAGAGTTTGAAGAGGTGGGCAACCAGTTCAGCCACCCCAACTGATAGACAGGGCAAAGGAGGCTGTCTACATAGGGAAAATCAATTTTTGTCATTTGCTTTGTTAGTGTTTTTTAAGAAAATAAATACTCATTTATACTTTCTGTGTTTCTTTACATTAATTCTAAAAATGAAGAGTAATCAGGATACTCTTCTTTTGCACTCATCTGCAAATTATAAACACATCAACCTTAAAATTATTTTAGTCATTCGCTAGTAACCCAAATGTAGATCTTGATGATGGGCAATGCTAAATGAGCCCAGTATGAGTGAGTAGATGATGTGATAGACTGCCCACTTTGTCCCCAGTACTGCCAGGGCTGGTTCTTGGTCATCACCCACAACAGAATTATTTTGTTTTTACATAATCCATCACTCATTTTTTAATTTCTACACTTCCTGTGACAGCTTTGCGAATGTGGGCAACCAGCAACAATTTCTGCAGCAGCATATGTATGGCATTAACTCGGCCTAAATGGAACACTAGGCCATTGAGTGGTGTTTTTTAATTGTTGTTTACATCCACATTTCCAAAAGCATAGAGTAAAGAGAAAAACAGAAGGCTTAATAGTAACTGATAGAGTGCATTAATTTTGTAATATACCTTGTGCTTGGTCATAGCACCAACTATCAGAGGACAGACCATTCCTGATAAAGTTCCAACACCATTGGAGATGCCCATCAGTATACTGGCGTATCGAGGAGCAATGTCCAAGTGATTTACATTAAATCCTGAAAAGATAAAAAATTAGATTTTCATAAATGACCTCCTCAGTTTACCTGTGAATCAAGTTCCTTAAGGACATTTAATTGAGATCCATGCTGTCACTTGGTTATGTGTCATTCAGGACCAGAGAGAGGACCCGAGGAGAACCTCATAAAGCACCAGCTCTTCACTTTATCTATCCGACTGTATTATGACAAGCATAAAAGTAAATAGGTACATACTGTATGGGCTGTTGTCCAATACACTCAAAGCAAATGAAAATCTAGAGTGCATCACACAGTTTAGATTAAAATCTGTCCACTTACATTTATGGTTGATGGACAATCCTATTTCAGCAACAATAGTCATAAATATAAGAAGAGCCTTACCAAATTCAGAGTGTCATTTTGAGTAGGGATGTACCAATCTGGATAGCTATTTCAGTTACAAAGTTCTTATTTTTTTCACAAATATTTGGCAAAATTGAAATCTATTTGCCAGTTTCAGGGCACCTTGATGTCCATAGGTGTCACACGGTTGACTGATGCCAATACAAATTGAACATTTGAAAGCTTTGAGGATTACTTAATCAACAATTTCATTATTAATATTTTTTTTTCCTAAAACGCTAATGAGATTCAAAGCTAATTTTCTTGAAATTCCATGCATCTAGCCATCTGTTTTTTGAACACACCTTCATCCAGCATAGAGTATCCCTGATGTCGTCCCTACATTTACCTTCAGTCTGTGATCAATAGCTTTCTTTTTTTCTACTTTTCGACCTCTGGCCGCTAGGGCCAGAATTTGCTAGTACTGTAGATAAATGATGTGACAACTTTCATTGTGTTACAATATGGAAAGTAAATAAAATTAAACTGGAATTCTGGCATTGATCAACACAGATTGCATAACAATAAAGTGAAACGAAAATGTAACTTATATGGTAAAAACAGGAAAAAAAAACTCTAATTCAGAAAGCATTTGTATATGTAAAATTAGCTAATATGAAGTCTAACAGGTGGAGGTAAGCTATGTATTTCCAGCAATATCTGTGAAATTCTAGCAGGCTGGAGAAGTAAAAAAGACTGTACAGTAAATAACTATAAAAAAAGAGTAAATCTACATGCCAATGGACTAAAAATGCAATGCCTATTGCTGAACTGAACAGAATACAGATTGTATCTATCTTTCTCCATGGGCTTCTTTCAGCTTATGTTATTAACTTACTCAATTAAACCATCCATCCATCCAGTATCCAACCCGCAGAATCTGAACACAGGGGTCTGCTGGAGCCAATCCCAGCCAACACAGGGCACAAGGCAGGAACCAAGCCTGGGCAGGGTGCCAACCCACTGCAGGACACACACAAACGGGCCAATTTAGAATCGCCAATCCACCTAACCTGCATGTCTTTGTGGGAGGAAACCCACACAGACACGGGGAGAACATGCAAACTCCACGGAGGGAGGACCCGGGAAGCGAACCCAGGTCCCCAGGTCTCCCAACTGTGAGGCAGCAGCGCTACCCACTGTGCCACCATGCCACCCTGAATTAAACCAATATATAGTAAATGCACATGGTCTTAGCATTTCAGTTTGCTTTAAACAGGCAAGGGGGCAACTCGACCACTATTTAAAAGATTTGAATTCTCAGGTATCAAGTACCCCTTGCTAACAACTACCATAAAGTTTCAAACAAAAACCAAGTGGTCCTGACCCCCAAAAAAATCATTAGGGCCTGCCACAACAACCTGGTAGGGATATCTGGCAGTGAACACTTTTGGCCAGGTTATGTATGTAGTGCAGTGTAAAATTAATAAAAACCTAAGATAGAATTCCAACTAATTTTCAATGACTTGACAAACATAACTTGTCCTGGCAGGTTAACAGACAATATAATGATTCCCAGAAACAACAAGTCTGAAGATAGATTAACGTGGATACAATGTGTGTGTGTGTGCCTGCCAGGCTGATACTTGTTGATAGTGAATAACTTATACTGTATGTGGCAATCAAATACTTATGTTATACAGTATAGGCCACTGCAGGAACTGTAGTTTCACAGAGCAGCCAGACGTTGTCTTTGGTATATCCAGTAACTATTTTAGGGATAAGGCATAAAAGCCTTTCTAGTCATGGGCCAAGGGATGTGAAGCACATGGCTGCAAAACAAGGGTCCACCCTGCTGATGGAGATGTGAAAGTATGGTCAATGGAAGGTGAGCCGTCTGCTAGATGAGGGCTAATGATTGTTTAGCAAAGTCCAGTAGGGCTGTAGTTTGTATTTGATTATTTATTTATTTCATACATTGTAAAATCTTTCTGTGATTCCTTTTATTTATCTTACTTGGCATAATGCAATTCCTTATTTTTGTAATCTTTTTATGTGATCTAATTCTGCATTGGGGAATTTCTCATGAGTGCCCCTTTGGAAACACTCCAAGCAAGTTTGGGCTCATCTGAAGTTGAGCAAGAGGTTTTGATTTGATGTGATAGCCTGAGATGTTTGCACAGTACTGTATATTTTGAATTTGCCTGCAGAACAGAACAATGGAAAGTATAATGATATACAAGCTGTCATTTAGGCACTAATACTGTATTTAGCTAAATATACTGTGTTTGTGTGTTAAAGGGTTACATTGAATAGTGACTTTCAGAGTGCATCATTGTAATGCCATAACATTGTATTTGATGGCTGCAATAAAGAAAAAAAATAACAGAAAAGAGTTGTTTTACCTGAAATTGCAAATCCACTGAAGCCAACAGCAAGAATTAAGAAAGAAATAGCAACTGCTCTTGTATGAGAATAGCCAACCACAAGAAGTAAAGTAGCTTCCATTCCAAAACCTATTTGCACAAAAAGATGATAATTATTAATGGATAAATTTCATTTTATCACCCAGTGAACCAAGCTTTGGTGATGTTTGCAGTTAATTATATGCTATTTAAAAACTATATCTACTTACAGTAACATACAGTAACATCAGTGGGAAAAACAGCATGGCTTCACTGAAATGTTTTCAGGTCTCAGTATCCTTGCCTTGAAAGATATTGCAAATGTGGAAGATGTTTGGCCTGAACAATTGTTTTCACGTTTCATTTGCCAAGTCTTTCATGAGGCAACAATATTGCATTAATTAAGGTTTCTGTGCAGAAAACAGTAAGCTACTTGCTCTTCTACCAGAAGCATAATTTGGACAGTATTAGACTAAGCAACAATCCGGTGAAACAGAAGTGATGTTAGAGCTGGTCTGAAAAAAATGACAGGTTTAATTTCTAAACAAATAACTCCTCCCAAGAGTCCTTTGATATTCAGTCACGTTTTGTGACAGAGCAAAAACATTCTGGAGGTGGGAATGAATGCATCTGGTGTTCTTTTTTTTGTATATTTCTAATGAAAGCACAGTGGACAGGCCACCCCAGGTGTGCATGTGCATCAATTTCTTTAGATAGATAGATAGATAGATAGATAGATAGATAGATAGATAGATAGATAGATAGATAGATAGATAGATAGATAGATAGATAGATAGATAGATAGATAGATAGATAGATAGATAGATAGATAGATAGATAGATAGATAGATAGATAGATAGATAGATAGATAGATGGCTGTCAGACTGAGCACTTACAGACTAGAGTGGTGGGGGGGGCACCTATTTATGAGCGATTTTGGCCTTTCTGGTATTACTTTGCCTTTTCCACAGTTTTCTAGAAAACTATTTACAAGGGTCAGACATCCTATGCTAAAGGCATTTTAAATAGTGACAAATAAAGTGGTCTGGTAAGAGAGTGACAAAAGCCAGCATGAGGAGGAGACAAAAGGATGAAGTAAAGTTATGTGTTATGTGATGAAGTGGAGATCAAGGAGAGTCTGTTTAATGGAGATGATAGGAGTCAGGAGTGGACAAGGATATTGTGCATGCTGAAAAGAGTGTCAGGAGTTAAGAATATCAAACTGAATGCTGCAGGAGAAAAGTTAGGCATCTGCAGGTATGTCAGCATGTGAATGTGAGGCAGAATGAATTTGCAGATACTCCTCTTGAGCTGTACCAGCAGTGAAGAATGATAGGTGTGCTCGGGTTAAGAGACTGCCTGTGTCTAGTGAAACAATAAATATGCCTATTTGTCCAAGGGCTTGAGCTGGCATTCTGGGTTGTGTCTCTTAATCTCCTTTCTTAAATACTACATAGGTGATACAAGAATGTTATTTTCTCATTATGTGAAATATCATGCTGAATAATTCTCAACATTACCTCCACAGTTCATGATTTTTCGAACTGTTGTAGTGGATAGAATCTTTCGACTCCTTAAGTAATCTGCTAGCTGACCCCCAATAGGGACAATGATTGTCATCACCATATGGGGAACAGCAGAAAGAATTCCAACCTACAAAAAAGCAATGAAAACTGTTTTACTGTGATATTCTAAGCATTCTACAGTTGTCAGAGATCAGTCTAAAAAACTAAAGCAACCTTTCATATGAAAATCTATTAATATTCTGAAAAATGATCATCCAGGTTTTGAAAGGCTACAACTACTATTCACCCACCTGGGAATTTTAACCAGAAAACAAAAGATTTTGACTCCAGTCATTTGAATCTTGAATGGATAGGCATAAACAGGTTCATGGTACCAGGAGGCAATTACCAGATGTGACACTTTTAATTATTTAATATGTGTTCAACCATAATTGAATCAATGACAGATAAGATAAGCAAAGAAAAACAGATATTTAAATTGTTTATGCAAAGTAGAATCACAGCTCAATATAACTGAAAGTCATTCAAAACCCCACACACAATCATGTTTCAATATATTATAATAAGGTAAAATGGTTACACATTTCTATAGTTGATTTTTCCTGTTGGAATCTTTGTCTGGAATCTTGTTTTTTGTCCTCTATTGACATTTAACAACCTAATGAATGCAAATAAGAATTGTGTTGATGTTTATATTACTCATATAACTTCCATTTAGCTGAAGTTCCAAGGAAATGCATTTTATAGGCAGTGCAGACGAAAAGCCCACCAATCCATTCATGTTCCCCATTATAGAGTACTGTAAATCCTAAAATTAAGCTATTTGCATATAGTGTTGCAAAACCTTTTCCTGACAGATGAATTGACATTGCTGCTTTGGTAAATATGTTGTGTCTCTCCTTATACATTATTTTGTCACATATTGTCACTTTATGTGTGTACTTCAGATATTTTCTTATTTTCTTTTTAATTTCATTGCCTGCATCTTTTAGTTTTAGTGGGCTGCAGTTCTTAAAAAGACAGTATATGCTTGCAAAGAGAGGCCTAACCCTAACTCTAACCCTAACACATGTCATTTCCAGTTACGTACCTTACTAATTGCAAACCCAAAAACTTCTTCAAAATATGCTGGTTGACTTATCAACAGGAGATAGAACGTCCAACTTCTGCAAAAGTTTGCCACAATAATCGCATATACAGGCATTGATGTAAAGAACCGCTTCCAAGGTGTCTTGAATTTCTGAAAAAAGAGTAATCTAAGGTCAAATAACATTAATTGTAACTTAAATACTTTGGTCTATTGATCATATATAATAGTCAAAGTCATTATGATAAAGGAATACCTCTGTAGCATTCAGTAAGTTGGCATTTTCACCTATACTGGTCTCAATGTACGTCCTTTCTTCTTCTGTTATGGTTGGATGTACCGCTGGACTTTTATATGCATGCAGTAGCCAAAATATGTACCAAATCATGCCAAAACCACCTATGGAAATAAAAATCACAATAAAAATAAAAGGGTACATTACAGAGCATCCAAAGTGGGGCAGGGAGAGCTTGCTGACCTGAAGCAGTTTTGATCTGAGAATAGATGCTTTGATAAAATAATTAGTTTTTAGTTTTAATTGAAATTTAAGCAGTTCAAAAAAATGAGGTTACCAAAATCTGAAAACCAATGTAATTTTCCAGATTGTACAAAATGTAATTTTCGGGGAACAAGTAGTTGATTAACATCTTATACCTTTTCTATAGCAATGAAATTGCAATAAGTCTTGAAAGCTGATGCAAACAATTCCTACCGGTGTTCCAAATTTTGTTGATTACTTGCAAATCCTCTGTCTGCATAAAAGCAGTGATAAAAAAAATTGTGTTGGTATACCCTGTTAAGCATTATTTGGACAATATTGTGCTGTATATTATTATTATTAAAGGCAGTTAACAAAGGCAGATAGACTTTTATAAACCCTAAAAACTGGGTCTTTGCTTCAAAAAAATGCAAAAAAAGACACAGAAAGTCTGACAGAAACAGGTCTGGAAAACCCAAAGCGGCAACAGAATTAGAAGACAAATCCTTCCATTGCCAATTCAGGTTATTCAGTGGACTTGAACTGCTTAAATTTCAATAAAAGCTGGAAAAATGGGAATGTTCTAAAACTTTTGACTGGTAACATTAGCATCTTGAATGCCAGCCAAAAATGTTTTATTATTTCCCTTCCTCAACCTATGAATAAAGACAACACAAGAACATGCATGAAGAAGTGCTTTCTCATTGGCATCATGGATGCTTGTCTTCTTAATTTCCACAATTGTTTTCAAATTTGCGATTGACTGTTTCAACAACAGCATTCAGCTGTCTCAACTTTACTGATGCCTTTTAAAAGAGTACAGTATATAAAAGCAGGTGGCTTGAGGTGCCACATCTGGCCCACAGAGCACTTTAATTCAGCCCACATTCATTCCACACAAATGCAGAATCAGAACAGGGCTGCCCAATAGGTGACCCGTGGTGGGCCATATTAAACATCTGGCCTGCTGCCAAACACGTGTAATTGGTTGGATTGGCCAAAAAACCTGGAACAGAGCAGCGTAGGTAGCCTGCTAATAATTCACAAAAGCAACCGAGCTGTTAAAAACAAACAGACATGGCACACATGCATTGTAAAAGCCATGTCCAGTGCTCAGACAAAAGCTGGTAATTCATTTTTGGCTGAACCAACCACTTTTGATTTATTTTAACAGGCCATACAAATGCTAAACTATGGTCTCAGACTATAGCTATCTGCATGGTGGCTAATATCAAAATATAAATGCAGCAAATAATTATTCTGTTGACATCATTCACAAAATCATACCTACAAAAGACAAAACAACCATGGCATCTTTACATGTGTCATATAACTTTGCAAAAACTAAAAAAAACTTTTTACAGATACTTCATTTTTTAAAAAGGTTTGCAATTGATATGGTGGAGGGCATTTTAAGTCATAATGAAAGAACCAAGAATATGGCTGTGGAGCTGTTGAAGCAAATAACATTATTGGACAATGGTGCCATGAGAAGGGTAGAAATGTTGGCGGAGGACTACCTGTCCTCTCTGTTCTTTGATCTAAAGAAAGCAGATTTCATATCCCTCATCATTGACTCAACTTGTAACAGGACTGGTGATGAAGGGCTCTCTGTTTTTCATTTGGGAAGAGCTGCTTTGTTTGCTCCCCATACATGAGTGCATGACTGAGGAAATCATTTTTAATCAACTGATACAGTAGAAAAAATGGCTATGGACAAAATCAAGTCTGTCACTAATAGGGCATTGACCCTGGTCTGACAACACAGTCATCTGGTAAGCAGGTTAGCTTCTGCTAATGTGAAGTTAATGGAATTTCACTGCATCCTTCACAAGTCAGTGTTGTGTGGAAAAATTACAAACACTTTGGATACCGTATTGAGGCTTTTAAACCTCATTTGTGGGAGTTCCACTCTTTTACATTGTCTCATCCAAACCCTCCTGCCCAATTAACCACACTTAATAATAATAATAAAAATAATAATATTCATAATAATAACAAACCTACCATTAAAGCTTTAACTATAAAACAATATGAGGCTATCCCACTGGCTCTTGGTTTTGCATTGTTGCTAGTATTTTTCCTTGTGCAAAACTGACTGAGGACTTCCTAGCATATACTTTTATGGGCTACCCTGTCCGATTGGTAGACACAGAACACCAATGTTGGTTTCAGATCAAAATATAGAACAAAGTAGATAGATAGATAGATAGATAGATAGATAGATAGATAGATAGATAGATAGATAGATAGATAGATAGATAGATAGATAGATACAGTGGTGTGAAAAACTATTTGCCCCCTTCCTGATTTCTTATTCTTTTGCATGTTTGTCACACAAAATGTTTCTGATCATCAAACACATTTAACCATTAGTCAAATATAACACAAGTAAACACAAAATGCAGTTTTTAAATGATGGTTTTTATTATTTAGGGAGAAAAAAAATCCAAACCTACATGGCCCTGTGTGAAAAAGTAATTGCCCCCTTGTTAAAAAATAACCTAACTGTGGTGTATCACACCTGAGTTCAATTTCCGTAGCCACCCCCAGGCCTGATTGCTGCCACACCTGTTTCAATCAAGAAATCACTTAAATAGGAGCTGCCTGACACAGAGAAGTAGACCAAAAGCACCTCAAAAGCTAGACATCATGCCAAGATCCAAAGAAATTCAGGAACAAATGAGAACAGAAGTAATTGAGATCTATCAGTCTGGTAAAGGTTATAAAGCCATTTCTAAAGCTTTGGGACTCCAGCGAACCACAGTGAGAGCCATTATCCACAAATGTCAAAAACATGGAACAGTGGTGAACCTTCCCAGGAGTGGCCGGCCGACCAAAATTACCCCAAGAGCGCAGAGACGACTCATCCGAGAGGTCACAAAAGACCCCAGGACAACGTCTAAAGAACTGCAGGCCTCACTTGCCTCAATTAAGGTCAGTGTTCACGACTCCACCATAAGAAAGAGACTGGGCAAAAACGGCCTGCATGGCAGATTTCCAAGACGCAAACCACTGTTAAGCAAAAAGAACATTAGGGCTCGTCTCAATTTTGCTAAGAAACATCTCAATGATTGCCAAGACTTTTGGGAAAATACCTTGTGGACTGATGAGTCAAAAGTTGAACTTTTTGGAAGGCAAATGTCCCGTTACATGTGGCGTAAAAGGAACAGAGCATTTCAGAAAAAGAACATCATACCAACAGTAAAATATGGTGGTGGTAGTGTGATGGTCTGGGGTTGTTTTGCTGCTTCAGGACCTGGAAGGCTTGCTGTGATAGATGGAACCATGAATTCTACTGTCTACCAAAAAATCCTGAAGGAGAATGTCCGGCCATCTGTTCGTCAACTCAAGCTGAAGCGATCTTGGGTGCTGCAACAGGACAATGACCCAAAACACACCAGTAAATCCACCTCTGAATGGCTGAAGAAAAACAAAATGAAGACTTTGGAGTGGCCTAGTCAAAGTCCTGACCTGAATCCAATTGAGATGCTATGGCATGACCTTAAAAAGGCGGTTCATGCTAGAAAACCCTCAAATAAAGCTGAATTACAACAATTTTGCAAAGATGAGTGGGCCAAAATTCCTCCAGAGCGCTGTAAAAGACTCATTGCAAGTTATCGCAAACACTTGATTGCAGTTATTGCTGCTAAGGGTGGCCCAACCAGTTATTAGGTTCAGGGGGCAATTACTTTTTCACACAGGGCCATGTAGGTTTGGATTTTTTTTTCTCCCTAAATAATAAAAACCACCATTTACAAACTGCATTTTGTGTTTACTTGTGTTATATTTGACTAATGGTTAAATGTGTTTGATGATCAGAAACATTTTGTGTGACAAACATGCAAAAGAATAAGAAATCAGGAAGGGGGCAAATAGTTTTTCACACCACTGTAGATAGATAGATAGATAGATAGATAGATAGATAGATAGATAGATAGATAGATAGATAGATAGATAGATAGATAGATAGATAGATAGATAGATAGATAGATAGATAGATAGATAGATAGATAGATACTTTATTAATCCCAAGGAGAAATTCACAAAGTACATGGCTAGAAAATGAGAATTCACTCAGGCCTGGACATTCACCACTGACTGCATTTCAGAATGACTGTGTCTTATGCCAGGGAATGATTCTGGGCTCAAGTGGGCTGCTGCTAGGGTATAGTAGTTGGACAATCTGTGTTTAAAGACTATAGGGCTGATATGGATTTAGGGGAGTCCTAGAGTGTATTCCACATTTTTTAATTTATTGGGATATCTCTTAGATTTATATGCGTTTCTTCAGGATTAGTGCCACATGGCATTGGTGTCTGTAGATATTACAGATCTCTTAATCACTACAAAATACAGCAGCACTTTCTATCTTCTAAGAAAAAGCAGACATGCTTAATAATAGATTCTGTGCAGTTTCTCAAAGGGTATCTTGCTGAGATTCAAGTAACAGGTGTCAGGATGTTTAAGTATGGTAGGTACAGGCCAGTATCCAGTTTTGAGGAAGGCTCCTCAGGTAGAAAGAGCATAAGAAGAGCAGAAGCAGGTGTTATACGCAGAGGAAGTCCCCACATGTTTATTTATATTAGATTAGATTAGACTAGATTAAATTAAATTAGATTACACTAGATTAGATTAGACATAAACTTTATTAACCCAATGGGGAAATTCGGATGCATACAGCAGCAGAAACATAAACAACAAGAATACAAACTCACAGGACAGATAAAACAGAAAATCAATTAATCAATTAATCAATAAGTAAATATAAGGTTATCAAGTACATCGGGTGGAAGTATTGAATTGCCTGATAGCAGTGAGAGGAAAAGACCTCCAGAGGTGCTTCTTAGTACACCACAGTGAAGTGAGCCTCTGGCTAGAAGTACTTCAAGACAGCGCCTCCTGGAGGGCATGGAAGGGATTTTTAGTGATGGTAGCCAATTTTGCCATCATCATCTTTTGCACAGCACTTAATTTGTGGGAGGTGGCTTTATTCTGTATACATATGCAAAATGCTGTGCCTATGCTGAGTCAATAAAGTGATTAGAATAAATGCTTTAAGAACTCCTAAAGTGGGCCTTGTGAATACTCAAAGTCAGTGTTATTACTATGTAGCAGACACCTTCTACCAAGGTGACATAACTGGTTAGATGTCTTTATTCCAGTCAAAGCACAAGCAGCTGAAGTGACTTGCTCATAGTCACAGAGTTTGGTAGTGGGATTTGACTCTACAACTGTAGGTTTTAAAATCCACAGCTTTAACCACTATGCCACACTGGCTGCTTAATATCACAGTTGTGCTTTTTCACTTACCATAGACATAAAAAACAGAACTCCATCCAATGTATTGCACTAGTATTCCTGCTAATGGCATGGCTATCACAGCCCCTGCATAAGACCCTGTAATGAAACGAAAATTCATTTTAAAATATCAGATTAAAATTGTTAAACATAACAAGCAAAAGCATTCTGATGGAATTTTAAAAGTATACATTATAGTTATAAATATACAGTTTAACATCTGTGGCAGAGAGACGGGTGCTCAGCAGGCTCCTATCAATTATGGAAAACCCACTGCATCCACTAAACAGTGTCATCTCCAGACAGAAGAGCAGCTTCAGCGACAGACTGCTGTCACTGTCCTGCTCCACTGACAGACTGAGAAGATTGTTCCTCCCCCAAACTATGTGACTCTTCAATTCCACCCGTGGGTGTAAACATTAACAAAGTTATTGTCTGTTTTTACCTGCATTATTATCAATCTTTAATTTAATATTGTTTTTTGTATCAGTAAGGTGCTGCTGGAGTATGTGAATTTCCCCTTGGGATTAATAAAGTATCTATCTCTCTATCTATCTATCTATCTATCTATCTATCTATCTATCTATCTATCTATCTATCTATCTATCTATCTATCTATCTATCTATCTATCTATCTATCTATCTATCTATCTATCTATCTATCTATCTGCGAAATAATAAATAATTTAATTTATAAGAAGAATGTCTACTGCATCGTTGAATACTGTGGCAGTTTTAAGCTATGAATATATTATGTAGTATGTATTGCTTTAAGCTATAATTTATTATTTTTGAGGGGATAGTGTGCCAAATCAAATTTAAACAATCAGACTCAGCACACTTTAAAATTCTGCAACATTTTTCTAGCTTTATTTGTATTTAATAAGACTTTAGTTAACTAAATGGTGTTCTGGAAAAGCCAGTTCAAAAAACAGAGTAATGAATGCTCTTCTGTGTAAGGATGTGGTAATCACTACAGACACTTCATGTAATAAGAGTCAACACAAAATGAACATAAACATCATGACAGTTAGAAAAAGGAAAAAAAAAAAAAGAAATGTGTGAGCGTTATGGTGTATAAAAATCGAGCAGTTCAGGTTGTCATTCACATTTGGTTACTTGGTAGTGGCTGCCTTGCATATGTACTGTATGTAAAAGACATAATGAAAGCAGTGATACTTACTCCTTCACAATGATCTCACTAAATTAAGAAGATAAGACATTTCATCAAAAGAAAAAAGGAAGGGCAGACATCCACAATTAAAAATTCAATGACTGTTGAATTTAGTATATTCTCTTGAAGCATTGGAGTCCCCAGATTTTCTGGTAGCTTTGGACACAGGAAAATATTTTGACAGAGTGGTCTGTTCACTCTATTGTACAAATCTGAGTTTGCTTTCAAAATTTGTATGTGGATTAAATTTACGGTACTGTTCTGTCCCAGGATGGAAACAGAAAGCCAAAAGGGCCATTTTTTTTTCGGAATCAGTGTCTGTACCGAAAGAAAAGAGAACCTGTATGTTAGAGCCAAAACAAAACTAAAACTCGAAGTCAGAAACAGAGATCAAAAAATGTCTAATACCGTGAAATTCAAAGAGCGCAAGTGAAAGTCTTTTAGAAAATATCTGCAATCTCAGATACACTTTACACATTGAGGTAATGATGCCACATGTCATGATTTCTGCAAAACATCATCCTAGTAGCAGATTATCATGAAGCTACAAAATGACAGCACTCACTCAAAAACAAAATGGTGTTATGCAATGACAAAAAATCATTTTAAATAAAAAATCATTTTCAAACAGATGAAAACTACAAAATAAGTTAATAGTAATAATCAACAAGTTATAGAGATATGAAGAAAAATACATGAAGAAAAAGAAAAATATTTGAAAAAGTCAAAATAAACTGAAAATTCTAATATATCTGGTACGGAAGCTTCAGTCTGTATGAGAAATGTACTTTCTGAACACAGATCCAGATAGGGATGACCCTTATCATCAATTCTTTTAGTGATTGTTATAGAAATCCTAGATATTCGTGTTTGGATGTAATCTCCATATATATAAAATCCAACTGTCTGTCTGTATGTCTGTCCGCTTTTCACAAGAGAACTACTTAATGGATTTAGTTCAGGTTTTTTTTCTATAATTTGCTTGAACATTCCTGTTGCTTTTGCGATTTCTCTCATTGCGCTATGTATCATAGATCACTTGCGGTACCGATTTATTTGCGTGAATCTGAAAGACATGCAGCCGGCTGAGGGAAGGGGGGCAGGGCCCTCCTCACTCACTCGCCAGCCTCAGGGCGTTCCTTACCTCCACTTAGCTAGCGAATGAGCGAACTATTTAACAGATGTAGATCTGTTTTTTTCTATAATTTGCTTGAACATTCTTAATGATTGATTTTGCAACTTCTCTCATCGCGCTGAGAATCATAGTTCACTTGCAGGAGTGATATATTTGCGCTAATTCTGCGGGCCAAGGGGAAAGGGAAAGTGTGACATTAAGAGTAGGGAGCCTGACAGGGCCCTCCTCACTGTCCTGTTTCACTGCTACATGGGCAGAGCCGTGAGGCACAGCTTGTCATAGATAAAAGGGATCATAAGGCAAGGGTTGCAATAAAATTTCAGTACTGTCAAGTTCTTACTTGTGTGTGCAAATCAACACGCAACACATTGCCACTCTCTAGTATCATGATCAGTTGGAAATCCTACCATTTTTTAATTGGCAGCTCTTGCTTAATTTTTTTTTTCTCTTTGTGAATCAAATGAATGAAATTCATGCATCTTGTTTTTGGGTAATGATTCAGTTCAACTTGAAAGAATTAGGGAATGATTCATGCTTGGTGTATTCAATGAGCCACAAGTGGTGTGCACTAAAATAAAGAAAAGCTGAAACAGGTAATTGAAAGAAATTAGAATAATATTTTTACACTATTCATTTTTGTGTCACTAATTTCTTGAATTCTCAAAGAGATATAAATGTACTAATTTAATATTATGTTTATATTTTCTGTTTAAAACTATTTCAATTACTACTTGTACTTGGATTACATCTTGCCTGAAGAAGGGGCCTGAGTTGCCTCGAAAGCTTGCATATTGTAATCTTTTTAGTTAGCCAATAAAAGGTGTCATTTTGCTTGGCTTTTCTCTACTTGTACAAATACATTCTAATATGAATATGTTGTTACTGTATTGTACTGGTATTTTAAACAAGAGAATCATCAGTGACAGAGTTTTTACAAGAAAGAATCATAGATGAAGTGAACGAGAAATATAAATAAGATGGGTGGTACTTGCACATACACTTTAGACATCTAAATGAAAGAGCCTGATGGCATCTGGACTTAAGCACTTCTGCTAAAATCTACTGAATCAATTCATTTGTGCTCACAATTCCATTCCAATGACTCACTGAAAAGAGTCATTCAGAAAGAACGAATCACCCATCATTAGTAATCGTCTAGAAGCTCTCGGAGTGTCAGGACTGTATTAATATGTCAGCCCTGTTTTTAATTTACTTAGTGATTTTGTTTGTTCCCCTGGCCCACTACTATGGTAATTGCTTTTCAGTTTTGGCCTGAGCCTGTAAGGCCGAAGTTTCACACTAAGTTAGGACTCTGAGATACTGTTGTTATTTTTAGTCATTGTAAGAGCCAATCTTAGAAAGTTAATGTTAAAATGCATGTAAGTATTTGCTTAATTTGAACAGAGTATCCATTTCGTTTAGTTACTATAATGGTTAATGGTGTAATCTTTTACCACGGTAGCCTGGTATTTTGACATCTCAACTCCTGGACTCTTACTCTTTAAATGTGCTTCCAAATCACTTTAGGTAGAATACCTGTGACATCAGCTAGATTTTCATTCTTCTGGTTTTGCCCCTTTGTGCCTCTGGAATCTCTTTTTACAAAATCTCGAGTTTTGTTTTGATGTAATCATCTGCTTAGAGGCATTGGTCTGATACAAAGGTTCTTGTCTTTTTCAAAGACATCAAATTTTATACTGATAGAGTTCACCTTTTGTGAGACCTTTTGTATTGTGGCTCCCAGGCTTTTTACATTTTCTTCTTATCAAAATTGCTGTGTTATTTATGTTTTACTTTGGTATTTGAGAATTCTTTGCTGTTTCCACTTACTAATTTTTCTGTCTATTTCCAGATTTTCCTACTTTGTATAGATGGTATTTATTTTTTTGGCTGTTAGTGTCTCCTCTTTTAGTTTTGATCTTCTTTTGCTCAAATTAGGAATTTAGTCATCAATTATTTGTGCTTCAGTTCTTTATTAGTCCTTTGTGATTAATTCTTATCGTGTGTCTTTTGTGTTATGACTTTGTGCCTAGAGCTACAAAATAGATACAAATCATTTAAAAAAGTCTGAGCCTAAAACCAAATACAGGCCTGAGGCCTACACTTAGGGGAGATGGAACTAAAAAATTCCCTAGTACAAGAAACAAAACACAATTGACAACAGTATATGAACTCAAAACATAAGATCAAAACAAGTCTAAATACAAAAAATCCCTAAGCACTATAATTCAATAATAATACAGAGTATGCAAAAGTATTCAATCCCCTTGAAACTCATCATAATTTCCTGCATGACAAAAGATTTGTACATATATTTATCCATTCAGTATTTTTAATACACTGTAATATGCTCTTATGCTGTTACAATATACTTACAAACTCCAAATAAACTGTAGACATTTAACTGAAGAAGAAAAACACATAAGTTAGCATTTACATAATTATTTAATGCTTTGTCGAGAACACTTTTGCTGCAATAACAACAGCCTTAATTCTTTTGGGGTTAGTATGTACCAGTTTTGCACATTGTTCAGGAGTGATTCTTCCCCATTCTTCTTCTCAGAACTTAGAGATCCTCTAGATTGTTGGGATTGTGCCTCTGGACAGCAGTTTCAAATTCAGGGTTTTGACTTTCACCTTTCTGTTTTTGAGCCATTCCAGTGTCACTTTGGCCATCTACTTAATGTCATTGTCATGTTGAAAGATGAATCTTCTTCTGTATGTTCATAGCAGACTGGAACAAGTTCTCTTGTAGTATTGTATAGTATTTGTGCCCTCCCTTCAGCTCTGACAAGATTCACAGTCTTAGCATGTGAAAAGCATCCCCATAGCATGATGCTGCCACCACCATATTTCGCCGTAGGTATGGTGTATCATGAGACATGGTAGTGTTAGTTTTATACCACACATACTTCTTTGAAGTCTGGCTGAAAAGTTCTGTTTTGGTTTCATCTGACCATAAAACCTTCTCCCATATCTTAACTGGGTCTTTCTCATGCTTTGTAGTAAATGCCATATGTGCTTTTATGTGAACCTTTTTAAGGAACAGCTTCTTTCTTGCTATCCTCCTACAGAGGCCTGTTTTATGAAGAGCTCTTGAAATTGTGGACCCTTGAACCATCACTCCAGTTTCAGCCAAAGGGCATTGCAGACTTTGGAGAGTGACGGTTGGATTTTTAGTAGCCTCTCTGACCAGTTGACATCTTGCACTGGTGTCTAGTTTTGATGGACGGCCTGCTCTAGTTAGAATCTGGGGGCTGTGATGAACTTTCAACTTTCTGATGATGGATCCAACAGTGCTTAACTGGACATTCAGACTCTTCAATATTTTTTGTAGCAATTTCCTCCCTTTCAATGCATTTCAATGACTTTGTTTGTCACAGAAAGTTCTTTTGTCTTCTTGCCCAACAAAGACTATGGCCCTTATGATGGGTGCTTTTTAATATCCAGAGAGGTATAAAAGGACTCACAAGTAGTACCTAGTTGTTTAATTATGGTCAAATGTCTGTCACTTTTGTGTCATTTGTCATTAATTTGTCATTTGCATAAACCAGGAGCGTCCAAAGCACAGAGGATTAAATATTTATACAAGCAGTAACTTTTGGTTTTTTTTTCTTCAGTTAAATATCTACAGAACATTATTTTGACTTTAGAAATGTGTTTTTACAGAATAAGAATTCACATTAAAAACACTGAATGAATAAATATGTGTACAAATATTTTGTCATGTTGAAATTATGACTTTCAAGGGGATTGAATATGCTCACCACTGAACAATAATTACAAAAATAAAAATGCTGAACTAATTAATTAAGGCTGCATCTCCACCAACAGAAATCATGTCCAAATCTAGAAATCCAAAATTGTAAACCAGAAAAGAAAGTAGAACATTTCAAAATGAATAATTAAATTAAAACGGAAAAAGACTGGCAAAACTTAATGAGACTGCAGGAGTGTCAAAAAAGGATGAGCTGAACAACATGAGCAGTGAATGCTAATGTCTCAGAAAAGCTCCATGGCTCAACATACAAAAAAACGAAAAATGCAACAAACTAAATCAGCATGATAGACAAAAGATTAGTTGCAAAATAATTATTCAACAAGATAATACTAAACAACAAAATCAATACAATAAATGAAAGAAAACAAAAATGTATGTTGTAACAAAAATCACAAAATAACTAAAAAGACGACAAAACAAACACATAAAAGCAATGGAAACAAAAGCTTAGGTACAAAAAATGAAGTCCTGGTTTATCTGTGCTACCATATATTAGATTCCTTCTTCTGTCTCAGGTTACCTTTTCTCTGTTAGTCACACTAATTATTGCAGCTAATCACTTTTAAATTTTCATTTATATTTTAAGAATTTTTTAACAATAGCTCAATTTTTTTTGGAGGATGTTTGTGACTTTTCTCTTCCCTTTTAGGTACTTCATAAAATTAAATTAAAATAAGGGTCAAAGAGTCTTAATAGGCCCTGTTCACGACCTTAGCATTGGAGGCAGTGGCTAAGCTATGACTGGTATCTGTAATAGTAGCCACTTGAGAACTCATTTCTGGACACAAATAGTGAAGGAAACTGTTGAGGTTAAGGGGTCCGTTCATGTAGTGTTGTGCATTGCAAAGACTATATAGGGAAGATGTAGTCCATAGCAGGCTGCATTCCTTAGAAGGCTCTTTAGCCACCTAGAGTCCTGGGTTCAAATCCCAGCCCAAACACTGTCTGTGTAGAGGTTGCACATTCCCCCAGTGTCTGCATGGGTCTTTCTCCAGGTATGTCAATTTTGTTTCTGCGTCTTCATTAACTGGCAAGTTTAAATTGTCCTAGTGTGACTGGGCAAGAGTGCACCCACTACTGATAGAATAGATATGAATGAACTGGAAACCCACCAGACACATTAAATGGTGAAAATCTCTTTATGGTTAAGTAAGTACAAAAAGAGAAAACCTGTGGATCGAGTACAACAAATATCAATTATCAAAATTTTTGAAATGAAGAGGAAATCAAAGGATAAGAATATATTTTGAAGATTTTTGTGTGACTAACAATAAATATCAGAAGTATAATATTATATAATAGGAAACACTCAGACTTCTCGTCCTCGAAGAAAGGAAGATCAAGGCCAGGTCATAATGGCAAAGGCACTGCCACCTCTTTCATGACCTAATGGTGTGTATGACACATTTGCAGTAACAATAATCTGTCAGGGCTGTACAGTGTGTTTCACTGTCAGCATATGTCACCTGTGTTCTTTACCTGTATGACATGGCTGCACATCTGCTTGCCATGAGAAAGACCTAAAGACATTTATGAGGCAGAGGTAGCCCACACCTACAATTCTTTGTTCATCTTATCATGCCATAAGTTCTCAATTAAGGCCACGCTCAAGGTTCAAGGACCAGTGGTTCACAAGTTTTTTTGTAACAGATGGACAACCCTTTGCATTCTATATGGAGACTAGCTGTGTTACCTGTCAAAGATAGGTTGAAATCTAAATAATTAATGTAAATCTCAGTGTTAATGCTTGCAGTGCACCTCACAATGCATTTGTGTCTGTTACAGTATATGCAATTTGGTATGGAATTTGTAAAAGCAGTGTTAATGTTTGTGATATGCCATCAATTGGAATGACAAATGTGATGCATTTTATTACTACAAACGTTTGTGATGTGCCATCTTTCAGAATGACAAAGACATAACAACCAGATGGATACACAGACAGACATACAGACACTTATCCTTTTAGTAAGGTAAATAGGTAAGATCATAAAAAGATAATAAAGACATTAGATCATACCAGTAATATTAATATTGAAATAATAAAATAAATAATAAAAATATATTATATTATACAAGTGGGAGGAAAAGTAAAAGGGATGCCGTTTTGCAGATGTGCTCGTCTCGCTTGTGTAAGAGTTTCTCTCTTTTACTTTGGCAACAGAGTTGCTTTCTTCTTCCGACTCATTAACTTGGGTCGCCTTGCCAGCTCTCTGAGCTTCTCTGAGTAGCCTCGCACTTCTGGGCCGGACAGACAGACACACTTCCATGCGTAGACGTTTATATTATATTATATTATATTATATTATATTATATTATATTATATTATATTATATTATATTATATTATATTATATTATATTATATTATATTATATTATATGCGGCACGGTGGCGCAGTGGGTAGCGCTGCTGCCTCGCAGTTGGGACATCTGGGGACCTGGGTTCGATTCCCGGGTCCTCCCTGTGTGGAGTTTGCATGTTCTCCCCGTGTCTGCGTGGGTTTCCTCCGGGCGCTCCGGTTTCCTCCCACAGTCCAAAGACATGCAGGTTAGGTGGATTGGCGATTCTAAATTGGCCCTAGTGTGTGCTTGGTGTGTGGGTGTGTTTCTGTGTGTCTTGCAGTGGGTTGGCACCCTGCCCAGGATTGGTTCCCTGCCTTGTGCCCTGTGTTGGCTGGGATTGGCTCCAGCAGACCCCCGTGACCCTGTGTTCGGATTCAGCGGGTTGGAAAATGGATGGATGGATGGATTATATTATATTATATTATATTATATTATATTATATTATATTATATTATATTATAAAAATAAAAGGTATATGACAATTACATATTAAATAAAAACAAGCTTAAATATATATATGAAAAATTAACCAAACATATAACAGCATCACAAAATATATAAATGTAAAAGTAAGTAATGAATGAATTAAACAAAACTAAAATGGAAGGCAAGGTAAAGATTATATTGAAACATGAATTCACAACAAAAATAACACAGGTCATATATACTAGACTTATAAAAACAAGTTAATAGTAGCCAAAATTCTGCATAGGAAATACAGTGAGAAAAAGAAATTACAAAAGTGAAGTGTGCAAATATCCTCCAAGTCTTAATTTGTACAGGACTTCAAAACAGGAAACCAGCAGTTCATTCCAGGCGGTGGGAAATTTGGCTTACATATGGCAAGTTACTATATATGTTAATCTTGGTCAATAATATTTCAGACAATACATTTCAACTCAAAAATCTCTTGTTGAAAGCCATTATTGTCCATTAGACCCTGACCCAATAAATTTAGTTAAATCTCAAGTACCACAACTCAGCAGATGCTGTATATGCTGATATTTCGTGTCAATTATCAGACAATTAATGTAGAAATCAAAGCTGTTTCCGAATACTATATGCTGAATAGAATTCCTGAAGTACTTGAAAAAGTTGATAGCCCTGGAGCTTAAGGCTCACCTTATTCACTACAGACTGTTTGAAAAGTTTAGTTCTGCTATTCACGTGAATCACTTGTACAGGAACAGCCACAATAGGACGGCTGGGTTTAAGTACTGCTTTTGACTCAACTGACCATGTTAGTTTATTACAAAGACTTGAAAATGATGTTGGACTCTTAGGCAGGGGTCTTGTGTAGTTAGTTAAGTCCATCCATCCATTACCCACCTCACTTACAGTTAGGTCCATAAATATTTGGACAGAGACAACTTTTTTCTAATTTTGGTTCTGTATATTACCACAATGAATTTTAAATGAAGCAACTCAGATGCAGTTGAAGTGCAGACTTTCAGCTTTAATTCAGTGAGGTGAACAAAACGATTGCATAAAAATGTGAGGCAACTAAAGCATTTTTTTTAACAATCCCTTCATTTCAGGGGCTCAAAAGTAATTGGACAAACTAAATAACTGGAAATAAAATGTTCATTTCTAATACTTGGTTGAAAACCTTTTGCTGGCAATGACAGCCTGAAGTCTTGAACTCATGGACATCACCAGATGCTGGGTTTCCTCCTTTTTAATGCTCTGTCAGGCCTTTACTGCAGCGGCTTTCAGTTGCTGTTTGTTTGTGGGCCTTTCTATCTGAAGTTTAGTCTTCAACAAGTGAAATGAATGCTCAATTGGGTTAAGATCAGGTGACTGACTTGGCCATTCAAGAATTTTCCACTTCTTTGCTTTAATAAACTCCTGGGTTGCTTTGGCTGTATGTTTTGGGTCATTGTTCATCTGTAACGCCGCCCAATCGATTTGACTGCATTTAGCTGGATTTGAGCAGACAGTATGTCTCTGAACACCTCAGAATTCATTCGGCTGCTTCTGTCCTGTGTCACATCATCAATAAACACTAGTGTCCCAGTGCCACTGGCAGCCATGCACGCCCAAGCCATCACACTGCCTCCACCATGTTTTACAGATGATGTGGTATGCTTTGGATAATGAGCTGTTCCACACCTTCTCTATACTTTTTTCTTGCCATCATTCTGGTAGAGGTTGATCTTGGTTTCATCTGTCCAAAGAATGTTTTTCCAGAACTGTGCTGGCTTTTTTAGATGTTCTTTAGCAAAGTCCAATCTAGCCTTTCTATTCTTGAGGCTTATGAGTGGCTTGCACCTTGCAGTGCACCCTCTGTATTTACTTTCATGCAATCTTCTCTTTATGGTAGACTTGGATATCAATACGCCTACCCCCTGGACAGTGTTGTTCACTTGGTTGGCTGTTGTGAAGGGGTTTCTCTTCACCATGGAAATGATTCTGCGATCATCCACCACTGTTGTCTTCCATGGACGTCCAAGTCTTTTTGCGTTGCTGAGTTCACCAGTGCTTGCTTTCTTTCTCAGGATGTACCAAACTGTAGATTTTGCCACTCGTAATATTGTAGCAATTTATCTGATGGGTTTTTTCTGTTTTCGCAGCTTAAGGATGGCTTCTTTCACCTGCATGGAGAGCTCCTTTGACCGCATGTTGTCTGTTCACAGCAAAATCTTCCACATGCAAGCACCACACCTCAAATCAACTCCAGGCCTTTTATCTGCTTAATTGATAATGACATAACGACGGACTTGCCCACACCTGCCCATGAAATAGCCTTTGAGTCAATTGTCCAATTACTTTTGAGCCCCTGAAATGAAAGGATTGTGTTAAAAAAATGCTTTAGTTGCCTCACATTTTTATGCAATCGTTTTGTTCACCCCACTGAATTAAAGCTGAAAGTCTGCACTTCAACTGCATCTGAGTTGTTTCATTTAAAATTCATTGTGGTAATGTACAGAACCAATATTAGAAAAAAGTTGTCTCTGTCCAAATATTTATGGACCTAACTGTATGTATTTCAGGGTCACAGGAATCTGGTGCCCGTCTTAATTAATAATTATAGAATTTTGAGAAAAAGACCCTATCATTACATTTTGAATGTATTTGAAAGTTCTGCAGAAATTTAGAATATACTTATTATAACATTGACACTTTTAAAAGTCTTTTGTTTTAATGTATGGCTTAGTAGATAACCACAGCCAAAACATCTTATTTGTGAGTCTTCTCATTCAAAGCAAAGACAGATGTATGTGATTATATAATGTGCCTCATGAATAGCTATTCTTCCATTACATGAACTACTACATATACTAAAAGTATTCAGTAAAACTTTAATTTGTGGTTATTAATTAAGCACTTGCTCTTTCTGTGATAGTCTCTGAAAATAGTAAACAAAGTACAATTATATAACTGTTTAAAAAACTAACCACAGAAAGAAGTGGTTACCAGCCTGCTGCGTTCCAGAGGGGGTGCCCATTTGCTCCACATTCCATGGCATGCTGGGTAGGTAACTCCCTGCAGGAAAAAAGATGCAGATTGCCTCTATTAGACACATGGCATACAATATGGATACGGATGAAAAACTTTTAATTGAATATAAGAGTGGTATTAATGGTATCAGGCTACTGACTTTAGCATCTTTCTAAAGCTATATTACCTGATTAATTCACTAGAAACTGTAATTTGTTAAAAAAGCTGTGATCTTTATACAAAGTTAAAATACAAAAATTACTACAAAATAACATAAAGAAAATTATATTAATAAACCTCAAAAGAACACAGTAATTATTTACTGAGATCTGCTCACAAGGCACCATTAATTGTTAAAATGTAATTCTACCATTTTCATAATTCTTAAAGAGTTTCTGAAAGCCAGAACAGCAGCATCACGGCCAAGGTAGGAATCGACTTAGATTACCCTGAGAAAGTCCAGGTCTCCGAGGCCAAGAGGCAGCAGTGCTAACTACTGTGCCACCCCAACATTTAAATCACTGCCTCACCTCTTCACTCTTTTGTGTAGAATTGTTTTGTTTTCAATTAATTTCGGCAGTAGACTCTCGCACTTTGAGCTGGTCCACAAAGCTGTAGGATTCAAGAACATCACATTCTGCACTCATCTTATGAATGTGTCCAAGTGTTTGTAATGGACTGGCGCCAAGTGCTGCTCTGGTTAGAAAAGGTAATGTCATGGCATGCCTAAATTGGGGAATGAGTTACTGTTGGAGAAAAAGATTACTGCTGTCTTTTTGATTTATGTTTGTATTGAAGTTTTATGAACTTCTTCAGATTTCATGCAAATTGAGCTGCTGTGGTGTTAAGGTGAAATAAAGAATCTCTGTAGGTTCAGTGATTTTCTCTGTTTTCCACAGTTCAGATTCTCTAAACACCAGGAACCAACGTATGCATTAGTACGTTTTTTAAACTATGTTGTAATCTTATTTGCTATGTAAATTGACTTGTGATGCTGTATGCTGTAAATTCCGCATTAAAAACAGAAGGAAACGCATTCATTCAGTAAAGTTCAAGCCAGCTCATTAGGGAATCTTGACACTGATAAAATCTATATTCATTTTTTAGAAGTTACGCAATGCAGAATGAAGAACTAGTGTCAGTGTTCTGTCTAAGGTCTGCATTGGTGTGCATGCACAGGTCGCTCCTCCAAAAAACTTGGCAAAGCACAGCACACACAGAACTAAAGTGTGGATGGAGACAGTGTAACTTATGACGGTATGTCCACTGAATGGTTAAAAGGGATATGAGATCTCTGAGTACTATATCAAATCAATAAATGAACGCCAAATCAGTGCTTGCTTCTTGTTTAGAAGAGTGGCTAAATTGGTAAATACACTATTATATAAAATAATGACTGACTGACAGGTTGAAGAGAATGGTTTGGAAAATGTATTAATGAATGAATAACACTTTGATATGACTGTGAAGGAACAGGAGGACAAAACAACTCAGCTAGTAAACTAATGCAGTATCTGGACACTCAATAACTTATAGGCTGACTGAGAGACACACATTGACCTCTCTCCATGAATAAATAGCTTGAAAAAGGTAGATTTAGTTCTAAAGATGATACCATATCTCAAAACAACTTAGTCAAATTTTATTTTTGGACAATAGAGTGTAAGACAGGGCACTAGTCCTGAATATATAATTATTGATGACAGGTCACAAGTCCATCACAGCACCCGCTTACACACACACCCACATGGGACCACGTTCAGAATGGCAAATTAGATAGATAGATAGATAGATAGATAGATAGATAGATAGATAGATAGATAGATAGATAGATAGATAGATAGATAGATAGATAGATAGATAGATAGATAGATAGATAGATAGATAGATAGATAGATAGATACTTTATTAATTCCCAAGGGGAAATTCACATACTCCAGCAGCAGCATATTGATAAAAACAATATTAATTAAAGAGCAATAAAAACACAGTGCAAGTTAAAAAGTGCAAGGTGGAGACACCCCGACGGTGGAATTGAAGAGTCACATAGTGTGGGGGAGGAACGATCTACCCAGTCTGTCAGTGAGATGTGGGAGTAAGAGCTCATGGGAGAGCAGGTAAACTCTGCACAGGCAGTGTTCAGAAGTGAACACCCAGGATGGGTAGCATTAACAACTGTGCCACCTTAAAGAATCAGAAACAGGCATCAATTTTCAAAAGACATTGCCGAAGATGCCCCAAACAGCAAAAGAAAACTCTGCAAAACAGGATTTGTTTAATTGCACAGAATTTATAGGGTGGGAAATATATCCACACAAATGAGAGCGCTTGTCATTGCATTTAATTTGTTACAATGATAATCGTGCAGCACAAAATTTATGTGTTAAAAAGCTAAATTATATTACATTTTTGAGGTGTTTCTTATACTGGAATATTTACTAAATCAAGAGTAGCTTTTGTAGATCTAACTGGCTATGGTCCTCACAGGTGGCGCAGTGGTAGTGCTGCTGCTTTGCAGTAAGGAGACTGTGAAAGATTGTGGGTTTGCTTCCCGGCCCCTCCCTGTGTGGATAGCGCTTTGAGTACTGAGAAAAGCGCTATATAAATGTAGTGAATTATTATTAGTTTAGATCTCAAACAGATTAAAACCTAGAAAGTAAAGGACATGTTAATTTATTACATTGATATGGCACTATTCTAACCTTATAAAAGCATTTTTACATAGACAGTGGGGTATCACTTAAAATGCCACCAATGTGTAGCATCCACCTGGATGATGTGACAGCAGCCATTCTTGCACCAGTACGCTCACCACATGATAACTATAAGGTGTTGAAGGGATTGAGGGACATAGGCAATAAGGGGCAGGGGGTGATTAGGGGTCGAGAATGACAAGGCTGTGATGGTCAATTTAACCAAGACATCGGGATACACCCTACTCTTTTTTGAAAGATATACCCAGGGATCTTTTATGACCACAGAGTTAGGCCCTCAATTTTACGAAGGATGGTGCTAGCTTTTAGAGCAGAGTGTCCCCGTCACTGCACTGGGACATTGGGATCCACACACAGACCATAGGGCAAAGATAAACAACCCGGTGCCAAGGATTCCAGCAGAATAAAAGGTTCTGTCTTGTCCTTGCAACCTCTCATGCACCTCTTTCTTCATGTCGTCATTTGTCTTGAATAGACGACCACCCAGATAGTGGAAATCACACGGTGCCAAATCTGGTGAATAAGGAGGATGTGGCAATACTTCAAACTTCAGTTTCTCCAGACAAGCCTTGGTGTTCTTAGCAGTGTGTGGGCAAGGCAGGCAGTATCTTGCAGCAAAAGGACTCCTTGAGACAGCAGTCCCCGCGACTTGGATTGAATAGCAGGCTTCACTTTGGTCTCCAGCAAGTCACAGTAACTTGCACTAGTGACTGTAGTCTCGGCATGTAGTGTTCAACAATAACTTTGGTGCACGAGTGGTTGTGAGGTCAAGACAAAACCTTTTATTCTGCTGCAATCCAGGCACTTCCAGGCAGGTGGCACAAGTGTATTTAGAAGGGTGGAGACAACACAGAGAAATGACATTATCAGTTTTGTTAAGGTTCGTTCCATTTTCTAATAAATCCCATTTTCTAACTTTAGCTTGACTCCCCCTCGTAATTTGATAAAATGTAACACTTACCTCTACAAGGCCTTGGAGTATTCTCACTAACATAACGCAGCCATAATGAACTCTTGCTGCAGACGGAATAAGCATATTAAGCATTGAGGTCAAAAAAATGGCAGCTCCAAATACCCTTTGAAAAAGAAAAGGAAGCAATAGAGATATTTTGGTTAGTAATAAGAAGTGCAGGCTTACTTATGCACAAATGAACAATTAAAGAGTAAAAACAACCGCACAATAGAAAAAGATCCCTTAGTGACCATTGTTGTCTCCTGTCTCCTGTATGAGCCAATCAGAAGATAAGAAACTAAGGTGAGGTAGGCTCTATATACATAGTAATAAACAACAACATGTATCCTAAAAGAGAAGTAATATTTTAATCTGTCTAAAGAGATTCTGGTTCAAGTTGATGTGATTGCATCACGTGATTTCTACAGACTTGACAGCTGCATATTCATGCTACGGATCTCCTGTTCTTCCACATCCCAAAGGTGTTCTATTGGATTCAGATCAAGTGACTGCGAAGGCCACTGAAGAACACTGAACTCATTGTCATGTCCATGAAACAAGTTTGCGATGACTTTTTCTTTCAGATATGGGGCATTATCTTACTGGAAGTATTCATTAGAAGATGGGTAAATGGTAGCCATGAAGAGATGCACATGGTCAACAACAAAACTCAGATAAGCCATGGCATTCAAGGGATGACTGACTGGTATTTACGGGCTCAAAGTGTGCCAAGAAAACATTCTCCACACCACTATACTGCCACCATCTCCCTGGACTATTGAAACAAGGCAGATTGGGTGCATGAATTCATGCTTTTGACACCAAATTCTGACCCTGCCATCTGTGTGCCTCAGCAGAAATTGAGATTCATCGGACTGGGCAACGCTACTCCAGTCTTCAGCTGTCCAATTCTGGTGAACCTGTAGCCCACTGCAGCTTCAGCTTTTTGTTCTTGGTTGACAGAAGACCACATCTTCTATCTTCCTTAAGGCTTAACATGCTGTGCATTCTGAGATGCTTTTCTGCTCACCACAGTTCTACAGATTGGTTATCTGAGTTACCGTAGCCTTTCTGTTAACTCAAATCAGTCTGGCTGTTTTCCTCTGACCCCTCTGATCAACAAGGCATTTCTGTCCATGGAACTTCTGCTCCTTGGATATTTTTTTTTCACACCATTCTGAGTAAATGCAAGACTGTTGTGTGTAAAAATCCCACGAAAAGATCAGTGGCTTGGCACAATAGATCAGGTCTTAAGCCTCTAAAGCCCCAAGATGCCACTGCTTTTCTATATACTGTTTATAGCTACATTACTCGTTGCCAGTCATATGAGCTGAGAATGTTTTAGTATTGTACTTGACATTATTATACTATCTACATAAAAGATGGCAGCATGCTTCAAAACTGAATAAAAATGGAACGACTTTGTCATAGACTTGTCCTGCAGGGCATTAGAAATAAGAATAATTACTGCTTAGTTTAATTTCATTTTGGTTTTGAATTTGGGTTACTAGCTGATTTCCCTGCTATAACCCTTGCCAGTTTCCTGACCCCCCCTTTTTGATCACCCCTAAAAATAAACAAACACAACTCTGACTGAAGATGGAAAAGAGCCTTTCAGCAGGAGATGTTTGTTCGAAAGAGGTCACATCTACAGTGGTGTTGTGATGTGAGATTTTGCATATAAGTTGATAAATATTTTGTATGTCTTTATTTGTAACTTAGGCAAAGCAATGTAATATTAGTGTTACATTATTGATAATAACAGCAATGGTCTGATGGTTTAAGAACCCCTTCCCCCCACCAGAGCTGAGTCTCTTTGAATTTAGGGAAGTGCCTGAAACAAGTTTGGTAAATGTTTCACTGAAGTCTCTCAACTTCCACACAAAGCTCAACTTCCACACAAAGCCAGGAAGCCTAACTGCCAAGCTTTACCTTAAACATATGGTTTTGGGGGATGGCAGGTGTTAAGATGTTCTTTGCCCCATTGATCTGAACTATAGCTGTTTGGAACTGGCTTGTATCAGAAGCCTTTAAGTACCATGACGTCCTATTGGCTAATGGGGTTGGACAGAACATCTATAAATTTGCTCACTCCCTCACTCTCTCTCTCTCTTGCCAAACTGATGAATGAACAACACAATGAAGAGCACAGCTCGGCAGCCATATTGAGACAGGAAATTCGGCCTGTTCTGAAGAAAGCTGACCATAAATGATGCCTTAACTAGAGACATTTTAAATAACTAACAAGTCTGTGTGCCGCCTGAAACTATACATCACCATTTTATCAGGTTACATGGTTGCCAATATTCAAATGTACTTTGTTATTATTTATGAATATTATCGATAATACATTGTTTAAATTGTAACTTAACTCCTGCTTGTCTTTTACTACACCTAATTGCCTGAGGTTATACATGTAGAAGCCACCATATGTTTATATGGTTATTTTTATATTGTCATGCTTGGGTCACAGATTTGCGCAGAAACACAGGAGGTTGTAGAGAGACAGGAACGTTATTCAAACACTGCAAACAAACATTTGTCTCTTTTTCAAAAGTTTAAACTGTGCTCCATGACAAGACAGAGATGACAGTTCCATCTCACAATTAAAAGAATGCAAACATATCTTCCTCTTCAAAGGAGTGCGTGTCAGGAGCACAGAATGTCACATAGATAGAGAAAACAATCTCTAGCAAACAAATCAATAGGGCTGTTTGACTTTTAAGTATGCGAAGCACCGCGGCACAAAGCTGTTGAAGGCGGCAGCTCACACCCCCTCCATCAGGAGCAGGGAGGGAGAGAGAGAGAGAGAGAGAGAGAGAGAGAGAGAGAGAGAGAGAGAGAGAGAGAGACAGAGTTTGTTTTTCAGTCAAAAATCAATACGTGCCCTTCGAGCTTTTAAGTATGCGAAGCACCGTGCAGCATGTAATTTCAGGAAGCAGCTGCACAAAAGATAGCAACGTGAAGATAATCTTTCAGCATTTTTAGACGAGTGTCCGTATCGTCTAGGTGTGCGAACAGCCCCCCTGCTCAATCCCCCTACGTCAGGATCAGAGAAAGTCAGCGCAAGAGAGACAGAGAAAAGTAAGTTGGGTAGCTTCTCAGCCATCTGCCAATAGCGTCCCTTGTATGAAATCAACTGGGCAAACCAACTGAGGAAGCATGTACCAGAAATTAAAAGACCCATTGTCCGCAGAAATCCGCGAACCAGCAAAAAATCCGCGATATATATTTAAATATGCTTACATATAAAATCCGCGATGGAGTGAAGCCGCGAAAGGCGAAGCGCGATATAGCGAGGGATCACTGTACTATAATACCTTAGAAACAGTGGTAAGTCTGTGAGATTTGAGACATTCTGACAAAGGCTACATATTAATAATAGAAAAGGTGAAAGTAGAGTAAAATATTGCTCTACCAAGACAAAACAAGTGGTATGTAAAAATTTGGGGACCCTTACGTAAAAAATCTGCTTACTGAAAATAGTTAAGTGAGCAGAAGATGAGCTGATCACTAAAAGGCATAAAGTTGAAGATGACACATTTCTTTAATATTTTAAGCAAGATTACATTTTCATTTCCTTCATTCACAGGTTCAGACTACCAAAAAAAATTAAAAGACCTGAAGCAAAAGTTTGGGCACCCAACATTGGCAAGTATCACCGCTTGTAAACACTTTTTATAGCCAGCTAAGAGTCTGTCATTGCTTACTTGAGGTATTTTTACCTGTTCGTCCTTGTATAAGGCTTCTTATTCTGCAAGAGCTTTGGGCCGTCTTGCATTCACTGCTCTTTTGCGATCTCTCCACAGATTTTCAGTGACGTTTAGGTTGGGGGACTGTGAGTGCCATGGCAAAACCATCATCTTGTGCCTCTTGAGGTTTTCCATTGTAGATTTTGAGGTGTGTTTCAGATCATTATCTTCTTGTAGGGCCCGTCCTCTTTTTAGCTTCAACTTTTTTACAGATTGTGTGATGTTTGCTTCCAGAATTTGCTGGTATTTATTTAAATCCATTCTTCTCTCTACCAATAATATGTTCACTGTGCCACTAGCTGCAACTCAAGTCCAAAGCATGATAGATCCACCCCCATGCTTAATAGTTGGAGATGTGTTTTTTTTTTCCTGGAATTTGGCACATTGTGTCCAAAAAGTTATTTTTTGAATTCATCAGTCCACTGGAATTGTTTCCAAAATGCATCAGGCTTGTTTTGATGTTCATTTGCAAACTTCAGGTGCTGAATTTTGTGGCTAGGATACAGGAAATGTTTCCTTCTGCTGATTCTACCATGATGGTCATATTTGTTCAAGTGTTGCTGCACATTAGAACAGTGCACAACCACTCCAGAATCTGTTATATCTTCCTGAAGGTGTTTTGCGGGCAAACTGGGGGTTTTATTTGCCTTTCAAATAATCCAATGAGCAGATCTTTCAGAAAGTTTTCTTGGTCGTCCAGACCTCTCAGCTTAAACTCCACTGATCCCGATAACTGCCATTTCTTAATACTGTAACTTTATGACCTGAGGAAACAGCTACCTGAAAACGCTTTACTATTTTCTTGTAGCCTTCTCCTGCTTTATGAGCAACAATTATTCCATTTTATTTTTCAGAGTGCTAGGCAGCTGCTCAGAGGAGCCCATGGCTGGTTATTGTTGGGACAAGGTGTGAGGAGTCAGAGAATTCATACAGCTTTGCAATTTCCATCACTTGGGTTTTCCTAATGATGACTGTGAAAAATCCATAGCCCTAATGAGCTAATTAAGGTCTGAGTCCTTTGACAAATATTATCTGAGACCTCAAATATCTTGGAGTTCCCAAACATTTGCATTGTGCTCCTTTCCTTTTTTCACTGTCCAATTGTACAAAATAAAAACAATCCACTAATCTTGCATAAAATGCTGAAAAGAACTGTGTCAACTTTAACTTTATGCCTTTTGGTGATCAATTTATCTTCTGCTCAGTTAACTATTCACACTAACAGATATTATAAGCAAGGGGTCCCAAACTTTTGCATACCACTGCACCATCCATCAGTCAGTTTTTTTTTTAAGAGTGGTGATGAGACCAGAGTCTGTTAGACCAGCATTAGTTGCAAAATAAGAAGTTGACCCCTTGCAGTACACCCATGAGGGTCCTGTATCTGCACCCATTTTTACAGATGGGTAAGAATTTACAAATACTAATTAAACTGGCCTCATGTTTCAGAGACGTGAAATTACATTGGAGTACCTGAGGACATAATTTAGACATGAGGAGAACATGCAAACTACACATAGATAACCACTGAGGTCCTGTCGCTGTCAGTGAGCAGAATAAAAGACTACCATTCATAAAGCAGTAATGATAATGAAATGTGTGGAAGTATCATTGATACATTGTCATGCTGATAGACATGTGCTTCGTATGAGGTAAGATGGTGTGGGAATATTCTGAAGCAGTAAGAAGTACTTATTTCATGTAGTCTTTTTAATAATTTTAAGCATAACAAAATACTAGAAAGTCCCATTTCAATATAATCAAGTCATGGCCATTTCATGCATTTCCAGCAGTATTTTTAGATGCACTTTGTGGTCACCATTTAGTGCTTTATGTTTTAGTGGCTAAGCATGGGCTGCCCAGGTCTCTGCAACTGAAAGGCCATTTTCAGGTCCATCTGCACTGATCTCCCTGCCTTTTAGCACAAATATCACATTTTAAGTGTTTACTAGGAGATGTGCTTTTATTACAATTTTAAAAATAAAAGGCATTTATGGCAAACATGATAACACATAAGAGAAATGGAGATGAACGTATTATGCACTATACTGTATGTTTTGAGGGATTTTATTAATAAAAACTATAGGTTGTTGGAGTTTACTACTCTTTGCATTTCTGAGTATAAAGGCAGTGTTTAACTTAAACTGTATGAGTTTGGAAATACTGTATTTATGTTTGTGTTTAAGTGCTCTGTCTATACCTTTACAGTTCTCTTTAACGCACGTCACAAAATCAACAGAAAAAGTGTTCATCTTAATGATGAACTAAAAAACGTTATGAAAATCTATTTAATTAAATATGCAGCACTAGCTAAAGCCTATCAGTCTGTGTGTTATTTGACGTAAATGAGGTGTATATGTTCAGTATAGCCAACTGAAGCATCAGTAACAGTAATAAGAAAGGAAAAATGAAGAATTAGATAACAGTACTGTATTTTAGGCTTTCTTCAGATGTTTTGCTATGAGCACTTCCATCTAGTGGATATGTGAAGAAACTAAATTATACTGTATATCCACAACATGAAAAAGATTTGTGTTGACTTTCAATTTCCAAGCATTGTGTTCCATAACAGAACAAAAATTGCAACTAGCATATAAAGAAAAGGCAAAGTTTGTCTAATTACTTAAGGAAATAGGAATATGAAAAAAATGAATTCTCCAATTAGAAGTTAAACAGTAACAGTTTAGTTTAGGTACTGCAAAAATGCATCTATTACTCATTTACTGTTACGTAACAAGACCTTAACAAACAAACACTTCTTTGGGTCTTCATAACATTTACAAAGCATCAGTAAAGTGTTTATTCATCTCTTCAAACAAAACGTCACTTTGGAGGGGTCTGAGGAGGCTTAACTGAGACACATTTCTGCTGATATGATTACTTATAGAGACTCACTCCTGTGAGTCCTTCATTTTAACGAGTAATGTCAATATGATGTCATCACATCAATATGCCACATTGCCCAGAGATGGGTAACTTATCTACTGATGTTTTTATAAGTGGCATGAAGACCAAAAGAAGCCTTTGTTAAGGTCTTGTTACATAAGAGCAAATTAGTAACAGATGCATTTTACTGTACCTAAACTAAAGTGTTATCAGTCAAGCCAAATGGATATGGAGCAAATATATCTATCAACTGTGTTTGTATCTTTTCAATTCATCCATATGGAATTTTAGGTGTTACAGTGCGGGTTTGCTCCTTGCTCCTTCTTCTATAATGAGAGCATGTTGAAACTGACACCGTCAGCACCGTAACTGATTTGAGCATGGCACCTGAAGCAAGGGGATGGTGAAAAGTGCAAGTGCTTTTAATAAAAACCAAATCCAAAACAGTGTTCAAAGTGCTGTGCATCATCCACAATAAAATGAAGCTGACAGTGGAGATGAAAAAGTTGTAATAAATAAATCCATTAAAAGCAGAGGTCATCGGGTCCATATTGCACAGTCAGAAGAGTAAGGCACAACTCCATCTTCGTTTGTCCAGATCACCCCTTGCTTTCTCAGTTGAGCAAAACATTAACAGACGCAAACTTCTTCACCGACCTCCATCTACACACAGCTCTATCCGTCACACACCTGCAGTCATACTTTGGATCCCTGGTGCGGACTCCACCATGCTTGCCTCACTCCACACAGTTATTGAGTGTGTTGAACCAGCCTGTGGAATGCACTCAATCTCTCCTTCACGAGGCCCAAGATGGCGCTGCCTCTCCTCTCTAACTTGCTGGCTCGTCTCGATTCTTACTTTTAACCTTTTTCATCTGACATGTTCCTTCCTCTCGTCCCCCCGTCCTGTGGAGGCTCTTTTTAAAACTGTTAGACATTTTGGTGCAGGTGCGAGGAGCCACTACCTCCACAGCAGCATGGAGGCTCCTGATTGATCCGCCCGACTCTGTACATGAATCCAGTCTGGTCAGACACTGCCTCCGATAACCCCAGAGCAAAACGCATTTACACACCCTCACACCCACTTAGAGCCTGCACCTACACCTGGCGTGATTGTTTATTTAAAAATCTGCACTGCGCCATGGAACACACGTCACATTAGGAAGCAGTGCTTTTCTTCTACCTATCATACAGCTCATATATTACCTGTCTGTCTAGTTACCTATTATTTTGCACCTTTCCTATCTATCTCCTGAATCTCTTTTATCCAGCACTGGGGTTGAAATCTATTCCAACAAAAATGGCCTCCAGATAGGAGTACTGTATGGACATTGACAGAACCTGTGTAATTAGTACATATCTTGCATTAATAAGTTGTGTTAGGTTTTGAAATTCAAAGATTCTCTTTTTTAGATGTCTAAGTGTTTACATCTTTGTGCAATAGGAATAAACTTTTACTTGTTATGGTCATGCTGGCCACTGTTATTTGTATTAATTATTAATTGCCTACATAAGTGTTAGTTATCCCTTAATTTTGCATTCACAGTGTATTTATTTCATATCAACTCATCTTCTCACTCCACTTTTCCCAGTAAGGGTTGTGGTGACAGCATGCCAAGCAGGTCAGATGTGATTTCCTTGTCCCCAGCTACACATTCATGCTCTTCCTGGGCAATTCCCAGGCATTCCCAAGCCAGTCAAGAAATATAATTTTGCCAGTCTGTTCTGGGTCTGCCATAGGTCCTCCACCCAATCTGCCAAGCCTAGAGCAGCTCTGGGGAGAGCTGCCCACTTAGTATCCTTACAACATGCCCACAACACCTCAACTAGTTCATTTCAATCTGGAGCAATAGCGACTCTATTATGTGGCTCTCCCAAATTGCTGTGCCGCTCAGAATATCATGGAGTGACAGTCCAGCAGCCTTGTGAAGAAACCTCATTTTTGTTGTACTGTACTTGCAATCTCATTCTTTCATTTATGGCCCACAGCACATGACCATAGGTGAGAACAGGGATGTAGACTGACTAGTAAACCGAGGGTCTTGTCCTTAGACTCAGCGTACAGAGCTCACAGAACTGCTGCTACCACTCCAAAGCACCTGCCAATTTCACATCTCCTTCTACCATCACTCATAAACAAGATCCTTGAACTTCTCCGTTGAAGATAGTTGACCTCAAAGTTAGAGATGCCGATCCTTATCCCTGACACTTCACACTTGGCAGCAAATCACTCAAGTGTGTGCTGAAGGACACAGTCAGATGATGCAAAGTAAACAATATTATCTGCATAGAGCAACAGTGCTACATTAGCTTTCCCAACAAGACACTCTAACATTCTCATCTGCACCTTGATATCCTTTCCATCAAAACCACAAACACAACTGGTGATAAAACATAGACTTGGTGAAGTCCGATTCCATCAACGAACAGGTTTGAATTAACATCAAGTATTCAGGCACAGCTCTCACTGCATTCATATAGGGAATGAATAACACATACAGTAGGAGTGGCCCTGTTACCTCATATTACTGCAACATCTCCAACACAATCAAGTGACATAGTCATATAGTTTCTCCAAATCTAAAAAACACAGGCAGACTCTTTTATCATACTCCCATGCACCCATATCTTAGATTCAAGAATTGAACAGGTAAGCACGCTAACATAGGCCTTACCTGTAAGGCTGAGGAATGTGTTCCCTCTGTAATTGAAACAAACCCATTGGTCAATTTTCTCACATATGAGGAACACCACACCACTCTGCCAGTTCAAGGGTACTTTACCCGCCTTCCATGCAACATGAAATAGATGCGTTAGTCATGCTGTCCCAACAATGTCCAGTGCTTTCAACATCTCCAGGCGATCGCAACCACCCCAGCAGCCTTACCACCATGTAGTCTTCACACCACCATAGTGTCTTCAGGAACAGTGACAGTATTCACCCCCAACCAGATGTGTCCATTGCTGCCTCTTGATAAGGACATGCCCACCAAGTTGAGCAGTTCCTTGAAGTGTTACTTCTACCACTCGAAAATTTCCCCAGATGAGGTCAGAACCTCCTGCTCAATAGTCTGAGCATTTGCCAGAAAAGCCTTGGGGCTATCCAATAGTTTTTCTCAATGACTTCTCCAAACTCATCCCATCCTTAAGCATTTGCCTCCACAAACACTTTTGCGTCAGTCCTCTTAGTCTGTTGATATCTCTGAACTGAATCAGTAGATCCTCTGAAGGCCACCTTCTTCAGTCTAACAGCTTCCCACACTTTTGGTGATCACCATTGAGCCCTAGGTTTGCTGACATGACATGCTCTGTCTGCCTTAAACCACAGCTTTTAGCAGACGTTTCCACAGTTGAGGTCTTGAGCAGGGTCCATTGAGGCTTAATGTCTCTGACCTCACTCTGTGCATAAGAAAAATTGTCTGAGGTAAGAGGTGAACTCAGCATGAAACAGAAGCCTCGGCTAGATGTTTCCAGCATATTAATTTCTGTAACAAATATTATTAACCAGTATGACCATAGAAACTGCTGATGTTATATAACACAACAAAATATGAACTGACATGTATCTTAGTATTTCTTATTTATTCATTACTATTTCAAATTATAGCATTTATATAAAATATAAATTAGTAATTCAAAAATGAACATGTAGTTAAGTCTTTGTTACATATTACATAGCTGTAGAGTGTTGTACCGTGTTAGCCATTGATTGATACAGGAGAAAGTAGGGTGAAATGACACCTTTTATTGGCTAACTAAATAGATTACAAATGCAAGCTTTCGAGGCAGCTAAGGCCCCTTGCCTGATGAAGGGGCCTTAGCTGCTTCGAAAGCTTGCATTTGTAATCTATTTAGTTCGATCTATTTTCTTACATATTACGTAGTATTAATAGATTTTTAGTGTGACAAGCCTGTCCTCAATGGATAAAGGCATCATTTGCCATGTTTTTAAAGTGATTTCCTTGTTTTTTCATAAAGATTTAATACATATCTGATGGAGCATCTAACATGACATATTATCATCACCAATCAAATTGACATGTGTTTGAGGGGGTGGCAGGGAACATCCACCCAAACATGGGGAGAAGATAAGATAAGATAAAGTTAAAATAAGTTTCCTTTGTTGTCATTGCATAACACATACAATGAGATTCTGGCAAACTACCTAAAAAAAATGATGCTCAAAACTATACTATTAAAAACCACACATCTAATATCTAATATTCTCTATACAGCTCACACATTACACAATTATCAGTATATGCAAAAAAAGTTGTTTTTTTTTAAATATTCCACAAGTTAAGGTACTGAATAAATAATAATGATGGATATGATATTTTACTATTTTTGTCAATAAGGTGTGTGATTTCAGTACAGAATTGAGTATAGTAATCACTTTGGGGTAGAAACTGTCCATCAGCCCTGTGGTCCGCACTCTAGTGGACCTACATGTCTTCCATGAGGGGAGAAGTTCAAACAGTTCATGTGCTGGATGATACAAGTCCTTTATGATGCTGGATGTCTTCCTCAGACATCAAGAGCTGTAGGTGTCTTCCAAGGTGTGTTGGTAGTTTTCTCTGCTGTTTTTATGATTCTCTTTAGAGTGTTTTTGTCAGCTGCTGTTGCCAACCACATGAGGATCCCATGAGTCAGGACACTCTCAATGGAGCAAAAATAGAAAGACACCAGAAGCTTTTGTGACAGATCAACCTTCATGAGGTTTCTCAGGAAGTAAAGTCACTGTTGTGCTTTTTTAACCAGTGAGTTTATTGTCTGTGTGAGATCTTATGAGATGTAGTTACCCAAGATCCTACATCTAGAGACTCTCTCCACTCGGTCGCTGTTTATATACAGTGGCCGATGGCCAGCCTGCTTCTTCCTGAAATCAAGGATCAGTTCTTTAGTTTTTTTGGTGTTAAGTATCAATTTATTCTCTATGCACCAGTCTGTCAGCCTTCGTACCTCCACCCTGTTGTCAGACTCATCTCCATCATTGATCAGCCCCAATATTGTTTTATCGTCTACAAATACCAGACTGACAATGAGCAGGAAATGGATTCAAACACACAGGACATTGGACCCATGACAAGACCCTGTATCTGCCCTCCATAATTCTGTATCAGCATATTTTACAAAACAGTTCTGATAAAGGTGCTCTAATGCTTTAACTGTTCTTTTAATTTAGTAGTGTTGAATAATTGGTCTGTAATGTGGATACTAGGATCTTCCCTTGGTTTAAATTCACTTTTTTCACGGATATATTTTATAAACTTCAAGCAACTTAAACAATTGTCTTTCACTTAACCTGCATAATTTTGTCTTGGTTTTCTAGCCATATATTTAAAAAATGTGACTCTCAATGGACATTTTTTTTTTCTTTCATCAGGTGTAGTTTTGTGTGCCACCCATTATAATTCTTAGCAAAAATACTTGATGATCCCAAGACAGAAAGGAGATAAACTGTCCACTTGTCTGTGGGACTTCTTTGTAAAAGTTTGATGTATTTATAGTACCAACCTAGACAGGAAGCCAGGTGTCCTTCAACCTGATGCTACCTCCCGACCACCATTATCATCATTAATGAACATAATAACAATGAAAAAAATGACTGAAAAGGATTTATTACCTTTTGCGGAGTTAAAATGTAAGGAAAGGCTGAGTGAAAAATGGAAACAACTGAAATGAAAATTGCATACTCAAAAACTAACTGAAATAAAATTTGGACCAAGTGATTTCATATTTAGACAAAGCTTTATATGAGTTAAACAGTTCAAGGATGTGGAAGAGATATGATGGGGCATTTCCCAATAAGCAGAAAAACATTTAAGAATTGTAGAAAAACAAATTGTTAACTATGAAAGGCAACAACAACCTAACGTGCAGATCTTTGTGATGCGGGAGAAGGTCTATACAGACAAAGGAAGAACACATAAAATAAATACAGATGAGAATCCATCACCACACATGTGCACCTGAGGATCATCTACCAGGTATAGCGACTGAGGTACAGTAAGCTATACCAGGGGTCTCCAACTCCACTGCTGAAGGGCTACAGTCACTGAAGGTTTTCATTGTAACCCTTTTCTTAATAAGTGACCAGTCTTTTGCTGCTAATTAACTCCCTTACCTTAATTTTAATTGACTTGCTATTTAAGACTCAAACCCCTTAATTATTTATTTTTTCCTTAATTAGCAGCCAAACTACGGTGGCAGAGAAGTGCAAAGAAGCTGCATGCTTATAAGAGAACATACAACGTGTGCAATTGGGAAGCAACGATTCAAAGACAAAACGTGTAGCAAACCTAAGAGAAGGGGTGTGTTTACAATTCAAAAGGGGTGCAAACTTTTAAAAAAGGGGACAGAGCAGAGTTTAATAAACATTGCTGAACAGCATTTATTAGAAAATTTCTTGCCAGAAATTAAAATTCATGCCAGAAATGATGTGATGCATACAATATTAAAGAGCGAATGGAGCCTCAGACAACTGGTGAAAGATCATACTTTTTCTAACAAGAAGGATAGCATCTGACACAAGGAACAATGTGGCATTGTCTAGTTTTATTGCAGCTGCCCAATAATTTGAGTCAGATGTGACATTGTATATTTTTAAAGTAACGCGCACATTTATATTAAGCTGATGAAAAGTGCACACCATACTTATAGATTTTGTTTAAAAATCTGAACACTTTAAATCTTGTGTCTCTTAAATGGGCTTCCTTAGAAAGAGTTTTCAAAATATGAAATATATGAATATGCAATAGGAGAGTTTAATAATAAAAATCACTGGGGATCGCACCACTTATACTTTTATTACAGGTCTACAACTACAGGGGGTCCTCAGGTTACAACACAGTTCCATTCCTACAACAGTGATGTAATCCGAATTTTGTCGAAACATACCCAGCCTAAGTCACTTACCCATCCTAACACATTTCCATCCATCCATTTTCCAACCTGCTGAATCTGAACACAGGGTCACGGGGGTCTGCTGGAGCCAGTCCCAGCCAACACAGGGCACAAGGCAGGAACCAATCCCGGGCAGGGTGCCAACCCACCGCAGGACACATACAAACACACCCACACACCAAGCACACACTAGGGCCAATTCAGAATTGCCAGTCCACCTAACCTGCATGTCTTTGGACTGTGGGAGGAAACCGGAGCGCCCGGAGGAAACCCACGCAGACACGGGGAGAACATGCAAACTCCACGCAGGGAGGACCTGGGAAGCGAACCCGGGTCTCCTAATTGCGAGGCAGCAGCGCTACCACTGCGCCACCGTGCCGCCCCCTAACGCATTTGCAAAATCATAATCTGGAACATAAAAACACAACTAAGCCACAGAAAAAGGAAAAGGACATAAATATTCTGCACTGTACACTGTACTGTAGTAACAGTAAAAAATGACAAAAAATGAGTGTAAATAAAAATTCCTTACCTTTATTCCTTCTGATTGCTTTGCAATGTCTAATTTCACTTCTATCATGATGGCTTTCCTCTTCTTCGAAGCACTACCATCTGAAGACTCTGACTTTCGTTTAGGAACCATGATAAGGGCCAAAAAGTCGCCAAACAAAACAACACAAATGGAACACTTCATGTGTGCGCAATCAATCTAGTATGCCAACTCCCTCACTCATACGGCGCATTACTGCGTATTCTTCCACTACGCGCAACCAAACTAGTTCGCCCACGTAGTCTGTAAGTACGACACTAACAGCATAAGCCGAAAACACTCACATCTCAATTTTTTTAAGTTTTTATGGGAGTGAGCGTTGTGAACTCGAAACGTCGTATGTCGAGACATCATAACTGGATGACCCCCTGTATTGTGATTAAAGCCCCTTTGCACAAAACCGAAATATTATAAGCATAATATTCTCTCTGACCAGCAAGTTTTCCTGGCTCTTTAGCCATTCTTATTTTAGTCATTTTAGTAGTATACTGTGTTACACACGTGCGATTAGGAGGCAGTCAAAAAGCTCAAAGGTGAGTGAAATATCGCAAGAGGAAGGATTGTCACATGGTGCTTACCTGAACCTGTTCTCTTCACAGGAGAACCAAAGAAAGATAATTGCGGCTATTTCCGGGCTTCAAAGTGGCCACCGTGCCGTCACTTCCGACGACTCCATATGGCATCACTTCCGGCTCTCACCTTGGACATCAAGTCCGGTTCCTCCCCCATGACACCATTTCCTGCCAACCATTTCCTGTTCCCATCATCCACCATTCTATAAAAACTCCATTTTGTCAATGCCACATTGTCATCTGTTACAATATATGAACTTTTGATCAAGCTTTTGCATCTCTTGCTTTCATTTGTCCGCAGGACAATATACGGGGATGGTCCCCAAACCTTTATCTTGTGAAGATTCCTTTTTGTTTGTGGTATTTCTTCCACAACTGTCATCATGAGCAGTGACCCCAGTCTAAATATTTTTCTTCAACATAATATGAACATGTATAACATATAACATCAACTTAATAGAAAGCTTAATATAAACACTTTAAAAATAAGCAATGCCACATCGGCCAGCAGCAATAAAACTAGATGATGTAACAACTGTCAGGTGCAGTCCTTCTCACAGGAAAAAATTCTTGCACCAATTATCCAAAGTGCAGAATCAACATGATCTATAAAACACCTTAAATTCAAACATTACGAACATGTGTATTTGTCTCCTATTAACACTAATATAAAAGCGTTCACTGTTTAGTAGGTATGCGTGATGTCATTTCTGGCATGAATTTTTTTTTTACAGCAAACATTTTCTGAAAAATGTCATGCTGTCTGCTAAATGTTGCTCAACTAAACTATATATTAAAATCTGCTCTGTTCCTTTTTTAAAAGTTTGCACCCCTTATGAATTTAAATCCACCCTTTGTCTTCTCTTTGGTTTACCACACCTCTGTCTTTGAATTGTTGCTGCCCTCTTCCACACGCCAAAGACAGCATGTTTGTTCTGGTAAAAGCGAGTGGCCTCTTTGGACACCAAACAAAACCATAATGGGTTGCAAAATGAGCAAACACATCATCAGCTAACTCTTGCCCATCTATTTCTGAAAATAAAGAAAGGTGAAGTTCTTAGTAATGCTGATTTCCTCAATCCACCAAATATTTTGCCAGTGCTCTTAAAAAAAAGAAAATCAACAGTTCTGGAAATGTCAGCCGTGTCAGAACGACAGCAGGAACAGGTCATGAATTTAGATAATGGGTTTAATTAACAACAAGAATCAGCTTCTAATAAAAAACTGGTTGGAGTGAAATTGATTGGAGTTTGAGGCCCTGACTTAGTTGGGCATCTGTTGGCTTGCTTCATATCTTATTTTTGCTAAGGAAAAAAATAAGCAATTCAAATGACTGCACATTAAAAAACAAGTCAATTAAAAGGAAGGGAAAGGAAGTTAATTAGCAGCAAAACACGTTACTAATTAAAAAAAGGATTAGAATAAAAAACCTGAAGCCAAAGTAGCACTCCAGAATTAGAGTTGGAAACTCCTGAGCTAGAGGTATGTGGCCAGTTGGGGCAACTGTAACACCCAGCTATGGTTATGACGCCATAGAAAGGAATGTCCCTGAAAGGTGGCATCTCATTCAAGACCTGGAGTTGATAATAAACAAGCTTCCTGCAAGATTCAGAACACAATGGTCAAAGCAGATCAAAGAGACCCTGTAACAGCTGATTTTGCGGTCAGCCTCTATTTTTGTTTAAACATTGTGCACAGTTATGCTTTTTGTTTCAAAAATAAAGAAATGGGGCTACCCCAACTATTCTTGTTAGTTTGCTCTGGTTCCCTACCACCAGTCACATGGAGTTTACATTTCTATTCTTGGCTGACACCTTTATCTAAGGTGACCTGAACATTTACAATACAAGTAGCTATATTTGTTTTGGTTTTCCAAATGGAGCACAGGCAGGTCAAATGACTTGCTGATGGTCACGCAGAGTCAGTAGTAGGATTTGAACCCAAAAACCTCAGGGTTTGAAGTCCAAAGCCTTATCCACTATGCCACACTGCCTGGAGTTGTATGGAGTTGTGTGGTAGCAGTGCTAAGTACCCCACCACTAGGCTGATAAGATGCCAGTAATTCAAGTTTTTAATCTTGTTCTTGGTTTAATTATAGGAAACAGAATTACCACCTACTCATGGCAATGTAATTTATAAGGTGGGGTGGGGGGACTTCAGCATAGAGAACTATATCTGTTACACAAATTAAAAGATGGTTTTAGTTTGAGTCTAATTAGCTAGAATGTCATTTGGGCAGAAAATAGTAGTAATGTATTAAGACCATGGGTGGATGGATTAATGGAATACTTACCTATTAGCAGCCAATTTGTTAGAAATGAAGCCTCCCGGGATCTGTGTCACAATATAGCCCCAGAAAAAAGAGCCATGAATCAGACCCACTGTTTCTGGATCCCAGTTAAACTGTGCAGGCTGTAAAATATAAGAAATGTGGAAAAGATACATTAGAATGGGCAGAACCATATGAAGCGCAACTTTCTCAACTAAATGGTAGATCTTTGTTTGCCAGAAATGTGTCTTATTTCACTCTCAGCCACACCATCCACCAAGTCCCTTGTTTAACATTTACTCTGACAGCAATTTATATTTAACATCCTCACTTCCATGGGCCCTTCATCGCTGACTTGCCTGTCATTCTTCTTGATAGTATCCCTTGCATCTGTTTCACTTGCTTTGAGCATTCAAGCTTTCCGTTAACTATATCTAATGACTTTTCCATATTTAAAATTTTGGACTGTATGCCTTTTTGGCCTTTATGTGCTTCTTTATAAAACAAGGTCTTTGGGCTCACATAATCACAATCATTCAATAAGAAGGCACGAGTGGTAGAAAATGAAAAACAGAAGATCTAGGATAGTGACACAACAAAAACTGCAAACTGCTACTTGAAGTTTATTTTGTAATCTACCATTTAATAGCTGTGATGGACAGCGGCAGCTCATCCCGGCCGACACATCCAAGGCGCTAGATGGCGTCTTCCCTGCAGCATGGAGGTGCCCCAGATTCCCGCATGGCACCAGGGGAGATGGAGTTCGGCTTCACAGCCCTGCTGGGTGCCATGGGTGCCATCGTGTGATGCTGCAGGGAGACGTGGAGATTTTTATTTTCCCTATAGCCCGGAAGTACTCCCAAGTCACGGTGACGGAAGAACAGAAGTACTTCCGGGCTGAAGAAAAATGCAAGTCTTCTTCTGACCCGGAAGTGCTATTAAATCACATGGACAGAAGGACAGGAGCACTTCCGGGTCAAGGACTATATAAAGGACTATGGGAGACCCAGCAAGCCGAGCTGGAGTTGGGAGGGAGGATTGATTTATTGGATTGTATTATTGATTTATTGTTTATTGGAGTGATTGTGGTGTCTACTGTGGCACAATAGTGAAAAGAAAATAATTTAAAAATATTTCTAGTACTTTTACTTGGTGTCCTGGACGTTTGTCTGCAGGGTTTGAGGAGCGACAGTGCCCTCTAGTGTCACATATCACTCTGTGTTAATAAAAATTATATCCAATAGGATTTTTTTTTTGATTTGTAAATATCAGTTAAAAATTTAATCAATATATGCATTTTTATTCAATACACCACCCTTTATAGTGAGCATTTACATTAAGGTACCTTACAGCATTTCTTTTCAAATAAATAAAATAACACATTAATAATTTAAAAAGTAATTTTATACACAGTATCCCTGTAATTTTATCCATAAAGATGAAGATGCAAAGCCATAAATCATGTTTCTACTCTATAAAAAATATTTTAGATTATTCACACTGAATTAAAGGATTCCTATATTTGACATAGCCAGTACTATGAATAGTCACATATTAGGCTGTTTGCGTGTGTAACGTTTACTTAAACCTGGAATTGTTATCATTCGATATCTTTAGAAAATAATGACACCTGATGAACGGCCAACATCCAAAATGTGTCTCTAACATGCTGTTTATTTTTTCAGAGTGGAATGCACCTTTGTTTTTTTCTTCCAAATGTATCTATCCTGTAAATATTTCTTGTTCAAATGTGGTGAGAAAGACTCTAGGAAGAGTCGTCTGCTTCTTCTCCGGTTCGGACATTGCTAGTCCAGAGCAAGAGCCCTGACTCCAGTCAGCTGTGAGCACCGGCTTGTCTCTCACCATGTCACATAAGAGTTTGAAAAGATCTCAGAAGAACAGAACAGGGTCTCCTGACCACATCTGTAATAAGGATTCACTTGCAGAGAGTTTAAAGTGCAGATATGAACACCTCCATTTTTAAATGGGCAATTCTGTGATGGGACTCGTTTGCTATCTATTTTCTATTTTGTTTTTACCTCACTTAACATGTACAAATTTGATTATAGCAATTTCATTTTTAGTAATTATTTAATAATTATATGCATTAGAATATGTCAAATCTGTTTGGAACAGCTCCTTCTTTAAGTATGTTAATGTGTAAAGTATCAATTTTAACTGATTTTTGACTTATTTAAAAATTATTTATTACTGAAAGTAGCACAGCAATTACGAGTTTGACATCCCCTGCCAGAACTTGTTCTTTTGATTTTATTTTATTTGTTTCTCCCCATGTTTTATGTTATTTGATGTAATTTGTTCCTTTTGTATTTCTTACCTTATTTGTTGTAATCAATCCACTGTATTTATAATGTATTTAGTTGATGGTTTTTTAAATAGTTCCTCTTAAATGTTGAATTATTCTATTTTGTGTTTGCTTGCCAATTTTTAAACACTATGGTGGCAGGGCCCTTGTTTACGCAGGCGGGGACTTCCCTGCTTTCATGTTAACTCCTTTTGTTTTTGGCCCCTTTTTCTGAGTAGATCTAAGGCTTAGTGCTCAATAACATAGATAAATATGAAAACACCATTTCATTGTTTTCTATCCACAGTAGTATTTCCACAGTTTTCTAAATGTTTGTCATCCATACTGACCACTGAAAATGCATAAATCTTGGCTATTGGACATGTGTGGTTTATTGGACAAGCACACAACTTGCAAACCCAAAGTCAAAAGGAATGAGGAAAAATCAAAACAGACTGTCTGGGTGGCGTTTAAAGGATACAAGTGAGTGTAAGGTTGCTAAAGCCTTGGAAATGCAGACTGGGAGCCTAAATAAATACAGCCAAATACTTGAGGGTTTCAAAACACAGTAACTGTTGGCAAATGCAAAGAAGGTAGGAAATGCCAATCCTCACACTAAGGGTGAAATCACTAAAGGGAATTATCAGGGCAGCCTGAAGTCCATCCATGACTGATATCATGACAATTACACGTCACTGCTTTCGAAAACACCTGTTCTCCCCATCCACACTGCTACATGAGAACCAAAATTACACACTTTGGACAATGCTTTCAAAATGATATGTTTTCAGTGTTCAAAAACACCACTTCATTGTGAGCAAGAGGCCAAAACAAACAGTCACTTTTACATTTATTTGAGTTAGTGCAGCCAAGGTCTAAAGCAGTAGTCCTTGGGTTCAGTTCTGAAGGGCCTTAGTTGCTATAGATTTTTTGTTCCAACCCAACTTCCTAATTAAAAGCTAATCCTTGCTTGGTAACAAAACTTGTTATTTAATTTTGACACTTTGATTCTGCTATTCCACATGTTTCTTATAGTGGAGAGTATATCATTGATGTGGATGGGAGCAAATGACTAATTCTCAGCCCTTCACTTTTTTTATCCATTTCTTTTCAAATATTTTATTAAAACAGATACATCATGACAAATGCACTCTGATGGAAAGGAGTTAGATGGTGGACTGCTGGTTCTTTTGTAATTTGCATTTTATTGTTAATCGGTAGCTGAAACAATTTAAACCAATGAATGTAGCTGTTTAAGACTAAAATAAGAAATTAAGGGTGGGGAATCTTAACAAGAAGGGTAATTCAAATGAAGGAAATAAAAGTTGCTCAAGCAATATGTGCTTCTACTGCAATTGAGTTCTCATTAAGTAATTGGATTGGAACAAAAACCTGCAGCCACAGTTTGACCTGGTGTATGGGAAAATGTTTTGGTTAGTTTCTAAGTTTACTTTTAGTAATTCATTGCTAAAATGTTTGCTTTAGTTTAAGGGCTCACCATTTTTGGTATTACCAATTTGGAATAAATCTTAATAAATCTTTTAGAGGGGCGGCACGGTGGTGCAGTGGTAGTGCTGCTGCCTTGCAGTTAGGAGACCCGGGTTCGCTTCTTGGGTCCTCCCTGCGTGGAGTTTCCATGTTGTCTGCATGGGTTTTCTCCGGGTACTCCGGTTTCCTCCCACAGTCCAAAGACATGCAGGTTAGGTGCATTGGAGATTCTAAATTGTGCTTGCTGTGTGGGTGGGCTGGCACCCTGCCCAGGGTTTGTTTCCTGCCTTGCACCCTGTGCTGGCTGGGATTGGCTCCCGTGACCCTGTAGTTAGGATATAGTGGGTTGGAGGATGGATGGGAATCTTTTATAGTTGTGTATTATAGCTATTCATTATTAAAATGCAGATAATGTTCATAAATACAGTTATAACTGTAATTTCTTAGCAGAAACTTCTGCTGGGGACATTTGTATTGTAGTTATATGTATTACCATTTTCCTAGAACTTATTATTTAAGAAGAGAAAGGCGGCTGTGAGATGGACGTGACGGAGAGATTAGTTTTGACAGTATTTGTTATGTTAGATAGGATTTTTGCGGCACAGGAACATCAAACTGTGAGTAAAATTAAGAGCTTACAATGTGCTAGTAGTGCCAGTAGCCTTGTATGCAGCTGAAAGCTGGACATTTCACCAAGCAATTAAGAGAAAACAGGACATGTTTGACTGAATATACTTGAGACAGATTATGGGAACAAGATGGACAAGAATAATTAGTAATATGGATTTGAGAAAAAAGACTGGTCAAATGGAGCTGAGTGAATCAGGTGTATTGTGAATGATAAGATAGGCAGGACATGTATGGCGCATGGATGACTCAATGGCAACAAGAAGAGTGGAAACATGGTTTCAAGTAGGAAGGAGAAGAGCAGGATGGCCAAGAAAGCAGTGGAAAGATATGGTAATAGAAGAAGCAAGAGACAGTAGAGCAAGAGGAAGAAACCCAGAGGAAGTGGCACAGGGTAGACAGAAATGGAGGAAGCTTTATAATAGGTGGGGACCTTGGAAGATGATGGAAGCATGGCTAACTAACAAACTAACTCTTGTTTAAGATATATTGTGCAATCAATAGGTCCCTACATACAGTAGATTAACTCTTGTAGCCATCCCTGATTAAAAAAACATACTTAGTTTGTAACGATACAGTTTACTCAGATTGCATATCTGCTGTAGTAATCACTCAAGTAGCTAAATGCACAAGTGCTATTGTGGCTGGAGTTAAAAATTCTGTTAGTTAAACAGCTGGTAAATCCATTGGTTTGTAATCATTTTTTTTCAGCCTACATAATCAGCTACTGAATTTTTACTGCATATAGTTACTGTATTCTTTTAAACGCTTACTATATTTATTTATGTCTTATGCTGTTTATTTATTTATTTGTTTATCTTCTACTAGTCTTATTTACTGTGATTATTTATGCATCAGTGCAACTGTGGCACAAGAATTTCACTCATGCTCATGTAGTGTGTGTGACAATAAAAATCTCTCATCTCTATCAGGGAATTATTAAATAAAATACACATTTCTATCTTTTAAAATTAGAAAATTCATTTTACCCTCATCACTTCTGTTCCATTGATATAAACAGTGTTGTTATTGACCATCTCCACTATAGCCACGCCCAGGTTACACCGGATGCCGAATGAAATACAGAAGCCCAGACCACTCATTACGGCAATGAGGTATCGCTTGGGCAGCCCGCAACAGTAACAGTCACACAGGGGAGGAGTCTGGACTGGAGTCTCCACAGGCCTGCCATCTTCTGTCAGTTCAATGTGATCTTCCTCTACATTGGAGCCATCAATAGTCCTTAGGGGAAAAAAATCATATTATAATTAGTTACTCTGAATTAACAGGCTGAGTTCTACTCCTAACTTGCAAGTTCGGAAACTATTTTAATGTCTATTTTTTTTACAAAATTTGCAGCATGGTGGCACAAATATTAGTGCTGCTTCTCCACACCTCCTGTATTCTGGGTTTCAGTACTAGCCAATTATTTTTGGTATGGAGTTTGTGTATATGCTCAATGTTCACATCCATTTTCTTTAAGCATTCTGGTTTCATATGTTACGCATGTGCTTCTGTGGATCATCCTCTGGGCTCATTTGAGGTATATACTACCACCCCAGTTAGGGGACGGCTGGCACTAACCTTATCCTCTTCTTTTCCCTTCATAGTGCTAAGAAGATGCCCAGCGAGGGCCAATCACATGGTAGTAACTCAATGTATTTAAGCATGTAGACATTGTCAAGACAACTCGGTGAAGATCACAACGAGCATCAGAATGGGGAAGAAAGGTGATTAAATGACTTTGAATGTGGCATGGTTGTTGATGTCAGACGAGCTGGTCCAAGTATTTCAGAAACTGTTGATCTACTGGGATTTTCATACATAACCATCTCTAGGGTTTACAGAGAATGGTCCAAAAAAGGAAAAATATCCATTGAGTGGGAGTTCTCTGGGTGAAAATGCCTTGTTGATGCCAGGCTGATTCGAGCTGATAGAAAGACAACAGTGACTCAAATAACCACTTCTTACATCCAAGGTATTCAGAAGAGCATCTCTGAACACACAACACATTGAACCTTGAAGCAGATAGGCTACTGTAGCAGGAGACCCCATTGGGTGCCATACCTGTCAGCTAAGAACAGGCAACTGAGGCTACAGTTCGCACAGGCTCACCAAAATTGGACAATAGAAGATTGGAAAAACATTACCTTGTCTGAGGAGTCTCAATTTCTGCTGCAATATTAGGTTGGTTGGGTCAGAATTTATAGTCACCAACATGAAAGCATGGATCCATCCTGCCTTGTATCAACGGCTCAGGCTGGTGGTGGTGGTGGTGTAATGGTGTAGGGGATATTTTCTTAGCACACTTTGGACCCCTTAGTAACAACTGAGTATCATTTAAATGCCACAGACTAACTGAGTATTGTTGTTCACCATGTCCATCCCTTTATAACCACAGTGTACCCATATTCTAATGGCTACTTCAAGCAGGATAACACACCACATCACAAAGCTCATATCATCTGAGACTGGTTCCTTGAACATGACAATGAGTTCTCTGTACTCAAATGCCCTCCATAGTCACCAGATGTCAATCTAACAGAGCACCTTTGGGATGTAGTGGAACAAGAGATTTGCATCATGGATGTGCAGCCAACAAATCTGCAGCAATTGTACAATGCTATCATGTCAATATGGACTAACATCCCTGAGGAATGTTTCCATCACCTTGTTGAAACTATGCCATGAAGAATTATGACAGTTCTGAAGGCAAAAGGGGGTCCAACCTGGTACTAGCAAGGTGGCCAGTGAGTGTATGAAAATAGTAATTAATGTTGAAATAGGAAATAATCTTTAATATAAGCTTGACCAGATTGAATAAAATTAAAGCAATACTGTCGTTACAGCCAAATTTCTATCTATCTACTTATCTACCTGAGATAAGCTCCAGCTTGCCACAACCTGGATTTGGATGAACAGAATTAGAAAAACAGACGGTGTTCACGTCACATCATGTCACCTCCTTAACTCCCACAACAATTTGTTTCCATTTGGAGTTTGTTCTGTGTGGGTTTTTTCTCCACCTCTATTAGTTTCCTCTTACGTTCCCAAAAACAGGTGTGTTATGTTGACTGGAGTTTCCAAATTGGTCCCCTGTACATGCGTTTATCAGTCGTTCCCACGGTGGACCTTCACCCTGTCCAGGGCTTTATCCTGTGATGTTAACAGTGCTACACAAAACAACCCAGAACTGGATGAAGTGTGTCTGAGGATATTTTTAATTTACTTTGCAATTTATACAATGTAATCCCATCCAGATCAATTTCAATCTTCTGCATGTTGCAATCAGGATAGTTTCAAACTAGGAACATGCTAGTCTAAAAATTGCTTGATGAATAAATGCTATTGGTAGATATTAGCCATAGGCTTTACATTATACTATGAAATATATTTCTTATTTAGAGTTTATGCAGAATTATAAGGTGTAATCTCAAGTCCTCTTGATAAACTACTGTATGCATGAGTTACCAAACAAAACATTTTCAGACCTGCATAATCCAGTTCAGAAGTGGGCATAAGGTGGAAAAACAGCCCTGGCCAAGTAATCAGTCCATTCCAGGGACCATTCAAGTACACAGCTACACTCGCATGGGACCAATTTATAACTGTCAACAAACCAAACACGCACATATCTTTTGGAAGTGTTATGGAATGGGTGCACCTAGACAGGCAATAACCAGGTGTGGCATTGAAACTCAAGGTATGACAGAGAGCAGCATTAACCACCATGCCACCCTCTTCCCAAACCTACAAGCAAAAAGTCAAAATTGAATCCTATATTAAATAAGCAAAATAAGCAGGCAATAGTAATGTGATTCTGCAATTACAGCTCCCTGAAATATACCATATAGTTCAACATTTGCTTCCACTAACAATGTTCAGTTTTAATGTAACACATTTCTGCTGCACTGCTCTGTAGTGAAGTCATTTACATATATTTTGTACATTTGGGCAGGTGAAAATGCCTGTTTAAGGCCATACAATAAGTTCAATGGCAAGGATTCTGCTGAAAAACATAAATTTACAATCCAATGCCCTAGCTGCTAGCCCACCCTGCCAAAGAAAATTGAGCAGGTACCAGCTGAACAATTGCTGCAAGTTTTGTTTCTCGTAAGAATTGCTTTCTCAGCAGGCACACATAAATTCTATTGTTCATTTCATACTTTTCTGTTTAGCAGATGGTTGGATTTTTTTAGTTCTGGTATACAGGCAGTGTGGCTTTTGTAGATAAATCATTAAGCTTGTCAAATTGAAAATATCTATACCTATATAAGTTTTAAAAATATAGGTATACTGCTGCTCACCCTCTGAGTCTCGCTCTAGCCTCCATTCTTCCTTCCCAAGACGGAGGCTCCCATTGAGCCCTTCCAGACCCAGGTCCTCACTGCAGCCTTGAGGTGCCCACTCCGAGCCTTGCTCCACTAACACCACTGCAGAACGGCTCCACCTGGCAAGACCACACAGTCCTCCCATCACTGCCAACTCAATGGCTCAATGGCTACTCCCCGGCAAGAGCACTTCCTGAGCACTATGGCCGCTCCTGCTACATGGTCGTTCAACAGGATCATTCCTCTTCAAACCCATCCGCCTGCTTCACTCCCCTGCCTGTCTTTACTGTTTTTCCCTTCCTTCTTTAACCTCTGTTTTTCCTTTCCATCTTTCGTTTTTTCTCAATCTTTTCCGTGCATGCTCCTTATATACTACCACTTCAAATCTGGCACAGGTGTGAATGTGCCACACCCTCCAAGGAATCAATGAGGTGCCTGACTGACATACGCACTTGCCTTCGCAATCAGCCAGGCACCCCTGGCCTTCCTCGGAGCGAAGCGTTTTCGTACACCCACCTATTTTAGTATTTTTTCTTATTTTCAGATAGTGCTGGGCTCTATTTATGTTAATCGGTTTCAGACTAATTTTTTTTCCTGTGTGTAAAAAGAAATCTGGCCCATTTTGTGTACTCATTATGTACTTTGTAATTTGCTAAGTTTGTATTTACATTTTACCTGAGGACCTGGCACTTTGTGCATACCCACATGTGAAGAGCAGTATACAAAAATACACTAAATTGAAAACTGACTTGAATTAATTTTAAAATCTACAGTGGGAGCATCCTACTTTGAGCAGAGGAGGCTTTCAGTATTTCAAAATGATATAAGATGTTTTTGTGTATTTAAGGTTGTTTTCTGTGTGGCCCTGATGAAGGTGCATTAATCGTGAAAGGTGGCAGCCTGAGACACGTGGCAAAGAGACATTAAGACTGAAATCACACTGACATCTTGGCTGCACACCTGCCTGATACCTGGCGGCTGGGCATTATTGTCAGAACGTGCACAGTAATCAGAGCTGTCTATTATTTAAAATTTGAAATGAGTGTATAATGTAAAAACCTTTTGGTCAGATGTAAAATGTTTGGGAACCTAAGAACTCAATTTAAAGATTGGTTAACATTGTAAAATTGAGGCTAGTCAGTTGTTCTTTTATAATATATAAAGATAATTCAGTTTTATTAAAAACCAATACTGCCTTTTCTGCTTTGATTTAACAATACAGAGACACAGCATTTAAAACTGCTGTTTACTGTCTATAGAGCTCTCTGTCTGTGTGAAATTTATTTTAAGCCTCAGAACAACACAGATTATTGTTTTTGTGTCATAGACATCTTTCTTAACACCTTCTACTTCAGATGACATCAAGATTTTAAGAGGCATGACTTGAGACTTTCTTTATAGTGTTTTTTTTGCTGATTTGTCTTTCTTGTTATAGCTGCTACATTGTACAGTGTGGCATACAGCTGGGGCCCTTGCCTGGCCGGGACGCTTCTACACTGGAAGGACTGGTGGAGAGAGTGTGTTCAGAACATTACCTCTCCCGGGGTTGCAGCGGTGCCTCGGACTTCTGCAGGGCTCTGTAGGAGCTGGAGTTTGGTGCACACCTGTTGGGTTCCATGGGCGCTGCCAGGGGGTGCTGCAGCTGCTGCTGAGCTGTTGATTGCAGCTCTTCCGCCATACCCGGAAGTGCTGCCAGAAGTAGACCACCTGGAGCACTTCCGTGTGCCTTATAAAAGGAGCCAGCAGCCACTGCTCCAGGAGCCTGAGTCGGGTGGAAGAGGACGAAGCTTGCCAGGAGGAGTGGAGGTGGAGAGAGAAGAGAAGAAGTGTGTGTTTTGTGCTGTGCTTGTGACTGTGTTTTACACGTGAGAAACGGGGGAAGGCGTTTCCCACAGTGAGACAAAGAAAAAAATTAAAAAGTGTGCCCGGAACTTGTGTCCCACATCTGTCTGTGTTGGGTTTGGGTGGTGGTGTGCCCCCTGGTGGTCCAAAACAGTTATGAGAAGTAAGTGGAACTGGTTTTGAAGGGAGATGGATAACATTCATCGTTGTTATAACGCGGAAAGAAATATAGATAATGTATGTATTGCATTTTTGATTTGTAAGTTTGCATTGTATCTTGGAAATACAAACTGTAAAGTGAATGGTGTTGTAACAGCTCAGATAATAAGCCTTCAGGCTGTTTAACACAACATCCTTTGATTTTTTGAAGAGTATTTCTAAAGTCATACATAAACATCATACATAAGTCATACATAAACAGCACTAAGTCTCTGTATAGCATCTAAATACTCCTCTGTGTCACCTTTCAGTTAGGCTTTTGCATATGCTTTTAATAGATAAATAGAGGTTTATTTGTCCCCAGGGAAAATATGAAAGCCCTGCTTCCCATAACTCTGGACTAGACAAAAATTGAGTTTAATACATAAATATACAGAGTTGTGGGGAATGTCAACAAATCCCTTGACATCAATAGATACCAGTCCAGGTTGGGAGATCAGACCATTACAGCATACAATCACATACCCATAATCTCAAAGGACCATTTTCTAACCACAGCTTAAACTAATGTGGAATAAAGGGGAATGGACTGTCATTATGCCACCTATTAGCAAAAAAATAATATACTTTATTAACATTTCTCCTTTTACATTGTGTGCCTACTTCTTAGTATCCAAAATATATAATACAATAGAATGAGCAGTCAAGCAAAATGACACATTTTATTGGCTAACTGAACAGATTACAATATGCAAGATTTCGAGGCAGCTCAGGCCCCTTCTTCAAGCAAGATGTAATCACGTGTCATTTTGCTTGACTTCTCATTTCATTCATAATGGCTACTGTGGTACAACACCCTACTACTACTTCTTGATACAATAGAACTAATTCATCCCATTCAAAGCAGTGCAAAAGAAAAGATGAGATGAGCTGTTAAAGTAGGATAGTAGAGGTACTGATAAGAAGGTGGCCTGCAGTAGTGCAGTTGTATTTCACCCAAGACTGGGCTCCCAGATTTTCTGTCTTCATCTATCAACAAAACCCACTCAATTCAATCGCTGGAGGCCAGAGCCTATCATAGCAGCATCAGGTGCCAGTCATGTACCACCTTGCACAGGGCACATGTTGATCTCAGGAACACTCATTCATAATTAATTGGCTTATTATTGCCACATGTATTGAATTTTTAATTTTAGTTTCTTGCCTTCCTGGTTACAACTTTTTTAGTTGTCGTTTTGACCGTAATACATCTCCCAATTCCAGTTTTCAGTTTTACTGCTGCCTCCCTTTATATAGTCAACTGATTTACACTAAGAAAAACACACTACCATATCAAACATTTAGGTGCCCTTGATAAACACAGAGAGAGAAAGAGAGAACCATAGTGCAGCTGTAATGATCCATCAGAAGATGATTATAACTAAGAGGCATCAACATCAACAAGACTATAAATGCTGTATGTAAACAGATTGATACAATATTTATAATTTCAATTGTGATGAACAGCCTTTGTAATGAAGGACTTGGGGAAGGAGCTTACATGGGGCAATACCTCCCCCCGGGACAACAGAGGAACTGTAGTGCTATGGGGTTAGAACATGGAACCTCAATACTCAAAGGGTTCGTGGCTACGAACAGGGGGTGCATGGAGAACAGATAGGCCATCCACACCCACAAGTGCAGCCGGAAGGAGACTGTGGAACACCTGAAGCACTTCTGGGTGTTTTATAAAAGGGGCTGCCTCACTCTATTCAGAGAGCCAGAGTCAGGAGGAAGTGGACGAAGCTTGAGAGGGGAGTGAAGGTGGAAAAGAAAAGAGACGAGAAGAAAGTACTGTGTGCTGTGTTGATGCTTATTGTATTGTGCTTGCTGCTGGGGAGTGAGGAAGAAGCGCTTCCCTCATGGATAAAAACATGTCTTGTGCTTGAGCTTGTGTCTGTGTCTGGTGTGTTCAGGTGTTTGGATGCGGTTGGAGCGCCCTGGTGGCCACACGATGCATTCTTATAAAGCAAATTTTTACTTTCAAGCCCAGTGTATTATATAGTATTATACATGTAGAATGCAGTAGTTAAATAAATGCAAAAATTTTATTCAAAAAAATGCAATATTGACTACAAAAATACTGCATGTTATATTCTGAGATGCTGCATATACCATACCTACATTTCCAGTCACAAGTTTTAGGACACTTTTATAACTTTATTGAAATGTGAGCAGTGAATAACCTGAAATAGTACAATGGTAACTGATAAAAAAAAAAAGTTTAGGTTAACAAAAACTGAAAAAAGAATTTTTAGAGCTAACCAAACAGGCCTTTTTCAGAAAACAATTAAAGGGTTAACTACTTACAGCTTTTCTGCAGCTACAGATGTTAATTAAACCTTGAAATCTGATGTGAACAATTCCTACAAGTGTCCCAACTTTTGCTGATTACTAACAAACCCTTTGTCTGTATAGAAGCAGTGTTAGAACAAACCTTATTACTACAGTCTCTGAAGCACTATTTGGACAAAATTGTACTACGTATTGTTATCATAATATCAAACAAAAATTAATTAACCTTTTCAACCTGTAAAACTGTAGATGTTGTGATCTGGAATCTTAAATATGATGAAATCAGGTTTAGGCCTCCAAATATAACCATAAGCAGGCCAAGAGCTTAACTGGGAAGATCAGAAGAGCTCACTCAGGATCAGCTTGCCCCAGGATTCAGGCTTCAACTTGGCAAGGGCCAAAGTGGGAAAAACTTCAAAATACAGTAAAAGCCCTACAAGAGCAGAGAATGACCATAACTCCTGTCATAAATACAAAAGGGCAAAAAAAGGAATCTTTATAAACATAAGATTTATTTATAAAAAAGAGAAAATAAAGCAAAAATGCTTAACAGAGCAAAAATCGGCAAAAGGATTTGCCTAAAAAGGCAATCCACAGCAAGTCCCAGCACATGATCCAGTAACTAGAATCCCAAAACAGAAAGCCAGTAAATTGAACAAGAAACAGCAATATTCACCAAAACCCAAAAGACTCCGAACAATCACAAGGAATCACTGGCCAAATCTCAGGCAGCAGCAATGTCAGGGTGGCTTTGCCTCTTGGGGCTCCACCCCCAAAACACATGGAATGGAGGTACATTTTAAAAACAATATAATTCAGAAATACCAGTAAAACACATAAATGTTATGAAACTTGGAAAGAACTTTAGCAAACAGAATACAAAAAATACCTCAAAATGTACTAGAAGGGGTAAAACTGTCAAAATCCAGCTAGTCACTAAAAAGAGCAAGTGTACAATCTTTATAAATAAAATATATTTAGAACATTAGAACAATTTAGACAAGATCAGGCCATTCAGCTTGTTCTGGTTTTAAAAGTCCATCAAGTCCTACTGTCTATCACTTGGTAGCTTATTCCAAGTGTTTATCGTTCTTTGTGTAAAGATAAACTTACTGTTTGTTTGAAATTTACCCTTAACAAATTTCCATCTGTGTCCCCATGTTCCTGATGAACTAATTTTAAAATAACAATCTCAATCCACTGTACTAAGTCCCTTTGTAATTTTAAACACTTCTATCATGTCATCTCTTAATCTTCTTTTGCTTAAACTGAAAAGGCTCAGCTCTTTTAATTGTTCCTCATAATTCAACCCCTGTAGCAATGGAATGAGCCTAGTTCCTCTTTTCTGGACCTTTTCTAGTGCTGTTATGTCTGTTTTGTAGCCTAGAGAGCCAAACTGCACACAATACACCAGATGAGGCCTCACCAGTGTGTTATAAAGCTTCATCATAACCTCCTTGGACTTGTACTCCACACATCAGGGACTATACAACCTAACATTCTGTTAGCTTTCTTAATGCCTTCTGAATACTGTTTGGAAGTTGATAGAGTCAAGTCCACAACAGCTCCTAAATCTTTCTCATAAGTTGTACTTTGGATTTTCAGAATTCCAATTCTGTATTCAAAACTAACATTTGTAATTCCTACATCCATCCATCCATTTTCCAACCTGCTGAATCCGAATACAGGGTCACAGGGGTCTGCTGGAGCCAATCCCAGCCAACACAGGGCACAAGGCAGGAACCAATCCCGGGCAGGGTGCCAACCCACCGCAGGTAATTCATACTTTATGTTTAGTTCTATTAAACGTCATCTGCCACAAATCCTCATAGGCAGCCCTTTCATAGGCAAATGACAAGAGACCCTGCAAATTACAACAAAGGTCTGACAATGACAACTTGGTCATAAAGTCAATGATACCAAGTGTCATCACAGGACACCAAGAAGAAAAAGCGAATGGGAAATACTTTGTACTAATCTAATCAGAATGATTGCTATAATTATTTAAAAGCTTTAGGAAGCATATCACTACCTAAGACGTAAAGAAATAAAGTTTGGTGGTGTTTCAAATACTGCAACAGTTTGTTTCAGCTCATGATGAGACTGACCTGGAAAATTCACTCTTCTGTAACACAAGAGGTGACGGTGCTCCTCATTTATTATTTGTGCGCACCTGTTCCAGTTCCTATTCACTTCTTCTCTGCCTTTGTGCAGAACTGCCTTTAATCTCAGGTGCCCTTATCTGCACCTGAGACCTGGACTTTGAAAGAAAGACTTTGGAAATAGAGTGTTCGATAAGTGTGGTTTTAATTATACTGTATGCTTTTATGAACACAAGGTGCAATTGTGTGGCTTGCCGAAAGCAACCCTAGACCTGAAACGCAACATGATGAAAGAAGTGCTTCATAAAAATATAATAAATAATTAAATAAATGAATGCTCTGGTGGGCGTCATGGTGGTGCCATTGCCTCAGAGTCATCTGTTCCAGTGTCAACCCAGGTGTTTGCATACTTTTGCCTGCGTTATTTCTTCATGTGTTCACTTTTTCCTCCTTTGTCCCAAAATGTGTATGCTGGGATTAGTGGCCACTCTGAATTGGCTGGAATGAGTGAATGTGTGTTTCAGCGTGCCAAACGTGCAAGCCTGGTTCTTCCAACGTACATTGAGGAGTGATTTGAATGTAACACAGCCAGGAAGTCCAGAATGCAAAGGAAGATCACAGACCTCACCTTGGTCTCCACCTCAGACTCTGCCTCTTCTGCTGCCAATGAGATAAAATCCACCTTGTCCTCAATATGTTTTCTAGATGGCCGAGGAAAAAGGTTCAATGGTTTTTACCAACATCGTTTTTTTTTTGTTTGCTTTCTATTTTCCAACTGCTTATGCCAATTAAAGGGTTTACACTGGTATTTTAACACTTTTGATTGTCTTCTATGTTCTGTATTTACAAGTTACATTAAAGCCATGTGCACAGGTCAGGTCAGGCTGGGGAGCATACACTTGTACACCCTCTGGAACTGACCATCTATTTGCAAGCCAGGTGTTATGTCCGTGTGCCCTTAGCCTTGTCCAGCCACTAGGGTCCTCAACAATGAGGATCCTGTGAGCCAAATCACCCTTGGGCAATCGCGCCACATGGCTGTAGTGTCATAACTGACTCTCCCTTATTGTCTTATTTGGGACTCCATGAGCAACCACTTGTTCTGCACAAAGTCAAACCAGCAGTACCCAAGGATTCTCTGAGGAGAGACAGTACTGAAGGAGTTCAGTTTTTGCTCAGGTCACTGGATAGCATCCATGTTTCACAACCATACCTGTATAGCAAAACAGGAAGCACCAGGACTCTAAAGACTTGGAACTTCATCATTTTGCAGAGATATTGGGGGCATCACACACCACTTTCTTGCAACCTCATGACATCATCACACACTGCTGAGGGCTATGCCCAAGAGGTTATTAAATACCTGGATCTAAGGTTTTAATCCAGGTCACTCACAAGCCCAGACACTCAGACCCCTCAGTCAGTCACTTGAGAGCCCCAATCAGAGCCTCCATTGACTCCGTGAAGGCCACATCATCATCAGCAAAATCAAGATCAGTGAATCTCTCTTCACCAACAGATCCCTCACAACTGCTGGTCCCCATGACCCTACCCAACACTCGGTCCATGCAAGCACTGAACAGAGTAGGAGCAAGAACACACTCCTGACAAACCCCAGAATCAATTGGGAAGAATGCAGAGGTTCTGCCTCCACTCTACACAGCACTCATAGTACCAGTGTAGAGGCCTGGTATGATATTAAGCAACTCCAGGGGATCCTGTGAAGTCTCAGGATGTCCCACAGGGCAGCTCAATAGCTCGGTAGATGAGCAAGTGATCATGGATCCTACTGTGGATGACCCTAGCATGGACCTCACCCGGTACCGAGAGAAATGTTATCCCACGTAGTTGCCATAATCCAGGTGATCACCTTTCCCTTCCCAGATAAGAACATGTAGTCCCATTTTCCAGTCAGTTGGGATTATGCCCATCTCTCAAATGGAAGCAAAAATTGTTTACAATGCCAGGAGGACAACCTTACCACCAGCCTGAAGAACTTCATCCCAGATACCCTCAGGTGGTTCACCACCTGTGTAATCTCAGTGAGATTTGGTGGTTCACAGCTAATTGGAGGATCGGCCTCAAGAACTGTGAACCCAGAGATGTCCAACATCCTAACTGGAAGATCAGCTTTAAACAGCTGCTCAAAGTAGCCAGCTCAGAGAGTCACAATGGCAGTGTCATCCGTAAGGACTGTTCCATCACCCACTCTGATTGTAACTGTCCGAGGAACAGATTCAACAACAACAACAACATTTATTTATATAGCACATTTTCATGCAAAAAGTAGCTCAAAGTGCTTTACATAATTAAGAAAAGAAAAATAAAAGACAAAATAAGAAATTTAAATAAGACAACATTAGTTAACATAGAAAAGGAGTAAGAAAAGGAGATGCTTTTGTGTGCTCTACTGATAACATCAAGAGAGGCCCACTGAATCAACAAAGTAATTAAAAGGGTAAGCTCAGTTATAGGACCCACTGTGGACTGATGGCCAGTGTGATTTTCTATGCTGTGATCTTCAGGAAAGGCCTACAGATTCAACACACTAATTATAAAGATAGGCTCAGTTATAGGATGTACTCTGGCCTCCCAGGAAGTAGAAGCAAAGAAGAGAATTAAAACAAAACTGAGTGCCATTATGAACAATGCTACATATCCTCTCTCTGACACACTAACACTGAGGACTTTCAGCCAATGAATTATTCAGCAGAAGTGTGTCAAGAAACACTACTGGGGCTCCTTTCTAGCAATAGCAATACATCTGCATAATGCCTCAATGTGACTGGGACTTCAAAGTCAGAGATGTTGTTTCTTTTTAATTTTCTTGCTTTTTAGTCATTCTGGTGTGTGCTCAGACCATAGTGAATGTGCATATGTATTTCTTTATCTCTCTTATTTATTTAAAGAGCTCCTGTAAAAATCAAAATATTTCCCTGGGTAAATTAAAGTTCTATCTATCTATTTGCTGCCACCACCATGTTTCATGATGGGGATGATGTGTTTTTGATAATGTGCAGTATTTGGCATATCCTAAACTATCTACCATGTGATGGTGCAGGTCAGCTCTATGCTTGTGCCCAGCACTGTCTATAGTCATGATCGGATAAGCCAGGCAAACCACACAAAGAAAGGGGAAGGTGTAAAAGTGCTCCAGTGCTTGTGTTACAATAAATCAAACAAAGGGTGTTCAAAAAGTGCAGTGCTTCGTCCATAATAAATAAATAATCCATTAAAACAGTGATGCTCAGTGATGTAAAAAAAATCAGAGTTAAAACAAGCTTAAAATCCAACAGCCATTGGGTGTTTAAAATTTGCAGCACCTAGACGAGCCCAGCACAACTCCTTCTTCATCTCCCAAGCTAACCCATTGGTCACTCAGCTGGTGGAGACTCCAGCAGCTGTGGTCTACAACCACCTGACCCCTGTCTTACTGCCTCAGATGGCACCAGGCAGATTGCTCTGGGTCGGCTGTCCTCCCATCATCCTTCTCGCTCTCTCCTGTGTTCCTCAGATCCCTGGCAAGGAGTCCACCGTGATCATTCCCACTCCTCTACACACAGTGGGGATGAACCTGCCCCTAGAGCTCCAATCCTTCATTCTTCTATGGGCTAACATCTGTACTGCCTTTCCCATACAGTACTGGTCGCTGGCTCACTTGCTCTACCTCTCCACCCGAGCCTGCTGTCACGGATCTTCCCTTTCTGTCTTGATCTCCCTTTTTCTTGTTCCAGCTCATTCTTATACCCTCCATGGGCACAGCATCTCCATCGCACACTGCAGGATGCCAATGAAACAACTGAGATAGACTGCTCCATCACGTACAGGTTCACATCCACAGAGCATGAACCCACCAATTAATTATTTATTAAAAATTGACTCCCGTTTAGCAAGCTGCAGACCTGCCCTACCACGTACCTCCCCCCTTAAGCCGCTAGTTGCACAAGAAGGCTACATGCCACAACCAACCCCGTGCAACTAGTGGAGTGAAGTATGTGATAAATTGAGGTCCATGACTGGTGGGCATATTTTAAATAAGTAATTACAGCTCTCCCATCTTTGAGTGGGTGTGTGATAGCGTGGCAAGATTGGTTTCCAATGCCACATCCCCAGTTTAAAAATGAAGTGCAAGTGCTGGTGGGGTGGGAAGAAAGCAGATTCAAGGAAGGGAGACAATAGACTGGTCAGTGAGACAGAGAGACATGGAGGTTGAAAGAAGAGAGGGACTGCAGAAAGAGAGACAGGAAAAAGAGAGTCTGTGCACTAGAACAGAGGCAGATGGTCTGCATTAGAGCATCAGGGTGCAAAGCCAGAGGGTTGGAAAGGGGTGCACCTACTTAGTAATCACTGGGGAAGTAGGGGTGGCCCAAAGGTAATGTCTCCTGCAAGGGCCAAGAGTGAGTGGCAGGAGATGAGTGTGGCTCGGTGTGGCACCCCAGGGTTGCCTGAGGAATGGCAATGGGGACCCAAGCCCCGACTTAGAAGCTCACTGCACCTGTCAGCAGGCGTCTCCTCGTACTGCAAGGTCCAGATAGAATAAGTGGAGGAGATGCCAGTTTTTAGAGGGAAGCACTGGGGCTCATGAGTTTTTAAAGACTGTTTCTACTCAGATTTTAACCTCAGTTTTTAGAGGAATATTTATTTATTGGAATTGAATTTCCACATCGTTCATTGTTCTTTTTTATGGATTATTTATTTATTGAACTTTGAACTGCATTTTTTGGACACTTTTGCTTTGACTGTTGTAAATAAAAGCATTGGAGCACTTTTACACAACTACCCTTTGCTTCGTGGTGTGTCCTCATCTGCCTGGCTCATCCACTTATGTTATCGATGGTGTCGGGTTCAAGAGGCTAGCAAAATAGGAGTGGGAGCATGGAGACGACTTGCACTGTCACACTTCTTTGTTTGTTGTAAAGTATTCTTTTTCTGATGTTTACTGTAGTTATGTATTTTTTGTTAGTATTATTCTGTTTATTTATTTACTATCTATATTATATATTATGTATGTGTTCCTTGTGTTTGTGCATGTACAGAAATGTATAGATACAGTACTTTGTTCAACATGTTATACTCACTAATCGGGGCTCACCCTGTCAGGTCATGTATGTACAGTAGGGCAAGTGAAGGGCAGACATCATATCCCTGGATGAAGAATAATACATGATGGGTGCTCAGGGCAAACCAGGGCTTAGCTACACCATCAGAATAAATTACAATGAAAAACACTGCAGCTTTTATGAAATATTCACAAGTTTATTTCCATACTGAGAATTTCTATTCAAATGAAATCAGTTTCTAACCCAGAAAGTGGCTCTTTTCATCTTTCAACTGTTCACTTCACTTTTTTCATAATACTATATGTTAACCTAGACTTGAAAGTCTCTGCATCTCCAATACACTTTGAAAAACTCAGTTAGAAGCAGGTCTTTGTGAAGGAAAGCACTTCTGCTACATTAGTTGCAGTCACAGTTTTCCACAACAAAAACAAAACACTTCAGAGATGGTGACAGTGATATTGCTCTTTTCTTGAAGCTTTAAATGGGAAACATTTTTATATAAGTGATAGACTGCAGCTTTCACAAAATACATCAATGGCTTGAAAGAGTCCATACACAGTTTAATGACTGAGGAAGTATATCGCTACCTAAATGAATGTCAGAAAGCAAGCAGACTGATTCACTTCCAATGGTTTTTGTCAAGATAATTTTTTTTTTTTGCTTCAAAGGAAAAAAAGATTCAAGTGCCTTCAAATCGAATCAATTAATATAAGGTTTTGAAAGCACGTCTATTTTAGACATGTTTATGAACCCCTTGGTGCCAGAGAGTGGTTGACATGTTTTATGTTTCTCCCTGCCATCCAACAGCTTGCAGCACCACTGATTCATCCTTCTATGTTTCTATGTCTGACATACAGTAAGCAGGACCTTTAACAATTTAATGTCTTTAAAACATCTGTTCCAGATTGAATTTCAGTGCCCATTTTAAAATCATATAGCAACCAATAATCTTTAATATTTTGCTGACTGTGCCTATGAAAACAAAAGTGTTCTGTGTAAATGACTACAGATTCCTCGCGTTATGAAGTGTTTTTAGTTACTGATACTGGAACACATTAAACAGACCATTCCAGATAGTCATGATCACTTCCAGTTTACATGTCATCACATGCTGTCAACAGAGGATGCCATATCCCTTGCACTCTATACCATCCTAGCACATCTGGATAATAAAAACTTGCATACCAGGTTACAGACTACAATTTAGCATTTAGCTCTTGTTGTACCATCAAAGCCAACCACCAGACTTCTCAATTTTAAGCCATTGTCACGGATGAGCAGGGACACTGCCCGGCCGGGACGCCTGGATAGTCCCCAAGTTGGACAATACTTCTCCTCGGCCACGGGAGGGCAGCCGCTCGGGCCTAATTTGGGGCCACAGGAATGGAGCCAGGATACTCACCACTGTGAGAAGACGTGGCCACTGCCAGGGGGCGCCCGGACAGTTAGGGAGTCCTGGATGGCAGCACTTCCGCCACACCAGGAAGTGCTGCCGGAAGTAATCCCAAAGGCACCCGGTGCACTTCCAGGTGCTCTCCTGACACTTCCGCCACACCAGGAAGGGATGTCATGGGGAGCACCTGGGGCTCATCCGGGTCGTAATAAAAGGGGCCGCCTCCCTCCACTAAGAGAGCCAGAGTTGGGAGGAAGAAGACAAAGCTTGTGAGGAGGGCGAGAGGAGGTCGAAGGTGAAAGAGAAGAAGAAGAAGAAGAGACAGAGAAGAAAAGAAGAAGAGAGAACGAGAGAGAAGGTTGAAGGTGAGAAGAGAAGAAAAGAGAAAGAAGAAGAAAGGGTTGGTGAAGGAAGGCATTGTGGTGCTGTAGGAAAATAAAGAAGTGTGTTTTGGACATTCTGGTGTCTGTCTGTCTGTGTCTGGGGGTATGCTTTCCACAATGGCGCCCAACGTGGGGCCCTCCTCCTGCTAAAAGGAGGGGACCCCGTTTTCAAAAAAAAAAAAAAATTTTGTGGAGGCTGCCCGCACAGCGGACGAAGACACACGTTTATTGTGGCACGCAGTCCTGCGCCAACGTCCCAGAAAACGCTCGCCAAAGACCACGCTTGACGGACGTTTAGCAGTATGGGGAAGAAGAAGGGCAAACGCGCCCCTAAGATAGCGACGCCTCTGCCCAACGTCGTCTTTCCGGACGCACGGGTTAACAGCTCAGCAGAAGAGGCCACCCAGCAGCAGTATGCTCAAGAAGACGGGAACCGGGAGGTAAGTCTCGCGTGTGACGGCGATACGCTTGGCGGGTCTTACCCTGTTGTCTCCTGGTCTTGCTTTTTAGCAGGAGACTGCCCGAATCCGCGTCTGTGGCCGAAGCACGCCAACCCCTGGAGTGATGGCGAGACGGAGACGGAAGACGAGGAAGAATCGCTACTGGTTGCAGAAGGGCTGCGGGGCGGAAGCTGCCCGGAAGACTCTTCCCCAATCGAGTCCGCTCATAGGGTGGAGGGAGCGTCGAAAGACCGGAAGTTCCTCCCAGAGACAAGCACAGGATTGGACGGGGTCTGTTGTATACCCGCCGGTGAAGACTTGAAGGCGGGACCAACGAACGTCAATCCTGAAACGCTCAAAGACCCAACGGAGCATGCGCAGGGGCTCCACGGCTCCCAGCCGGTAGGTGAGTGCAGAGAAGGCATGAATTCACCGCCGGCTGATGTTAGTGAATTGTTGTTGGCTGTATGGGACTTGGAGAAAGTCTTTCGTCCTATACAGCCTCTTCTACAGATGCTGAGTGAGGTAAAGGGCGTAATTAAGACACTGGAAGAGACTGCGGACGCGCCCCTGAGAACCGTACTGAGATGGTTGAGGCGGCGCGACGTGGGATTCTCCTGCCAGTCCGATGTCGGGGTACAGGTAAGTGATACTGGTACCAAATATAATAATGGAAACCCTAGCGAAAAGGACCCGGATGTAACGGAAGGGATCCAAGTAGCAAGGGTTCCGACAGTAGATCAGGGGACGAGTACTGAGCCTGCAGTACGAGCAGAGACGCGGGGGCGGTGCCGGCTTGTTTGTGTCGGTACCCAGACCGCCCCGCGCAAGGAAACTGCGGCGCTCATAACCCGTTCGAGAGGTGTGCAAACAGCACAGGGTCCCTCTTTGTCCCATAAGGGGATCCAGGCTGTTACAGCACCCCAGAGGAACGGGAGGCCCCGGAGGAAAACGGAAGGGTCTCCCAGGGCGAAACAAGACCACGAGAGCTCGCGTGCGGTGAGAGAGCTCTCTCCAAGGCAGTGGAGGGTTGCCCCAAGCCAAGCTGAAGAGATACAGGCACGGGCGTTCCCGTCCTGTTTTCAGGCCTGGAGGGCACCGGAAAGACAAGGGGTGCGCCGGTGTTACATCTGCCATGGAGTCGGGCATCTGTGGAGACGTTGTCCCTATGCCTTGAGCAGAGATGCCGTTAGGCGGCGTCGGGACGACGTCTCCGCGTCTGTTTCTTATTTTACAGGTCTGGACCGTGGAAGATGGTATTCCGGGACCCCCGCCTTGGGACATTTCTATCCCTCGCGGGACGGGCCGCTTTGCCAGATGGGCTTCAGCTGGTGAGGGGGCACTGTCACGGATGAGCAGGGACACTGCCCGGCCGGGACGCCTGGATAGTCCCCAAGTTGGACAATACTTCTCCTCGGCCACGGGAGGGCAGCCGCTCGGGCCTAATTTGGGGCCACAGGAATGGAGCCAGGATACTCACCACTGTGAGAAGACGTGGCCACTGCCAGGGGGCGCCCGAACAGTTAGGGAGTCCTGGATGGCAGCACTTCCGCCACACCAGGAAGTGCTGCCGGAAGTAATCCCAAAGGCACCCGGTGCACTTCCAGGTGCTCTCCTGACACTTCCGCCACACCAGGAAGGGATGTCATGGGGAGCACCTGGGGCTCATCCGGGTCGTAATAAAAGGGGCCGCCTCCCTCCACTAAGAGAGCCAGAGTTGGGAGGAAGAAGACAAAGCTTGTGAGGAGGGCGAGAGGAGGTCGAAGGTGAAAGAGAAGAAGAAGAAGAAGAGACAGAGAAGAAAAGAAGAAGAGAGAAAGAGAGAGAAGGTTGAAGGTGAGAAGAGAAGAAAAGAGAAAGAGAAGAAGAAAGGGTTGGTGAAGGAAGGCATTGTGGTGCTGTAGGAAAATAAAGAAGTGTGTTTTGGACATTCTGGTGTCTGTCTGTCTGTGTCTGGGGGTATGCTTTCCACACCATATAAACTGGATTTTGGATTTTTTAACTTGCAAACCTCAGCATTAGAACATTAGAACATTAGGCCATTCAGCCTAACAAAGCTCGCCAGTCCTATACACTTAATTCTTCTAAAATAGCATCAAGTCTAGTTTTAAAAGTCCCTCAAGTCCTAGTGTATACCACACTACTTGGTAGCTTATTACATGTATCTATGGTTCTCTGTGTAAAGAAAAATGTTACTAATGTTTGTGTGAAATTTACCCTTAACAAGTTTCAGACCGTGTCCTCATGTTTGTGATTAACTCATTTTAAAATAACAGTCTCGATCCACTGTACTAATACCCTTCATAATTTCAAACACTTCAATCATGTCATCTCTTAATCTTTTTTTGCTTAAACTGAAAAGTCTCAGCTCTTTTAATCTTTCCTCATAATTCATCCCGTGTAGCCCTGGAATCAGCCTAGTCACTCTTCTCTGGACCTTTTCTAGCACTGCTATGTCCTTTTTATAGCCTGTAGACGAAATCTAACATTCTGTTAACCTTCGTAATGGCTTCTGAACCCTGTCTGGAAGTTGATAACGTAGAGTCTACAACGACTCTTAAATCCTTCTCATAAGGTGTACTTTCGATTTACAGACTTGCATATTCAACCCTAACTTTTTTACTTCCTACTGGATGTGTAACAATTTACATTTACATACATTAAATTTAATCTGCTCCAAATCTTCCCATGCCTGTATGCTGTCCAAGTCCCTCTGTAATGATTCAATGGATTTGAGATTAGCTGCCTAGCCACACATGTTGGTTTGATCTGCTAACTTAACCAGCTTGTTACTTATATTCCTATCAAAAACATTTATGTATATTAAAAATAGCAGCGGCACTAACAATGGCCTCTGTGGAACACCACTCGTAACATCAACCAGTTCTGATGAGGTTCCTCGCACCATCACCCACCACTTCCTGCTTCTGAGCCAATTCTAAAAACATCACCCTGAACTCTCATTTCTTTTAGTTTGATGCTCAACCTCTCTTGTGGTATCTTATCAAATGCTTTCTGAAAGTCAAGATAAATAATATTATATGCTCTACTTTGATCATATCCTTCTGTTGCTTGCTCATAGAATTCCAGCATGTTGGTAAAACATGACCTTCCTCATCTGAACCCATGCTGACTGATCAGTAAACAGACAACTCCTCCTCCAGTTCATTGACCCTGAGCTTAAGGTGCTGGATCAGATGGCATCACTTACAGATGTAGCCCTCATAGAAGACTAGCTCCACTAACCCAGACTTTGGATTAATAAAACTACTCAACTTTTTTTTAATTAAAATTAAATTGTTGAACTTAAATGGTAAAAACTAAAAACTATATACTCTCTTGGACCACCCACTTCTCTTCCAATGGCTGAAAGAGTCATCCCATCAGCCTTCATCTGAATAACCTGATGCTGCAGCATTTCTGTTACTATAGAGCAGCTCACAATCTGGTAAAATAAGTGTCAATTTTAACTAATAGTTGGTGTTGCCTGGTATTTCAAAACATTGCCACATTAGAACTAGCTCTTAACTGGTACAAAAATCGCTGATCTTCTTCAATGATCTTGTTTAAGTCTTTTATCTTGTGATGTAGGATAGTTTCACTGATGAAATATGATTATAATATGTCTCTTCTATTCATGTTGAACAGGTCTGTCTTAAAATTCGAGCACAATGGGCACTGGCCAGGGGCTCATGATGTTTCTGATGCCTATGTATGTTTCTGTTTTACTGTCAAAACAGGGGCCCTAGTGCACTACTTTGCCTGGTGAGACTATGATGCTGTTAAGACAGCCTTGATGTTGAAGAAACATTGGATTCGGGTAAACTTTTGGAAAATGAAATAAACAGTGAGTGGAGATTGTGAGATTTTAAAAGGGTAGTTGCGGAATAGATGTGACTGTGTTGTATCATTTTTAACTACATTACACCATACTTTGCATAGATAGATGAAGAGTATGTGCCAGTTTCTCGATAATGTACTCTTTTGTCCATTTCTCGAAGGCTTGGGAGAAGATCAGTGAGAAGCTAGAACCTTCCACAGTGAAATGAAACCATGTCTCAAAAAGCCTCCTGTTTAAGAGGCCTGGTCATCTAAAGTTTTGGTGAAAGTAATTAATAGTAATTGAGAAACAATGAAAAGTAAACTAATAACCAGGGCATTGTAGTAAAATAATGTATGCCTGAAAATCACAAAAAATAAATTCCAGTGTCTAGGCACAAATCTTAATAGCACAAAAAAATAAACACTGCAGTGTTTAACTTGTTGACATTTGCAGCACATTGACATCTTGTGCAACTCCACACTTCCCAATGACGTTCCTGTCTCAGATGATTTGCACATTCAGGGAAGAACATACATCCATCCATTTTCTAAACCTAGCAATCCATTGCAGTGAAAGAAATCTTTGTCTACAAACATGGAATCAAGTTTTGTCAATGTTGCATTCAATCCCCATATGTCGTCAATCTGACTAATCATACTGTATTTGAAAACCCAGAGACTGCACACAATGTTAATTTAACACTTCTTCACTGCTCACAAAAGCTTTTTAACAGAGGGTAATGATTTATATAGTACTGCAAAAAGTTAAATTTATTTGATGCAGGTTAGATGCACAGGAAACAGACAGAAGCACAAAGTGCTCTCAGGAGTTTATAATTGCAGCTGCATATTCACCTTATAGCCCCCCAAAAAAACTCTATTCACTTTTCATCTTTTTTATTGTTCTTCAGCCCTCACATGGCTAATCACAATATAGAAAGCACCACTTTTGAGGTAAATCCAGCTGCAACCTTAACACACAAAGAACATTCAAATATTAAACTTTTAAATGTATAATTACTGCATAAATTATTTGAATTCACAGTTTATCTGTAAAATATGGTTTCATAATTAATTTCTTTGGCCAGCATGGCACTGCAAACATTTGTGTCATTCCTGTTTTATCTCCCATAATATTTTGTACAGAGCTCTGTGCACTACCATCTTGTTCACCTTTAAGAAGAAACCTGGAGTGTAAATGTAAATTATTTTTCTCCTTATTTTACTTTGCAGATATATTTTAAATACTTCTTTGCCTTTTACATGCTTCTGTGGTGTGCTTTTCATCTCTGTAGAGGAATATTTTGATGTTTTAAACAAATGGCAAGTAGTAAAACATTAATTTTCCATTTGTCAACACAATGAGAACCATATAGGTTGCACCACACGAAAACCTCCCACTGAGGTATCGAGAGCACACACCGATCCTCACGTACATTCGCAACTGTCACTTATTTAGAGATCAGGTGTAAGGGTTTTCCAGGATAGTCACTTTAGAGTTTATTGGAGATCCTTGGGATCAGAGGTTCAAGTCATAAGAAGTTTGTTGCAGACATTTTAAGGCAGGCAGAAACAGCATCCAGGTGGCTATGGCTTAAGAGGAGCAAACAGGCTGGTAGAAGAGAAGAAGGGCAGAAGCCTTGCAAAGGTGTCATGAACTAGTTGACAAGACACAGATGAAGAGTTCTGACCACCAAAAAACCATATGAAGTTTCATAGGCCAATAATCTGCAACGCTCAGCTTGAGACAGAATGGCAAAGAAAGAAAGTAAATGAGATATGCCAACTATCTCATACAAGGTGTGGGAGTTAGATCCAGCTAGGTGAGGTAGCAATGTTTGATCATGCTTAAGAGAATGTTACATTTCTTTGTTTATGTGATGCAATAGGATGTGTCAGATGTCCTCAAGCAATTATTCTATAGTATAAACCGTAGACATAGAAACAACCACAATGCACATTATCCCTAAGTGAATAAAATGTCTTGAATGTCAATTCTAGCAGTAACCAGCAGTTAGTCAGCTTCTTGAACAGGTAAGATCTAATGTCAAATTTAATTTTTTGGTTTACATGATCTTTTTTTTTTTTTTGTCTCTGACCCCTTTTCTCTATGATTATTGCTTCCCATTATCATTTCTTGGTTATCTTCCTTACTCTAATCTTTTGACACCAGCATGTAATAACAGATGCAAGAAGCTGTGCACCACCATCTTATATAGGCAGGACATAATGAAAAAACTTGCCTTTATCTTCATCACTACTAAGTAGTAAAGTTTATAATGATGGAAAAAAACTGTAAAGGTTTCTTGCAACAAAGTTTCTAGCTTTCACATAGTAAATAAAATGTATTACTAAATGATTGTGTTTGAGGCATGAGTAACTATGGTGCACTGGTGACAAACAGGAATATGGGTATAGAAAGCTCCATGGGTCTAACAAGATGTGATCCTTAATAAAATGTGAAATGAAATAATCACTGCAGTTTTAAATATTGTATATGTAATTGGGGATTATTTATCAAAAACAGGATTTAATACATAGGTAAAATCTTCTGCAGAGATTATGAGGGCTCATTTTGAGAATTAAGGAGGAAACATTTCATTGTTGTATTGAACGAATGTTAGCCAGAATTAATTTAGCTTCACTCATTCTTCCCATTGCTATAATATAGCACATTTTGAAATCAAAGAATAACCCAGTAGCTACAAAAGGGATTGCTTTGAGAATCAAAAAAATGTCAACTTCTCTGATCTTCTTACCACTACTAAACTAAAAATCCTGGGGCTCCATTCATAGCATATTTTATGATGTCTGCCACTGGCTGCTCTGCCAGATCAGTATGGACTGCCATGTTCCAGTAACAAGTCATCTTAAGCAATCCATCAAGCTTCTCTCTTGCTGCTGATGGCTGCTAGATTTGTAATTCCAATGAAGTTCTTAAATGGCAGACAATAAATGTTAAGGTTGGTTCCATGTCTAAGACAGCTAGTCACTTCTGTTGCTTCTTAGCTGCCGTCTCACCTCATCGTATATCAATTGTAGTATGACCCTTTCAGGCAAACCTAATTAGTGCCACATTACATTATATATATTGCTTAGCTATATTTTACAACTAGTACATGATGCACTTTCTTTATTAAAATATGGGAATCATTTCCTAAATGATTAAAATAGCAGAAAACTGCATTGCCTTTCTAAAACATGCAAAATATTAATCTGAATGATAAAGGGAAATAAATGATGCTTTAAACATTAAGGAAGTAAACATCCTTGTTTTACACATTAAACCATTTACAGTATATCTGTAAAAACCAGACTTTAAAATACAGATTTCAAATAACGTAATTTACGCATAATACTATTAGGTGTAATAAAGCTGCAACGTGCAGGACTTTCTTTTTTCTTTTTTTTTAATTTATTTATTAATTTTTACTGTATCATTCCATACAAATAGATCAATTTATAACCAAACAAAATTGAAGACAAATCAAACCCCACCCCTGAGAAGGAGAGCTTAGCCAAAGGAGAATTGCTTAGGGCTTTTTAATAAGGCAACAATAAACAAAAGAAAGGGAGAAATATATATAGGTAAATAAAAAATGGAGAAGGGAATTAAATGCGGTAATAGTTATTTCTCTTATTCTAAAATAATACTGATTAGATCCTGCCAGGTATTGAAAAAATTTTGTACAGATCCTCTAACTGAAAATTTGATTTTTTCCAATTTCAAATAATATAAAACATCGGTTTCCCACTGACTTATCAGAGGAGAGTTAGGATTCTTCCAATTTAACAGAATAAGTCTGCGTGTCAAAAGTGTAGTGAATGCAATCACCGTTTGCTTGTCCTTTTCCACTTCAAGTCCGTCTGGAAGAACACCGAACACATGGGTTAGGAGGAATTGTGATACCAAGGCTGTCTGAGAGGCACTTAAAAATTTTGGTCAAAAATGATGTTAGTTTGGTGCAGGCCCAGAACATGTGACCCAGTGAGGCAGGAGCTTGGTTGCAGCGTTCGCAGGTTGGATCTTGCCCTGGAAACATTTTGGACAGTTTTAAGCGAGACAGATGAGCTCGATATATAATTTTTAGTTGAATAATTCTATGCTTTGCGCATATGGAGCTCGAGTGAATTCTCTGCTTTGCTACCTTCCACTCCTTTTCTGATATATTGATTAAGAGATCTTCCTCCCAATGTCCTCTTGGATCTTTGAAAGGTAGGGACTCTAATAGGATTTTATATAATGCGGAAATGGTGTTTAATTCCTCGAAAATTGAGCAGTATTTTTTTCAGCATTGTGGAGGGTATGAGGTGAGGAAAATCGGGCAGTTTCTGTTTAACAAAATTTCTAATTTGAAGATAGTGAAAGAAATGTGTAGCTGGGAGGTTGAATCTTGAACGTAATTGTTCAAAAGATGCAAATATGTTGTCTATATAAAGATCTCTGAGCATTTTAATCCCAAAACTCTTCCAGGTATTAAAAACTGGATATGTTTGCGAGGGTTGAAAGAGGTGGTTCTCTTACAGAGGTGCCACAGATAAAAGATTTTCCATCTTAAAATGCTTTCTAATTTGGTTCCATATTCTGAGTGAGTAAAGTACAATTGGGTTATTAGTATATTTGCGATAACTTGCATTTATTGGAGAGCAGAGCAGGGAGTATAAAGAAGTACTACAGGATTTTACTTCTATTGCGGACCAAGCCTGTGTATGTTCATATATTTGTGTCCAGGTTTTTATGGCTTGTATGTTTGCTGCCCAGTAATAAAACTGAAAATTAGGTAAAGTCATGCCACGTTCTGCCTGAGGTCTTTGTAGGGTTGCTCTTCGGATACATAGCTGTTTTGAGTTCCAAATGAATGAGGTTATTGCTGAATCTAACTGTTTAAAAAACGATTTATTGATATATATTGGAATGTTTTGAAATAAAAAAATAAGTTTAGGAAGGATATTCATCTTAACAACGTTAATTCTTCCGTCTAGAGTGAGATGAAGGGTTGACCATCCTTTTCCATACAGACGGCAAAATTTTGTTGATAAAGAGCTTTATGTTTACTTGTGATATTTACCCCTAGGCATTTAAACTGATCTGCTATGGTAAAAGGTAGGGTGTTCAATCTAATATTATATGCTTGTGAATTCACTGGAAAGAGAATACTTTTATTCAGATTAATTATAAGACCAGATATCTTTTGAAATTCTGTTAGTGCTGTTAAAACTGCAGGGACTGTGTTTTCTGGGTCTGATATATATAAAACCATACCATCTGCATATAGAGAAATTTTCTGTTCCAGTCCTTCTCTGATAATCCCCTTTATCTGATAAGAATTTCGACAGTGAACCGCCAGTGGTTCAATAGCGATTGCAAACTGCAGTGGCGACAAGGGACATCCTTGTCTGGTACCACGTTCTAGCTTAAAGTAGTCTGAACAAATGTTATTAATACAAACTGAAGCTTCTGGATTGGTATACAGTAGTTTGATCCATGCACAAATATTTGGGCCAAACCCAAATTTCTCCAATGCCGTGAAAAGGTAGTTCCATTCAATCCTATCAAATGCTTTTTCTGCGTCTAATGATAATAATATATCTGAAGTGTTTGATTTTGCTGGTGAATATATAACATTAAACAAGTGTCGGAGATTGGAAGATAGGTGTCGGCTTTTAATAAATCCATTTTGATCCTGTGATATTACCGAGGGCAGCACTTTCTCCATCCTTCTAGCTAGAATTTTTGGGACTATCTTAACATCATTATTCAGGAGTGAAATTGATCTGTATGATGCACATTGTAACAAGTCCTTATTTTGTTTAGGAAAGACGGTGATTAATGCTTGATGAAATGTTTGAGGTAGTATTTGGTTGTCTTTAGCTTCTGTAAATGTTGCCAATAAGAGGGGAGCTAGCTGAGTGGAGAATTTCTTATAAAATTCTACGGGGTAACCATCAGGGCCTGCTGATTTCCCGCTTTGAAGTGACTTTATAGGATCTAGTAATTCTGTTAGCATCAGAGGTTTATCCAGTTCCTCAGCACTTAAAGCATCTATTTGTGGTGTCTGTAATGTATCCAGAAATGCATTAGATTGTGTGTTGTCTTCTTTGACCTCAGTAGAATATAAGGATTTATAATAATCTCTAAATGCGTGCATTATATTTTTATGGTCAATAATTTCTTCTCCATTCGTGTTGGTGATTACTGGTATTGCATTGTGGACTTCTTGTTTGTGAATTTGTTGAGCTAAAAGTTTATTAGCTTTTTCTCCGTGTTCATAGTAATGATGTCTTGACTTGTAAACGTGCAGGACTTTCAAAGAAAATAGTTTTAAAAGACATGAGTGCTATTTGCTGTCTAATATGTTTTCCCAACCATGTACAGTAAAAGCAAAGGGGAATGTGTAACCTGAAAAAAAGATTGACAGATGCACATGTCCTTTCTAATGATTGGCTGGTGGTCAAGTCAAGTCAAGTCAAGTCAAGTCAAGTCAAGTTGGGGAGCATGCACTGGTACAGTGCGTTGCCGCACCCACTACACAACGAAACTCGGGATCCCGGTTTGCAACCCCCCAGGCAGACATGTGGTCCGGTCCCACTGTCCAGAAATGACCGTTGATCTGCCGCAGCCAGGTGTTACATGGGCGACCCCTTCATCTGATCCAGCCACTCGGGTCCCCAACAATGAGGATCTTACGAGCTGGATCACCCTTGGGGAAACACGCCACATGGCCATAGTGCCGTAACTGGCGCTCGCTCACAATGCAGGTAACATGCCTCATTCGGGACTCCATGAGCAATCGCTCATTCAATACAAAGTCAAACCAACTTTACCCAAGGATTTTCCGGAAAGACACAGTACCAAAGGAGTCCAGTCTTCGTCTCACGTCACTGGTTAGCGTCCATGTCTCGCAACCATATAGCAAGAAAGGAAGCACCAGGACTCTAAAGACTTGGACCTTTGTCCTTTTGCATAGATATCGGGAGCGCCACACACCCCTTTCCAGCGACCTCATGACCCCCCATGCTCTCCCAATCAGTCTACTGACTTCATAGGAAGAGTCACCTGAGACATGAATGTCACTGCCAAGGTAAGTAAACCTCTCAACAAGGTTAACACTCTCTCCGCAAACAGACACGCTGCTGATGGCTGTGCCCAAGAGATCATTAAAGGCCTAGATCTTGGTTTTTATCCAGGACACTCACAAGCCCAGACACTCAGACTCCTCGCTAAGTCTCTCAAGCGTCCCGATCAGAGCCTCCATTGACTCCGCGAAGATCACAGCATCGTCAGCAAAGTCAAGATCCGTGAACCATTTTTCACCAACAGATGTCCCACAGCCGCTGGACTCCACGACCTTGCCAAACAACCAGTCCATACAAGCATTGAACAGAGTAGGAGCAAGAACACACCCCTGACGAACCCCAGAATCAACTGGGAAAAACGCAGAGGTCCTGCCTCCACTCTGCACAGCACACACAGTACCAGTGTACAGGTCAGCCATGATATCCCGCGAATCCTCAGGATGTCCCACAGGGCAGCTTGATCAACTGAGTCGAACGCTTTGCGAAAATCGACAAAGGCTGCAAAGAAACTCTGCTGATATTCGCGTGTGCGCTCCATGAGATCCCTCAGTGCCAGGATGCAGTCGATGATAGACTTCTTAGGTGTAAAACCAGACTGTTCCGGTCGCTGGTAGGTGAGCAAATGATCACGGATCCTATTGAGGACGACCCTAGCAAGGACCTTACCCGGCACCGAGAGCAGTGTTATCCCCCTGTAGTTGCTGCAATCCAGGCGATCACCCTTCCCTTTCCAGATAGGGACGACAAGTCCCGTTTTCCAGTCAGTTGGGATGATGCCAGTCCCCCAAATGGAAGCAAAGATTGCTTGCAATGCCAGGAGGACAGCCTTACCACCAGCTTGGAGAAGTTCACCCCGGATATCACAGATTCCTGCAGCCTTTCCTCCCCTCAGCTGGTTCACCAGTGAGATTGGGTGGTTCACAGCTAATTGGAGGATCAGCCTCAAGGACCGTGGACCCAGAGATATCCAACGTCCTAGCTGGAGGATCAGCTTTGAATAACTGCTCAAAGTAGCCAGCCCAGCGGGTCACAACTGCAGTGTCATCTGTAAGGACTGTTCCATCAGCCGCCCTGACTGCAACTCTCCGAGGAACAGATTCAGATGTGCGTAATGCTTCGATTCCTCTGTAAGCAGGACGTGGGTTGCTAGACCACAGATGGTGTGTCACTTGCTCACACATTCCTCTAACAAACGCCTCTTTATCTGCCCTCAGAGCCCTCGCGGCCGTCCCTCTCAGTTCCTGGTACAGACCAGAGTTGCCTCTGAGCCGTGCGCTGTGACTCCTCTCGATGATATCCAGGGTGCCCTGTGAGATGAAACACCTCCTTCCGGGAACACCCTCAGCAACCTTCAGGGTCTTGTCACGGAAGGTCTCCCACATTACATTAGGATCGACAGTCATGCTGGTAGTAAAAAAGTTAATTGAAAGCAGTGCAAAAATGATTGTTGTCACCCACCCACCCATAAGAAGCACACAGCTTGCATTTTTTTCTTTTGTTTTTGTGCTTGATGTGGAAGGCAGGACAAAGATTTTGTCAGAGGTCAGAGGCCAAGGATGGATGGCATTTTGTTGGATGGTGGAATGCAGATGACATTTTGAGGGAGGTCAGAGAATGGATGTTTTGTTGGAGGACGGATTCCGTTTTGGCAGAGGTAGAATGGCATTTTGTCATAGGGAGGAGGATGTCCTAAAATGGACACTATGCACAGTGAGGTTTTATGATTAAATGTATTTTGAGTCTCTCTTTGAGATTTTTGCACTGATTGTATTTTTGAATGGACTGTGTTTTGTACATTGTGATTTTTACAACATTGTGCATCTTGTAACTACTTTATTATTGTTTAACTGTAATGCATACATTTTTAAACCTAATTAAAAATAAATAAAATACAAAGTTTGAATATTTCATGATTTCTACAAAGATATTGTCAGCCAGCATTATACTCAGAATATTATTATAATCAGCATTATTGCCTGGGAGACAACTTCAGGACTTGTCGACTTGTAATTCCACCCTGAGTAATGGGTTGGTGTTGCCTTAAGCCCTTCTCCTCTCCTTCCCTCAGCAGATCCCGAAAATCTAAATATTGAGGACACATGACATCACTTCCTATCCTGGGGCTCCTGAGCCTGCCCCTTCAGTCTCATCACCTTCATAACCAGCACCACCACCATCTTTCTTTAGTCTGATCATAGACTTGCGGCAGTGAAGACGTTAGTCGCACTCCATTTCAATCAGGTATGTTGTTTTGATCAACAATATACGGGGTTTGCCTGAGGGTGCCCCAAACATTTATATTTATTTATTTATTTATTTATATGTTAAATTTATACAGTGAATTCAGAAAGTATTCAGACCCCTTCACTTTCCACACACTTTATCGAGTTGTAGATTTAATTTTAAGTGGATAAATTTGCCAATGTTGCCCATAAATAGAAACTCTATAACTCATAATGACAAAATGACAACATGTTTTCAGAAAGGTACATAGGTATGTATACAGTATATATATGTTTATGTGTGTATGTATATATATTCTAGATGGAGATAATTAAGATGTAAAAGAATAAAAACTAGAAGTACTAACTACATAAGCAATTAAAAAAACATTTTCATATGGTTATCTTAAAGTATTACATCATCTAATATTCTGAGTAAGCATTATTTGAATTGTTTTCATTAATTAGTAATGAGAAGATAGAAAATGTCCTCCAAGCATGGAGTCTGCATGTTCTCCCCGTGTCTGCGTGGGTTTCCTCCGGGTGCTCCGGTTTCCTCCCACAGTCCAAAGACATGCAGGTTAGATGCATTGGCGATCCTAAATTGTCCCTAGTGTGTGGTTCGTGTGTGTGTGTGTGTGTGTGTGTGTGTGTGTGTGTGTGTGTGTGTGTGTGCCCTGCCCGGGATTGGTTCCTGCCTTGCTCCCTGTGTTGGCTGGGATTGGCTCCAGCAGACCCCCCGTGACCCTGTGTTAGGATATAGCGGGTTGGAAAAAGACTGACTGACTAAAGTTAGAAAATGAGGAAAATGCAGAACTAAAAGAATATACAAATAACACTGTATACCTGTATATGGCAATGAAATTAATCAGATTTGTATATTGTGAAAACCTTCAGAATTAATTATATGAAACTTTTGTAATTTTGAGGGCTGAAATGACAGATTAATTAATGATAAGCTGCATGGCTTCTGGCAATAGTGCTTGAAACATCCCTGTTGTCATTGTATTCCTATAATAGTTACCTTGATCAGGTGACGGATGATGGATTGCTGATGGCGTCACTGGACAAACTAAATATGCCAATGATGATGAAAGGAAGAAAAGGAATTTCACAAACAAATAGAAACCATTCATTCAAGCAAACGTGTGTGATTTTCTGATTTTCTAATTGTCATAATCTGTAGTAATCTTGGAGCATTTTTTTACTCCGTGTTTTTGAGTTGATTTTATATGTTGCTTGTGTTCTCTTGTGCCTTTTTATTGATTGATTGTTGCATCAACTGACTGCTCTGATGCCTTGTTATTTCAGAGCAAAGAGTTGCAGTAATTTCTTATTGAAACATTACTTATAATCTTACTTATAAAATAAAAGGAATGAGAAACAAAGTACAGTTTTGCTTAAGAAATACTATTTCATGATTCAGCTCTCCTGACTATAATTTCTGGTATTGTCCATTATAAAGGTCTGCCTGGTTGAGCGATATCCCTTACTTTATGGTTTCAATAAAGAGGTAATAAAAGGTAAGAGGTAATAAAACTATTAGCTTTATACTCTCAGTTAAGAATTCTCACTCTACAGTCCCATCTCTTATCCATACATCATTTTAAAATTCACCAGATTCTCAGTTTCTACTGTGTTTATTCCAAAAATATGATAGTGGTGATCATTTCTAAGAATACAGTACTAGGTTGGTTGGTGTGGGCTGAGTTTATTTAAATGCTATTGATCTTTAAGTTACATTGCCAGATGAGATCACGTCATGAATGAAACATGGCTCCAGTGAAAGAGTCTTAAGGCATTTCAGCCTTTGTTCATCATACCTATGTCTGAAGAAAATCCGAAAAAGCTTATACAGATAAAAAGTGACCAAAATCCAAGTCTCTTGATAAAAGTAAAAAAAGAAGATGCAACTGCTGGCCTTGCGTTCAGCATAAATAAGATCAAACGTTTAGCTGTTAATTTCACATAGAAAAATAAGCAGGTATTGCTAAAATGTTCTGCTGCAGGACTCAGATAGTAATGTGGATGAAACAAGAAAATGATTCCAAGGAAACAACATTTTAAAAAATGACAGGAAACCCCTTTGTATATGACTGAAGTAAATTCACCAATGGTGTCAGCCTGTTTATGTAAATTACTCTCTTTGTTATTTTTGTCATTGAATTATTAGAAAAAAGCCCATCCTTTTATTTTAAATAGAGAAGATCTCTAAATCTTAATCATTGTGCTTTTCCGTATTTGTCTGCACTCGATGTAATTTGTCACCTCTGTCTGTATGACACTTGAACTTAAGCACCGTGATGTCATTATCTGACTATGGATCATCCACAGGTGCTTTACACATATAAACCAATCAGACGTGATTAAAGAGGACTTTGAGTGTAACGCCCAGGGATTATTGCATCTGAAAAGTGGGGATTCCCATTTTTTTTTGAAGATGGGGGGTCAGCTTATAAATGAAAGAAGAATTTTACTGCTTATGTAGAGAACACCAAATAACAGTGCTTTTTTATTTTTTATTTATTTATTTTTTTTTACCTTTGTAATAATATCAGAAAATTGCTCTGAAAGTGTTCAAGTTAAGAAGAGGACAAAGGAACACTAATATGGTGAGTAAATAGCATTTTTTTAAAATGGTGTTAGGTAGCTTTTGGAAAATGAATGAAGTCTTGTTTACCCTTTTTAAGTGAAATCTAGAAAACTGAATAATGTTTAGCCGACTCTACTCCCTTGTGGTATTCAATCAGAACTTACAATAATTGTTGGCAGATAAACAAAGTATAATACATTATTACATGAGTAATATCCTTAGTTCAAATATCATTAAAGACCATTCACAATACATACTGTAGGAAATATTCTTCAACTAAACTGTTCAAAGTATTTTTTTCTTAACGCTCCAGATTGTTTTTTAGCAATTGCTGGTAAATCCACCTTTACTATAAAAAAGAGCTTGTTTCTGTTTCCTTTTGTTTGATTAATCATATTTTTGTATTAATATAAAAAATGAAACCGCATCTTAAGTAAATTAAGATTAAGCAAGTTCTTAATAAATTATGTGGTGTAATTTAAATTGTTGCATTCAAAGTTGATCTTAGCAAAATTAAGTAAGCAAGTACATATTTGCTCATAATATTATATTCCATTGAAAATTCATCCAGCGCTCCAATAATTAATCCATCCATTATCCAACCCGCTATATCCTATTTACAGGGTCACAGGGGTCTGCTGGAGCCAATCCCAGCTAACACAGGGAGCAAGGCAGGGAACAAACCCCAGGCAGGGCGCCAGCCCACCGCAGGGCACACACACACACACTAGAGACAATTTAGAATCGCCAATGCACCTAACCTGCATGTCTCTGGACTGTGGGAGGAAACCGGAGCACCCGGCAGAAAACCATGCAAAGATGGGGAGAACATGCAAACTCCACGCAGGGAGGACCCGAGAAGTGAACCCAAGTCTCCTAACTGCGAGGCAGCAGCGCTACCCACTGCATTGCCCCAATAATTAATTTCATTCATTAATAGAGCTAAAGTTATAGTCAAATGAAATACCTGAGAAGCCTCAGTTTCATACAGAAAGGGAACTGTAATGGTTTGCTATTCATTTTTTATGTAAAAGAAAATTTATATGAACATTTGAGAGGAAAATAACAAATTGTGGATAACAGATGGATCAGCTGTTCTGTTACGGACTTAGAATGTCTTTACTTTTTTATTTTTTATTTTAATGAGTATTATTCTTTTTTTCTATATAAATCATACATGAACAAAAAGATTAACAAATGTTTGCTTTGTACTTCTGGATAGTATTTCTGGATGAAGAGGAGCAAACACACGAATGTCTTCTAAAAATGAATATTTTTAAAATGAATTCCTACTGAGTATAACATGACATAGCTGTTAGCAAACTGAGACCAATTTCATATGATTATATCATTATTTCTATCTTGGATTTTGTAAGGAGCCATCGCTTGAAGTGATTATTTAAATGCTAACATGCGTGCTTTAAGGGATTTTTAACCATGACTATGGTATGAAAAAAAAAAGCTGAATGAATGAAATATGAATTTTTGATCTTTCTCTTTTACAAAGGCTGTCAATTTAAATAACAATTTACTGATTTTAAAACATATTTTGTGAAACTCATTGTTTAATCTACATGATTTTATCTTATAGAAATCAAATAAGTGAAAATCTTATTTTAAGGAATGATAGTGTTGTCAGATTTTTGTTATCTCTAACAAAGCTTAAAACTCCATACATTATGTTTAAAACTCTTCACTCTCCCTCTGTTATTGCTTTATTTCTACTATAGCATGTAAACATAAATGCTTTAAAAATGGAACATAAATTATTTACATAGTTCCTTTCATAATGAAATCATGTTAATCAAAGTATCAGCTTCTTCCCTTTAAATAATATTTCAGTGTCATTGCTGTCATTTTTGTTGTAATATTCTATTGCTATTACTGTGAGCCCTCATATAAAACATCTTTTACATATTTTAAAAAGAGTTTAGAACTTAAAAAGATGTAACCAGGTGGTTGTCAGCGCAGATGAAAAATAAGAACATTTAAAATTCTTAAATACAGCACTTTAATTAAAAGCATTCAAGCCCTCACTGCACAAGTTATGCTGTTTGCTAATCATTTCCTCCTTATAGTCGATTTTTACTTTTCACATTAAGTCATATTTCATTAAAATACTTTACTCACTTGCAAAGCAGTCATTTATAGTGAATCTAAATCTAAAGCACTCACAATATTTCACCCTTTTAGTATTTTATGTACTGTTTAATCCAATGATGTCATATGAATATCTACTGGATAAAAGAATCCAAAGCACAGACACCACACATGACAGATAATAAAAATTGTGATAAAAAGGCATCCACCCATCACAACTTTTCAAAGATACACTCCACTTTTGTAAAAACAAATAAAGAGTAAAGGATAATAGCATCTTACAATGAGTTAAGGTACATCATAATTTTTGATTTCATGAGAATGAAATATTTCTACTTTCAAAGCCCTGGCCCACAGGAGCAGCCTGCATGTTCTTGGCACTGAGTGCAACTTGTAAGATGGCGTTATCTTTCTCCTCGTGTACCTTGTCATTGTCTCCACTTACTTTTGGAGATGTCCCAGGGAGTCCCCCACGGTATTCTTAACCCCTTCTTTTCCAGGCTTGAACACCTTCTCCTTCAGACCACTGAATCCTCCAAACGGCATGCTGAATTTGTGTCAGTCTTGTCACGGTCTCTCTTGCTTGCTCCTGGTCCCTACACCTTGCTCATTTTTTTCAAGTTTCTCCTGCCGTTGATGTGCCACCTTTTGTCTGCTAGCTCTTGCTCCTTGTTCTTTTGTGTTCGGTGAGGCTATAACCAGTTGCTATGGTAAGTTCAAGAGGATGCAATACTCTAAAGAATTTTAAGGTTTAAGTCAGTAGAAATAATCCAAAGCTCATTATTCCATCCTCTGCTTAAGGTCCTGCATCAAGCCGTGTGATGAACACAGTTTTCAGCAGTAACTGTTCATATGATGAGAAAGAAAGCACTGAACAAACATTGTCACTGCTCCACTGTAAAATGGTGAAATCCCAGCTGTTACAGAGATGCCATAGCCGTCTATGGAAGACTGATTTTTCCAAAACTCTCATATGGATGTGGCAGCAGAACCAGGAGCCAGAGAAGAACTCCAAATTGTGAAGTTTATCATCTGCTTCAGATCCTGCCCCCCTTAGAAGGGAAATCTAATACATGGCCAGAGGCTGAAAACAGTGTCTATTAAAAATTGATAATGTCACTCTCTTGTTTGGAGACATCGGGACACTGCTTCAGGCCTGAACATTAGTGTACATTAATACAGCTAGCACTAGGAGACTACTTTTAAGGATTTGCTTTTATTTGCCCTATGTATTCTTTTATCTTGGATTCATCAGCTATTGATGTCAAAAGTCTATCCATCTGTTTTCTGAGCCCACATTTTTCTATTTTAGGGTCATGAGGAGTATTGGGTAGGCAAGGAACCATCCCTTGAAGGTTAGTGTAACACACATTTTGCATGAATTAAAAGTCAATGTAAAATTCAAGACTGGGATGAAGGAAAAAATCAGTAATAGAGACAATCCACACAGACAAGAAGGAGAATGCTTAGTGATGGAGTCAGTTTTGGATCTCGGTCTATGGCGCTGTAAGAAAGCAGTACTGCCTACTACACGATTTCAGTGGAAAGCACCCTGTACAATGTGCCAATTTATATCTGCATATATGTGTGTAAGACTAAAAGAAAAATTTGTATGGTTTCCCAATGAATAATATTTAATTTGTTTTTATTTTGCCTTCATAAAGAGAAATTAACAATAAATTAATTATTACCAATGGAGCTATGGTACTAGACTGTTGTACTATGTGGATGTAGTGAGAAGTCAAGCAAAATGACAGTCAATAAAAGGTGTCATTTTGCTTGACTTCTCACTACAATGGAGCTATGGAAAGTTACTAAAACAATTGAATAATACATTACGAGTATGATCATTTTTCTTAGCCTGTTAATATCTATATGATCCATCACAGGATGGCAGAAGATGCAATTCTGAACTTCAAACAGTCAGTCAGTCAGTTATTGTCCAACCAGTATATCCTAACACAGGGTCAGTAATTTAAGTAATTTATTATAAGTAGACTGAGCTTTGTTCAGGGCTAATGAATAAGATAAGATGTTGTTGCATTGAGTTAGAGAGATCAGACTCTCCTAAATGTGTTTCTCACATTTTCCTAAACTTTTTGAACATATTTCACATACAAGAGCTTAGTGAGCAGCCATCGTCATCATAACCAAAGCTTAGCAGTTTCTTTGTTCTTGGCTGACATCTAGTGGCGTATTTCAATATAGCACTTCAACAGAGTATTCAGTTTTCCTTTAAAATGAGTACTAGGGTGTTGTACCGTGTTAGCCATTATGAATGTAGAGAAAAGCCAAGCAAAATGACACCTTTTATTGGCTAACTAAAAAGATTACAATATGCAAGCTTTCGAGGCAACTCGGGCCCCTTCTTCAGGCAAGATGTAATGATTAGCCAATAAAAAGGTGTCATTTTACTTGGTGTTTCTCTACCTTTAAAATGAGATATTTTTCCCAAATTGGATTAAGATATTTTGAACATATTATGCTATGTCAAAACTAGATATTTGTATTTAGATTGCATTAACAAGATGTTAAATACTGTAGACTGAGTTATTGTTTGCTATACTACACATCTTTAGAGCTTTTTGGGTAAAGTTCTCCAGGTTTCTAAAGTTTCTAAAGCTGTGCAGTCATTAATTATAGTGTTGTTGTTTTTTATGGCAGAGTTTTGAACAGGTCTGAATTGTTCCCAGACTTTTTATATTTATGCCACTAAAAATTACCTTTAGTCCTTTTGTATAGACTTTTGACCAAATGATGATTTTTACCCCAGCTTTTCTTAATTAGTTTTTCTTATGCTTTACAAAAGTATCTGTCTTTATTTTGTTTCCCTTATGAATTTTCCAAATCCACATTTCATTTTCATCAGACATTGAAATATACAAAAATGTTTTTAAGACTTTTAAGCAAATTAATCTACTGTATAATCAAATCTTTATAAATAATATAACTTATGAAAAAGAAGATGGTTTAAGATTTTTGAAGCAGGGAATCAGAAGAATAAAATGCAAGTCTAAATACTTGATTAATATGCTGAATGGCAGTTGATTGAAGAAAATTATTTGCAAACTTGCATTTTAATTAAGAATATACTGAAGGAAAGACTCATTTTGAATGCAGCCCAGAATTATAATAAATTGAAAAATAATAACAAATATAAAAATGTTAAAAGTTAATATATTAAATTAGAAACACTGAAACATTACAAATGTTTACAAATTTTAAAATACCCAAGTAATACAAAAGAGCCTATTTTTCTTCAGATTATTCCAAGTAGCTGCTGCCAGCAACTGAAAGCAGCCTTTCTAAGTTCAGTAAAAGCTGGCAGGACCTGAGGCATACAGAAAGTTTGATAAGGTCCACTGCTCAAGGTCAAGCACAGGAGTAGGATTACCTAACTATAATTGTACAGTGTTCAATGATGGGTACTGCAACTGTCACCAGTACTAAATCTAATGGCAGAGTGATAAACTGAATCCAGAGGATCAAGATTAGCAACCGAAGCATGCTTATATAATACATCGCCATAATCTAAAACTGAGGGGGAAATTATCTCAGCAATTCTCATCCTCCTATGCACAGGGAAGCTAGTTGCATTTTTATACAGGAAACCAATATTTTTGCCTTAATTTGCATACCAGCTTGCATGCATCAGATTTAAAGGCTAATTTCTCAGTAAGTCAGATATCAAGACACTCATATTCTGTAACTCTTTCAATGTCAGATCCATTCAAGTTAGAAATATTCGCAACATCATAATAATTTAATTTAAAGATACATGATAGGATGTGCTGGGACACATTATCAGTGCTGCTTCCTGAGGCCATCAGGTGTTTCAGGTCTTGCAACATCAGACACTCTTGCTCAGGTGACCCAGACAGGTCCTGGCTTGTGCCCCAGCAGCAATAGCCCACAATTCAGACATTGAGATTTGCAGTCACCTGGAAGCCCTTTCTGCTGCCTCTAAGGTGGACTTTATGGCTCTCCTTTGTGGAGCTCCTGTGATGCCAAGCAGGGTGTAGACCTTATATAATGAGTGGCCAGAAAAGCCTCTATACCCCACCTCAATGGGCTCATGAGTATTCCAGCCACTCCACCAGCACTGGTCCACCAACTCATGGTACTGGGGATGCTTTTGTTCGCTAGCCTCTTCAGTGCGGTCCTCCCAAGGGACTGTCAGCTCCACTATGAGCACCTGCTTTGAAGAGGCAGATGTTAACACCATGTCTGGCATCAAAGAAGTTGTGTAACGTGGTCCGGGAACTTGAGCTGTCTGTCCAAGTCTACTCGTAGCTCCCACTCCAATGCGGGGATGAGCAGGTCGGCTGCTGCTGCAGGCTGTGGCTGAGGCAGTGGCATAGCTAGGAGCGGGCGGAGGGGGCTGCACATTTTTGGAGGCGGCATTATTGGCCAAAAGGCTTAGTACAATTTGTGTGTAAGCAGCAGGGTTAAGAAAAATATCACTTATGAATGAAAAAAGTAAAATTCTCTGATTTTTATCCATAAATGCTTCAAAAATAATTTTCAGACTGTCCTTCTGTTACGGCATCAGACACAGCAGTTAATTGTACAATTTATAATTTCGTTTCGTCATCAATCCGAATGCGTTCTTGCTCTGCACAGAAAACATCCCTACCTATCACTTGTACACTACACCGGTTCTGGTTTTCACAGCATAATTATATTAAACTAATAATTAGAACATGGCTTATCAGTACATCTATACTGCAACGTTGTATATTCTTGTCTAGTTGATGCTGATAAATAATTATATGTGAAAAATTATTGCTGTTTCTCTATATATGAATAAATCTATGCAAAATTTATCTTAATTTTTCTCTATACGACATTTTATTTTCTATTTAAATAGGTTAACATATTCAGATATGTTGGAGGACAGCAAATTGAAGCACTGCCCTGCCCCGAGTGTCACGAACTCTAGCTATGCCACTGGGCTGAGGCTGCTGTCCTGCCCTGACAAAGGTGATGTCCCCCTGGATACGCATGACACTGTTGTTAGCCATGTTTATCATTTCATGTCAAATTTTAAAACCATAATAATGCCTCTCTTGAAGGTTTTACTATAAAGTGCCTATGTCATTTTTTAGGTGCAAATGTGTTTTTACACGTTGTATATTTTACACAAAATCTATAAGAATTTGTCAGCATAGCATTAAAATAGCTGCTTTAAATGTATAATAAGCCTTTTGTAATTAATCAAACAGAATGAAAGTATAGCTCATTGTAGTAGTCAACTATAATCAATATAATTCTGATATTATTAGAATAGGTTTATTGTATGTGTTCAAACATCATTTTTTGTTCCACTATTTTGGAAAGCTGCATCTTCCAGGCACTGGCAGGTATGGTCCCAGAAGTCATGTATCATGACATCATGTGTGCAATGCTTTATAACCAGACACAATATATAGAAAATCATCCAAAACTGTAAAGAAAATGCATTTTTACAGAAAAAATATCCAAATTTTACAGTTTTTTTTGTGTTATTCCAAATAACAGATACTCTTTGCATTCACAAGGTAAATTTCTGTTAAAAAATATGTTCTTCACATATTAAACTGTTCAACTTAATTTCATATATCAGTGAAACCCTAAAAGAATGCTCTTCAGCAGTAGGTGCTGTCACAGGCTTGATCGAGGTATGTAATAATCTACTGGGGTGAAGGGGATGCTGTTACTAACATTCTCCTTATCTCCTCACAGCTCAGGCAAACCACCCAGTGAAGGCACTTAGCTCCGCCCCTTCCAGTGTATGCACTATAAAGAAACCCGGCTGCCCAGAAGAAGGCATCATTCTTTCCTGAAAGAAAACCACCAAACAGATCTCTGGACACATGCTTTGGTGGCATGCGGTGTATCTGTAAGTACTGCTGTTGCTATTGCTATTTAATTTTCTGCATTTGTTGGCTCGTTTTGCTTGTTTAAGTCATTTTTAGTTGAACTTGTTTGTTTTCATATTGCCTTTTTGGCAACTCCTTTTGCCTCCTTTTCACTCTTTAGAGTATTTTGTTATTTCTTCTGATTTTTGTAAATAAATCTTTCTTTTATAAAGGTTCTCTGTTTGCCCTTTTATCCACAAGTGATAGGTTTATGATAATCCTCCCACTGGTGGGTCCTGGGCTAGGTTCTGTAAACATTTCTTATTATTTTTTGAACTTTTTAAGCTAAATCCCATTTGGCCGTGTGTAGACTAAAGCCAGCCAGTAAAGTGGGAACTCACACTGCCTAGAGCAGGGGTGCCCAAACATTTTCGGCATGTGAGCTACTTTTAAAATGACCAGGTTGAAATGATCTACCTACATTAAAAATGCTATATTATATATATATATATATATATATATATATATATATATACTGAGTATACTTTATACATAAGATATATGTTGCCCTACCTTGCACAACTGAATAACCCTTATGGCACAATAACAATTCAATACATTTATGGTCACTGCAGTATTTGGATTTAATAATCTTCATGTGGGAAAAGGCTGACTCGCATAAATAAGTAGAGCTGAATAATGCAGTCAAGGAGGTAGCACATTTCCTCATGTTTGGGTACTTTTCCTCTGCGAGTAAGTTCCAAAACTGTCCAAGAGCCCCAGACTTCAGCTGAATGTCATCCTGTAGTGTCAAAATCTCATCCTCCACTGTAGAGGAGTTTTAGGTGAAACAGTGTTGCAATTTTTGATGCGGGTGAATCACCCTCAACATCTTCCCTAAATGGATAGCACTTAAATGTAGCGATTGGCTCAAGTAAAGCTGAGTCTTGAAACCGTCTGTCAAAGTCTGACAGACAATTTTCAATCTTCTCTGTGTAGCGTATGCTGTCAAGTTGCGCACAAGCCTTCCATTACGTCTCCAGCTCTGACACGAGGTTTTGGATGTTCCTCAAATCAAGGTACTGCAGCTTTGAGGAATGGCGTTGCATTTTTCTTTTGAAAGCATTAACTGAGCTAATTATATTGACCATGGTTTTGTCTTTTCCTTGCAGCTGTAAATTAAGCTCATTCAACATGTTGGTCGATCGGAAAAAAAATACCAAGTCTAGCAGCCATTGATCGTTATTAAGTTGCTTGTATTCTGCATGTTTAATGACAAGGAGAAACTCCTTTTTCTCCGGCCAGGGGTCTTGAAATGTGACTCACCTGGAATGATGCTTCGGTCTGTCTGCCTTTGCTTTTGAATTCAGCCAAGTGAAAAATGACAGCTGTCTGATTAACTGTGATTTTAGTTCCCTCTCCTTTCTCTTTCTCAGATCGCTTTTCGGAAGGAAGTCAGTTTCGTAGTTTTTATGAACAGTTCGAAAGTGCCTTTCCACATTTTCCTTCTTTGGAATAGCAATGATAGATTGACCGATCAGACAAACGCACTTCGATTGCGCCATTGTGAGAGAAAAAAATCCTCTTCCAATTCCACATCCAGCCCATACCCTCCCCAAACAAATTTTTTTTTAAATCCCTTCTTTAGTCGATATAAATTGGAAGGCTAACTAGGTCACTTAGATAGCCGGAGTTTTGCAGTAGCTCGCGCGTTTGATTGCGCGTGCGGGATGACCAGTGTGTTAGAAGAAAAGAGATCTCAGACTGGCCGCTCTGTATGTCAATCAAGTGGCAAATGCCATAGGTAGGATATATGATAGAGTATCAGTTAAAAAAAAAATTTTTGAATGCAACGTGATCTACCTGCACTACCTTTCCGATCTACCAGTTGATCGCAATCGACGTATTGGGCACCCCTGGCCTAGAGTATAGTGTATCTGGGCAAGCTGTTGAGGATATAGGTCTGCTTGGTATTTATATTTTAGAGGCCTCACACCACTTTGGCCATTTGGGGTGTGTGGCGGACAGCCGGATCCCATGCCCAGCCAGGACGCCCCTTCGACATATGTTCTGGGGCAGCAGCCCTGGGCTGCTGAATACCTCCCACAGGACGCTTGGTGGCAGCCTCCCTGGCTGACAGAGGTGCCTCAGCCTCCCGCAGGGCTCCATGGGAGATGGAGTTCTCCAAAGCCCTGTTGGGATCTGGGGTGGCCGTCAGGGGATGCTCTATGGGTCCCTGAGCCCAGCTGGACGAATCTTCAGCCCCACCCGGGAGTGCAACCGGAAACAGGTGATCAAGCACCTGGAGCACTTCCGGGTGGGCCATAAAAGGAGACAGCAAGCACCACTCAGCGGCCAGAGTCGGGTGGAGGAGAATGAGATTGCCTGGGAGGAGTGGTGATGCAGGAGAAGAAGTGTTTAGTGCCTGTGTTATTTTATGGACTGTGTTGTGCCTGTGGGAATTACAGGGAAGATGTGCCCCACAGGTGAAGAAAATAAAAAGTTTATTTATTTTGTATGTGTGTCTCCAGTGTGAATCTGTGTCGGGTCTGGCGCATATATAGCGCCTTTTTACAGGTGCTACAATTTTAACAACTTTACATTTTAAAACATGACATCTGCAATTTCCCCTTAGGTTCATTGCAATGCTGCTCACTTATTTCATGATATGAACAATTTCTGGAAGTTTATATATATAAAAAAATAAACATAGCAAACAACCAAATCCAGATAGTTTTTTGTGCCCAGGAATCATTATCACCCCCTGCATGGTTAACCTAGCAATTGTACTGCATTTTTTTACAGATATGTATTCAGATCTGCCATATAATAATGATGTCTTCTTTGTGTTCACCTGGAAAATGTTTTTGTTGAATTGCACAGTTACAAAAACTTCCTACTTTAGTCTGTGATACTCTGCTTATATCTGCTCATTAGCTGTGCATATTGCATCTGTTTGTTAGTTATTTGTCCAAAAATAGAAGTAATACAATAAGTAAGAGCTGTTACTATCCCTCGTCTATTCTGTTTCTCTTCCTGGCATCCTAATGTGTCCCTTGGTGCTACCGCTCTGCTGCCAAGTTGTTTTTCTGCCCATGGAAAAGACATCTAAGCTACTGGGAGTCTTAGAATCAAAGGATGTAAAGGTTCTGTCATCAGTTTCAATGGTCCAGCATAGTCTGTACTGTAGAATGCACAAGAAGGGGATGGCCAGTTGGCTGAGGTCTCTAAGAGTCTGAACTGTGCCTGACTTTGTCTGTTATAATTGACTGTGAACCTCCCTTCAAAGGTTTATTTTCCCCAGGGATGCTGCTGTCTGGAGTTTTTGTTTTCCTGTACTCCAATCTCAACTAGTCATAGTTCAACAATTAATTAATTAATATTGCTGGGCTCCATTTACAGTAAGTTTCAAACTACATTGTCTGTTTATCAAATCTATGTCTTTATTTATACTCATTATGTAATAAGTAATTTGTTGAGTTTACATTTGTATCTTTCAGTGAACTTGTCACAGCACTTTGAGCCTGGACTCAGTGAAGAGCACTATACAAAAATAAACTGAATTGAATTGAACTTACTTGACTGTGTGTTCGGCCAGAGGATTAATGCCAGGATGTGAATTTTGGTTGGAAGGAGAGTGATCTTAAACCAGAAAATGAAGCAGGTGTTAAAAAGCCTGAAAGATAATGAAAACCGATTGCCAAAGCCTAATACTGTATGAAAAGCCCAAAAATAAACATGTGATAAGTCCTAGCTACCTAGATTTGTGCAATAAGTATGAGCCAATCCAGAAACTTGAACACTACTAAAAATGTACTGCCATCTTAAAAAGAAAATGGCCCATGATATCACACCCATAACGACATCAACATAACAACAGCAACTAAAACCAATAGGGCAGTGGCAATAAAGAAACAAATATAATGGTGCCATTCATGGACCAAAGCAAAACACCAAATCCTAATAAAAATGATAATAAGAAAAATGTTATGTGTGTGTGTTATGCACAGAAAATTCCATTTAGTGCATTTTGTATTTGAAAGATGAAAGATGTCTACTCGCTAGAAAATACTTTATCCATCTTATAACTCACTCATCTAGTTTAAGATCATAGGGATCCAACCAGCAGTCTGTTGCAGGGAACAGTCTTGCGCATATTTAATCTAAGCTGGATATCTGAAGCATGTGGGAGGAAAGCCACACAGACACAAGCAGAGCATGCAGATATTACCAGACTCGAAAATGTGATCGAAATAAGGGATTTGAACTCATGACTTTGGAGATGTAAGGTAACAGTGATTGAGACACTCATTTAAAAAACTTGTATAGTTAAAATAAAACAATATTCAATTGAAACATAAACCATCATTATACAGTACAGTATGAAATCAAAAGCAACATGTAGTATAACAGCTAGAATAGGTTCAAGCAATATATAAATCTGTACAGATTCTAGATACCAGTGGGCCCATGCTCTTGTCATAGGCTTGCTCTTGTCATTCCTCTTACTTTCCCATCACCAGTAACTTTATTTGCCAATTAAAGAAGAAGTTGTTATGTAGTTATGTAGTGGCACTTTTTATTTTATGATCTAGTATAAATATTCTTTTTGTTAATTCCCTTTTGATTGTGTATGTAGCCAATTACAGTATATTTTATTGAATGAATTGAATGGTTTGATAACGCAAAACTGACCATATAATATTTTTAACATCACCTCTTATTCATCTGTTCCTCACTACCTAAATTTCAGTTGCTGCTTTTTCCTATTTGATGATGTCTCTATATTCCTCATCTTTCCATGCTATACTGCACCCATCACCTCCTCATTCTGGCATTACTGTCAAGGCCACATAATTAGAGAATAGGCATAAGTGCCGTTCTGTTAATGAAACTCCTCACCATACAAGCTAAACATAATGCGTAAAAGAAACCATTTTGGAATTGTGCCTGGTAAAACCATTTCATCCTTCCAAAACGTTTATTAAAGGTACAGATGTGTGGCATACCCATGCTTAGCAATGTGAAAGTACACATTTTTTCTCACATAACCTCAAAAATACAAATATTATTACCACATCTCTAATTAAAGGGGTAAGCCCTTCAACTTATCTGTTGGAAAAGTATTGCCTCAATAAAAAACACTTATTTAAAGCAACACATAAAAAGAATGCTAGTCATTTGCTAATACTATCATCTTTAGATGTCATTTAAAAAAGAAAAAAATAGTCAGGTAGCTTAGGAGAAAGGATGGCTTATGTGCAACTTTTTTGCAGAAATCCTGAAGGATCCTGAAAGCATGGTGCTGGCTACTACGCAGGTTTACAATGGATCTGTTGTGGAGGAAGAAAAGGAAAACAAAATCTGTTATTACTTTTCTATTCGGATTGTTTGCATTTGTTTTACTACTAAAACATTTCCATTATTGTAAAGTTACTGTGGGATCATTACAGATGAAATTTACTGACACTAGAAACAAGCTACACAGCATATTTATAGGCATCATGCAAACTAGCTCTGTAAGAAGCTCACAAGCAATGAACTTTTCTTGCAAAAGAAATACAGAGTGTATCTTGTGTTTAAGGATTCATCAAGGGCAAATAATACACAGTTGCTAGTTTTAATCCTTTCTTTACTTGTGGTTTTATTCAGATCAGCAAGCTGGGTTAATCATTTCAATTGAAGAGCTATGCTTGTTCAATTTTTTAATTTTATCTTTTTAATTTTTTAATTTTTGCTGGCACCTTGCCTCAACCAAACCTTATATGAAATCATCATCCTTCTGTTTGCAATGCATTTTGTTTAGCATCTTTGCAGTCAGCTTTTGTTATCTTGTGATTGTAAGCCTTGGCTTCTGGTAATGTTCTCAACATAGTCCAGATATGCACTTCATGTGAAACAAAATAAAAAAATATTTTCATGTGCAATAAATCTTTACACATATTGTTTAATCTGAATTGAAGGACAATGCATTTTAATATTTTGACTGTGACTCTCTTTTAAATAAACATGATCACTGATATTAGTCACAACTTAACTGTAATAGTTTTGTTACGAAAGCCTTGTAAATGCTAGTCTGTTGTATAAATATGAATTTGCTTGTCTCATGAAAGAAGTGAAGCTTGAAAATGACATTTCAACAAAAAATGTAACTTAATTATGTAACGATTTCTTCATGCAAAAGTACTCTTTTTTCTTTTTTTCCTATTGATTTTATTTTTTACATTCTTCCCAATGAGAATGTCATGCAGTCAATAGTGTTGCTGATCCACATCTCTAGAGTTGACCAGATTCTGTCTTGGTCACTATCTATATGGAGTTTTGCTTATTCTCCCTGTGACATGCTACTTACTGTAAGTTAGATTAACTGGAAGCTCTAAATAGGACTTATAAGTGATATGGTGTACAGTCTTAAATGGACAGGATAGCCTCTTGACCCTACCAACACTATTGTAGTGGAATATGCAGTGTTGAAAAACAAATGAATGACACAGACATTTTGTTGCATATGCTGGTACATGAAAAGATGTTAGCCTGCCTTTTTGTGAAACCGTATTTCTTTTTCTTTATGTTCTATAGTCAAGCTATAAAGTGAGTTCATGAATTGTATGTGAATGGAAGAGTTTGCACTATGTCAACCTAGCATCTGAAGCAGAGGAGAAAGTAAGGGTGGAAAATAAGGGTGCATCTGGTTGAAGTGGGTTGCAGGAGCTTTGTAGCCAGTTCCACCATGAGGCCCCTGAGGGAAGCAGGGGTCAGAGGGCAGGCCCAGAGGAAGGCGATTAAAGCACTTGCCAATGCCGTTTAGAGGAGCAGACGCTGGCTGTGGCTAAAGATAAAAGACACTGTTGTTTAAGCTATCAAGTGACCAGTTAGAATGTTACCATAAGATACACATCCAGGTCTGATCAGCCTGGGGTGGGCCTGCCTCAACTGATTGTGTCTTGTGATAAAAGGTCACTTGCTCATGGTCAAACAGTGTCAGTAACAGGAGCCCAGAGCCCCAGGGTTTACAGTCCAAATTCTTTATATATATATATATATATATATATATATATATATATATATATATATATATATATACAGTGGCATAGCTAGCTTGCTGAAGGCCCCTGTGCAGCGCTATGAGGTGAGCCCTTCCTGTCTAGCATAACTGTTGGTAATTTATTTGCAATTAGTTCCTAGGGGCCAACTGGGAAGTGATGTCCATGACCATGACACTATCAGATCACATGCTGGTGACAAACAAACCAGTTTGCTAAATGGAATTTGTAATAACTTTTTTAATTGCTTTATTACAGCAGCTGTAAGTTAGCAAAAATGAAATAAATTTTGGGAATGGAATATGAGAGGTGTGGGTAGTAGTAGTAGTACATAAATATGCAGTAAGTAAGATGTGGACCTGCTTACTTTTCCAAGACAAATTTGTGAAGGAAGATGACTGAAATGTAACATAAGTTAGAAAGTAGAAACTGTTCTGTGCTATAAAATGAAGCAATGTCAATTTGTAACAAATTAAAATGACAACACCGGTTGACGGGATACTACTATACAATTGACCTGTTTTACACAAGTTCTGAGAAAATGGACATCATAAAGTGAGGTGTCAATGGTTCCAAAAAATTTGCCTTGTCAGTAGGAAATTGCTTTGTCGTATATATTACTTGTTTGTCTTTAGTAGTTTCTCCATTTTAATGGTTTTAGCAGATGGCACCTGATCTGAAGCCATTGTATCACTACTTCCAGACTGGGTATAGTTGCAACCATTTCACTCACTGCAATGTCTGCATAACCTGCTTGCTACCGTTGCGACAATTCACCAGCATCAGCATTCTCAGTCACTACCGCTGGTCCTTGCTCAGTTTTGAGAAAGGTAGAAATCTTGGTAAGCTTAGTGTTTTTCAATTCCTGTTGCCGGCGTGCCTTACGTTTATCAGCATCACTCTTATAATGTTTTCTGGATCTGCTGCTACTGGCCGACGTGGCATTGTATGGCGAGAGTATAAAACGTGTTAAATTGTTTAAATATTCAGCGTTTGCTGACTAACGTGGACCATAACTTAACAACAGAATTGCTATGATTTACCATTTATGTCTGAACTATGAAAACTGTTGACATCAAATCAAAGTACAAAAGTAACAATTATTTATGATAATAGTGAATATTTAGATTATTAATGTGACGTCCTTCAAAACTTCTTCCATTCACGTCCACTATGGCACGCCAAAGGTCTCCAAATTTGGAAATGTGCACTTCTCTGTAAGGCAGACTAGGCTGTGTTGTCCCTCTGATTAGGCTCTGATTACACAGTCTAAATCTGTGTAAACTGTAGGCCTGCCAAATACATAATATCATCATGGATTGGATTGGACTTGCTTGGTGATGGTACAAACATGTCACTGATACTGTGAATTATTAACACAATGAACTATGCAAGTGATTTAAGTTATGAAAATTTAAAAAAAAATCTATATAGCCCTGAATGGGCCTTCCAAGCTCGTAGGTCCTTGTGCTTTGCACGATCTGCACAATCTATTGTTACGCCTTTGGTGTGTGTATACTGTATATATATATATATATATATATATATATATATATATATATATATATATATATATATATATATATATATATATATATATATATATATATATATACACACACTAAACAGTTGTTATTGCCATTGCCAGTCAAATGACAGTCCCTAATTATGAAATCATGTCTCACCTGTTTAAGATGGTGGCATGCAGCCTCTGGAATCTCAGCTGTACATCCCTTGTCTTAAAATTGCTTTTTATTAGTAGAATGCCTTTTTTAAAGCATCAGCATTTGCAGAGTTATTCCTATGATTATTGATTTTACTGCCTAATGTGCCAGTAGGCCAATATGTTAACATTGTAGCAGATGCCAAGAGCTTTGTAATATTGCATACATCACATTTCCTGTGGTATAAATAAGACATGGGTCACAACAAAGAATTTCCCATTTACTTTCCATCTCTGAAAAGCTGTCACCTGTCACATACTGGAGGTAGCGGTTTGTAACACAAAACTGTTTAAATTTGAATTGATGGTGTGTGTTGTCACAATCACATTACCATCTGTAGTAATGCATATTGTGTGAGCGATACCATTTGCCATCTCAGGCTTCAAGTGCACAATAACTTTCTCCACTTCATACTTCTCTTACAAGACAATGTTTACAATGTGTAAGCAGCATGGCAGCTTATACAAATATTTGGGCTTGAATTCTGAAGGATGTTCTGGAACTTTCCACTAGGTTGATGGCCTGTCTCCAATGACGAAATCTTCTGCACATTTAGTTAGTTCCTGGCCTGCAGGGAACCATTTATCAGAGTTTTCATTTGGTCTAGAGAGTCTCTTACCATTGCCTGAATTAGCATATAGCTACCATTGTCCATTGTGGTGTCTGTTTATGTACACAGTTCAATTGGTCATTTTGTAGAGCTTGCATATTTTAGCTGGCCATGTGTGTTACATAAAGTTCAAAGAGGTTCCATAGATCATTTTGATTATTTTTTCTACTAAAGCTTTCAATGGTTGAATTCAGCATCTGATTTTCAAGGTAGAAAGAATACCTAAATGACATGACCAACAAAATAAGCTGGAGATACAAGGATAGTACAGCACTGGAGGATGGTGGGGGTGGGGATTGACTCCCATCATACACCATGATGACACAGGCTTTAAATAAACCATTTTACATCATTTTACACCGAACACACTGTACTGTAGCAATAGTGATGACATTCTAGACCACTTCTGCTGTAAATGCTGTGTAAGGATTGGATTGCCCACCACAACTTACATGTGATGCGTTCTTCATGCGCTGGTGTGACATGAGCTATGAGCAGCAGATAATCTTATGTTTGCCACACAGAATAGGGCTACCTGGAAATATGAATAAATACTATTTCTTCTTTAAAATAGTTGTGTTTTTTGCTACTGTATTATAGGTCACTTAATGAATTAACTGGAAAATGGTAAATGTAATGTATTAATTTTAATACATTTGAAACAAAGAGTCAATTGATAATCAAATTTTTGATGTTTTATGACATTAATTTTCAAACCTCCTTGTATTGTAACACATTTTTGTTTGTGTACACAATCATTGTGCAGTGTAATTCTATTTAAATTTTTTATATTTCTGCAGTACTGCGGTGGGTTGGCACCCTGCCCAGGATTGGTTCCCTGCCTTGTGCCCTGTGTTGGCTGGGATTGGCTCCAGCAGACCCCCGTGACCCTGTGTTCGGATTCAGCGGGTTGGAAAATGGATGGATGGATGGATATTTCTGCAGTATTTGCTTATAATGTCACCTAATGACCAAAGCTTTGGACTGCAAAAAATTGCTGAACATACCTATGCTTTCATATGGGAATAACTTTAAATATAAGTTTTAAATAAAAGTACCATATTAACAAATAAATAGAAAGGAAATTTAGTGTACAAGATTATTATTTTTTTATTTTTAAATAAAAAACTGCTCATACAGTATATCACTGAATATATATATACACAGCATAACTGAATGAGTAACAATCAGTCTTTTCATACCATGGTATAGGAGAAAGAATGAAACTGCATTTCAGTGAAAAATATAATGCATCTGAACTAATAAATAGAATATTTCAGCCACAGTTGCATTAGGTGGACTTTGTAAAGCAATGAGCCTATCTTTTTCAAAAAACACATTATGCCAATAAATTGTGATTATTCTCTGAATATCTAAGAGACTGGTTCTATTTACTGACAGGTCCACATCAGAAGCATCCTGAGTCTCTTGAACTCTTTTCATTTCTCTGAAACCCAACATAGGCTAAGACTACTCTGACCCTTAATATTGTAACGACCCGATGGCAAAGAAGACAGATGAAGAGACACCGGTAATCGTTAAATGCTTTCTTTATTGTATGCCCTGCTATACCCTAAATCGCCATCTCGAACTCCCGTTGTGTGGACATGGGAAGCACGTATGTTTAATCCGCCAGGGATCAGAAGGACTTCAGCCGTTAGGAAAGGTCCGGCAGTGCAGCACCAATCCCGTGTTCTTTCCTTCACAGACGCTCTTCTAGGGTAGTCAGTCTCTCGATGGCTGTCCTGGTCCCTTTTTATGTCACTCGTCAGTCAGAGCTCCACCCCTTCCTCAGCCGCTGCACGGACCTCACCTGTATGGTTTCTTTGGAGGTCCGGTGTTACACTATTAATAACTAGCTCAGGAAACAGGAATGGCATGATGGCAACGTGCTTATCCCTGCTGGCCAGTGTTTAAATCACATTAGAGTGTTTTTACAGGGCTGTCATCACTTTCAATCAAATCACTCTGACGTTGTCCCATTAACAACAGAAACCTGAGAATATCGGGGTATGCTGTTCTGTCCTACGCAGACCCTCAGTACTCCAGTTTTCCTCACAAACATGTGCAGATTTGGTTAAAGAATGAATTTAAATTGCCATAGTGGAGGGTGTGTGAAAAAGACATGTCCAGTACAGGTATGGTTCCTGACTTAGCTTAGGGATCAAGTCACACAAACGCAGGGTAGAATAAGAGGTTTTAGAAAATGGCTGGATGGATACTATAAATAAAATGTCAGTGTCAAACTGGAAAAAGCATGAATCACTGTTAAATGGGTTGATTAGTTGCAAAGAGATAGATGATTACTTTTTTTACTTTTGTTTTCTCAATAAAATATTCCAAAAATCAGACAAACGTAAATGATGATTCTGCTATTGCCCCATTGGTACAATCTTGCGTTTATTTTGATGGAAATAATATTTGGTAGTAACAAAAATAAAAACAGACAATTCCTGAATCTCGAAACCAGAAAAAATGCATTGACGAAGTGAGGTCCGCGTAGTGCTTTTGGGGTGTGTACAGCTGCAGTAGAATCATTAACTTTAATAGATTGCATTTTTTAGTATTGCGTAGCGAATTAAAACAGGGCCATGGGATACTGTACGAGTTAAATTCCTTTCAGATAAAATGAATGTGTAAATATCTGTACAATTGTGTCTTTTCTTTCCTCCGTTAACCTCGGTCAGAAGAACACCAAGCTATTGGAAATTTCAATATACATTGACTACAATTCCCAGAATGCATAACTCCAGGCAGGCCATAATTTGCGCATGCGGTCTAGTGCGACAGGAAGCGGTCTAAAACAAATAGAAGAAGAACGCTTCCGGATTGTCAGAACGTTCGAAGTCTGCCAGATCAGGTACTGCAACGTTAAAGAATAATTTACTACAGTAAATTGAATGTAGAAGTACGTCTTGACGAGGAGTGGGCAGTTACTCGGAGCTTTTTGATGCACGCTGCATTGTTATTTATGTCGTTTATCCCATTGGCTTGACTGCTTTAAGCCATATTTGACAGGCAGTTCTACCACCGGTAACTCGGTTAGCTTTCAATTATGAATGCTGAAGTGTCAAGCATTCTAATTTCTTAAATTCAATCTTGAACTCATTTATTCTTTATTTATTGTTTTTTGTTAAAATGTGTTATTTTAATTTTGGAAAATTGTATAAGTAGATGCATTGTACGAGTTGTACTGTAGAAAAATTAAATTTATTGGTTTGAAGTGCTATCTGTAATGTTAAAACAAATAAGGTCATATAAAGACGGTTGACAATAAGAAAATAAGGAGTAAAATACGACATTGGCCTTTAAAGGGAATACCTTTTTAGTGATACACGTAGACTTGGCTGGAGATTTTAAGATACTGTTGAATGATAGAAATGTCACCTTAAATTATTAAAGGGAGCAAAGGGCGTCAGACCCTTGGAGAGGGGGCGTGTTCCCAGGGGAAAGTGAACGAAGGACGCTGGTTGCGCAAGGAATGTGTTGGGGTAGGTTTGAATAAAATAGATACAGTGACACCTGCAAAGAATAGCGGAGAAAAAAAGTTACCGATCCGTTTATATTTGTGTTTTAGTAGACCATTTGGACAGCCTTTAGGTTGTCTACAATTTAAATAAACAGTTGTTCCATGTAAATGTTCATGTTCCCGAAAATACCACAAGGTATGCGAGAAACGTACCATTATTCTAAGTAATTACATGGCCAGGTATATGCTTGTTAACTGATCATGCACGTATACGTTTTTCTGCCACATCATCCACGGCTATTTCCCACCAGGATAGACACAAACACTGACGATCCTGAACTGAATGGATTAGGCTTGATGGTGGAAAACATTAATTTTGGTGGCACTTTTTATCCAAAGGCTCATGTACTCCAAAATGTATATATGTTGCTTAGATACTGTGTTTCATACAAGTAAATGTGGTTTGATGAAAGAAAAACTGAATGATATGCTAGAAAATGGATGGAGGAATCTTGTGATTACAGAAAGTGGTATTGACACTTCTAATGCAGAAAACTAAACACATTCATTTCAGCGGTACGTTACATGGTAGGAATGTATTGATCACTGTAGTCAATGTAAAAACAATGGTAGGGTTTCAGGCATGAAAAGTTTTAAAAGATGTTTTTTCAAACCTTAAAAAATGGAAGCTGCAATAAGCAGTTTTGGTTGTGTTAAAGTGTTGTCTTTTGTTGTTTTTCCCAATTTTAACTTTTTGAAATGACAAAAGTGCTCTCCACAGTCCGCAAGGAATAATATACAGTATCTCTGTCTTCCCTTCCACCTGAAAAAATAATAGTAGGAAGTGGTAGAGAGTGCAGGTCAAGCGATTTGTTAAAATGTATGATACAATAAACATATTCAAATTAGCAAATGGCAAGATCTGTTGTTAATCCAAGTTTCTGTTTCTGAGCATTTCACTGCACTCTGTACCTGTTGAAGTAATGACCATGTAACCATAAAATGTGTATTGACAGGGACACTCTTTCTTGTTAAGATGTGCTGGAGGTGATGTTAGCAAGTTAAATTCTGTGGGTAAATGTAGAAAGGGTGAGATTTACATTTTATTCTATGTACACATATAGGTAAAATGCCAAACAGGCATATAAATAAATGTATATTCATTTGACAGCACTAAAAGAAGAACACGTTTAACAAAACAGTATCTGAGAATGGGCAAATAACCAGTAATTTAAAAAGTGATGTCTTTGTGTATTACAGATTTTCTGAGAAAATGATGAAAAGTTGCCTTTTAGTAATGTTATGATGTCTTTAGATGACAAGGCGGGATGGAGGAGGAGGATATTTGCTGTTAAAGCAGAGATAGACAACATACAGTAACTTTGTTCATGTGCTGCTATTCTAAATAAATAGAATTGAAAAGGTTTAGGCACATGTCTTACATTTACAGTATATTATGTCCTACAAGTATGTCATTTTTAAACCAGTTCTCTCTTCCAGGATTGATTGAACATGCATGGCCCCTAAAACTTTTAAGTGAAAGGTTGTAGAATTTGTACTGAGCTTTTTTGCTCACAACACAGACTTATGTAAGTTTTATGTACTTGACCTTACAATACACAGTCCCCCAGGCTCACATAGTTTTGCATCAAACACCACAGTTGTTAATTCCATATACTGTATGTGTATGATGCATTATTTAGAATATTAAAAAGTAATGTGCAGTTTTATTGAGGAAAAAGTGAGAGTTGGGGTTGTTCATGTCAGCATTCCATAAACAAAATAATAGGCTTATGAGTTAGAGGAGAGAAAAAAAAGTTAAAATACATGTAGACTCTGCATAAAATAAGAAGTTTTTGTTAAAGGTATGCCACACCTTCTTGTGTGCTCACTTAAAGTGTCTTGAAGTGTTTTACCTGAAACAGTGCAAGTTACTGCTCAAGAACTGATTAGAATTGGCTTACTGCATATCTGAAACCTGCCATTGTGTGCTACTGGCTTCCAGCACACTAGAGGGTTTAAAGTTTGGTAAACATCAAAAGTGCTGTATCCAGTTAAAATTTATGAACATTGTTCTTAAACATCATGATTCATTGTGGTGTGCAATTGTGTCTGAAATGTCATTAAACTGACCACATTATGGTAGCAGCTCACATCCCTGTGGTTCTTTGGATTTATTTCTAGAGCTATTTTCTGTTGAGGCATATTTTTGTTGTATAACACATCCATCCATTATCCAACCCACTATATCCTAACTACAGGGTCACGGGGGTCTGCTGGAGCCAATCCCAGCCAACATAGGGCACAAGGCAGGAAACAAACCCCAGGCAGGGCACCAGCCCACTGCAGGGCACACACACACATACACACACACACACACACACACACACACAAGGGACAATTTAGGATCGCCAATGCACCTAACCTGCATGTCTTTGAACTGTAGGAGGAAACCCACGCAGACACAGGGAGATCATGCAAACTCCACGCAGGGAGGACCCGGGAACCAAACCCAGGTCTCCTTACTGCGAGGCAGCAGCACTACCACTGCACCACCGTGCCGCCCCTGTACAACACATACTAGTTCATTTAGCTAATCAGTTGAGCTTGATGGGCTGAATGGTCTCCTCTCATTTGTCAAACTTATGTTCATTGAAGCTTCAGTTTTGCTTTTGCCATTAAAGATTCATATCCTAGCACCAATAATTCTAGTTTTGTGTATTTTATTGACTGAAAATAATTCATCTGAAGTTTTCTGTCCTTGGGTTATTTTAATAGCCAAATATGTCTGGTTTCTTTTGTTGAATCTTAATAGTTACATATTTTTGCTGCTTTTTCTTTATAATTGTGACAAATATATGAACACAATTTATAATTCTGTTTTTATTGTATGTTCTGTAAATTTTATTGGCAAATGTAAGTATTGCACTGTTATTTTCCGGATAAAAGGTTGCATAATTACAATACCACGGAATAAAACATTCATATTAATTTGTTTTGAACTTTTAACACATGTTTTAATATTCCATATTTTGGATTTTTAATTAATTTTACATTTATTTAATAGTAAATTAGATTGTATTAATGATTAATTAATTGAATACTAAATAAATTATGTCAGAGGAAGCTAAAAAGGTAATCTCTGCCTGACCTTTTATAGTTTAGTTATTTTACTGAATAGTCTGTAGGGAAAAAAAAAGCAATCCATCACTTTTAATTTGCCTGTCATGTTACATTGTATGAGTTATACAGCTCATGATACATTTTAAACATCACAGTTTAATCTGACAGTGCATTATAATTTTTATGTTTTGTAAATTTCAAAAATGTTTCATAAAACAAATCTCAATATATTGTAAATTGCTGAAGACATTTAATTGATTTACTTGTAATAATAACTATGGGTCCAAGGAAGACCTTTAAGAATTAGCCCAAGGGTGCTTATGGTGGAGGGTACCAGTTTTTCATTATTTTCTAAGAAGAGAATGATTCTGAGAGTGTAACCTTTATGGATGGGAAGGACATACCAGCATTTTGCTGACAGTAAAAATAGCTTAGCAGTCTTGTTGATATGGCTAGAGCTATAACTGCCTGACTTGAACTCTGGACAGGTCGAGGCTTGTGAGTTGGGATTCTTATTGGAAATTAAAGCACAAGTCTCAGAAGTTAATAATGGTAAATGTCAGACTCTCCAAGAATTTTAGAGTTCTTCCTATCAAATCAGTTTTGGCTAGCGATTTTTGTATATTGTCTATCCCAAAATCTGTGAAACTGTTCCCCTAGAGGTTTGTTTTATCCCATCCATTTAATGAACCTACTTAATCCAATGTTATATTATTTAATTTTTATTAAATACATATTTATATACAGTACCTTTGAAGAATTTAGCTGCATTATGACTTCTTATTTATTTTTATATCAGTATAAGATATATATTACATGGATGTAATGTAGTATTTATAAATTATCCAGCTCAATCTCTCTTTAGTATAAAAACAGGGCATTGCATACATTTGTTTTTATGCTGTAATTAAAAACAATGCTGGGAATTACAATAAGGTGTAATGTTCATATAGAAATAATGTATGTATATATATATATATATGTGTGTGTGTGTGTATATATATATATATATATATATATATATATATATATAGTCCTCTTTTTTAGGCTCTTATTGCTCCTAAATTCTGTGAATATTATTCTACATAAATATTAATATTAAGTGAATATCGGAGAAAAGAAAACCAAAATTCCATTTCACATAGATGCTTCATCCACGTTTGGCCAACTGGTCATCAGTTCCTCCACCGGGCATTTCATATTATATTATGGTACAGAAAAATATGAATAATTCTGAAAAAATATGGTATGTTTTATCACTGAGTCCTTTATTTTCGATAACAAAACAACTTTAATGTCCTCCTCCAGAGGGAAAAGAGAAACCTCAACACATTTGTTGTGATTCCAAGTACTGCCTTCTTTACAGGACACTTTAGAGTAGATGGGAAAGACTTAGCCAGTTATAGTAATAGTAATAGTTAATTGTGAAACAATATGAAGAGTTCCACCAGCAGGTCTGTGACGTGTCTGCCATGTTAAGACTATGAGGTTTTAAGCCTTAGTTTAAGTGCTTAGACTCACAAAACATTATTATATATTGGCATATTATTATGTTGAATGCCAGTGGTTATGAAGTAATCATTGTTATCTACATTGTTTAATTCAAAACAATGCAATAATATAATTTTATCTTAAAACCTTTGTCCATTACTCTGTTATGTCTTCTTAACAGATTGCATGATGATGAAGTGTACATCTATATATTGTTACTGAAAGAAGCAAAATGTGCAAATTAGGGATGTCACAATATCAGACTTTTCATATTCACTAACAATACCAGTGAAATTTCATGACACTGAACATTTTTGATATCATAGCCAAAACAGAAATCCTATTTAATGGCATTTTATTAACGTACCCCCATTATTAAAGATAACAATATTGTGCCTTTTTTGTAATACATTTAAAAAAATACACAGTAAATACTAACAGTAACAATAGTTTTCAAAAATAATATGTATGTCAAGTAGATAGCCAACTATTATTTGGGTAAACTAGTACTGGAATTCAGAAATATAATGCAGGGCTTGAATTTTAATGTGTGACAGAGATGGGAATCCCCCAATGTAACAGCAGATGGGGGGGGGGGTTATAATCTTGGGGTGATTTCAGCCTAGTGTTTATAAAGAATGATATCAGCATGGACTGTTTGATTTACTTAATATATGCATATTCTACATTTATTCACTGACATTTTTGTCTAGTAACTGAAAAAATACTGCTTAAAATCTCTCTATTATAAAAAAAATCTTGGAAGGAGACAAGATGTGATTGTCTTAGAGACACTTTCACATCCCGTGACACGAGTCTTCGTGCCAAGCGATGTAACCATGCCCGGGGCTGGAAGCCCCGTGAGACAAGAGCTTATGCAAAGAGATTTGGAAAAGTTGGACACATTTCTTGTAGAGAGAACAAAACAATATTCACTCACGGGCAGTTATATGTTGCATTGCCATAATGTAATTCCAAATACGGAATTAAAAATTCAATGCAATAGTGATGAAAAGTTAAAAGTGACAAGAGATTGAATATATGGACATAGGTGATATGACAGAAGTGTGCCGTGCGAAATGCAGATCACCTGGCACAGTAGCAGCAGCAGCAGCTGATCAAGCAAAGAGGAGGTAAAAAAAAAAAAAACTGTTTCCCATTGTATCACCGTTTAAGAGGAGGTTTTGGAGGAGCGATTGCGTCTCCTTAGGGTGTGTTCAGCCCCCCTCTTCACAACGAGCGGCAGACATGTGAAGTGGTTGGCGCATAGTGCAGGTGGGGGAGCGAAGCGAGCAGAGGCAGAGCCCCCTAGCATTTACTAAAAATAAAAATTCAAAAATTATGATATCTATATTTTTGAATTCGTGAATATCATTATAATTCAGGATACTTCCATTTAAATAAACTCCCTAAAGCTGCATCTGTAACAGCATGCTTTTAAAATCTAATTTGTCAGTGAATCTGTTAGGTTTGTAACATTTTTTATTTTAAAATTTATATTTGCAACATTAGCTGGTTTAAAAATTTTAGTAAAGAGTAATATTTGACAGGTGTGTCAAATAAATAAAATTTCAAATGTCAGAAACCCATGGTGCTTTAATTTTCAAAATCTGTCCCTCTGCTTTTTTACATTTGTCCCAACTTTAAGCTTCCAGTGTGAAATCAAACTTTACATTAATTCATTATTTCAGAATTCATGTAAAGCAATCTTTGTTTTGTTGTTTTAAAGGTTTGTTATATGAGTGGTCAGAGTTTGCTATTGCTTATACCTGTGTAGAAATCCAGAATTAGAAAAGTACTCGGGATGTTGTTACCTGCGCTTAATAAATATATAACTGTGAGACAGCATTACATTCTTCAATGTACTATTCAAATATGTGACATGTGTGACATCCTTTTACTTATGGGTTATACTTCTGAACATTAGTTTGCCTTCAGAAGCCAAGTGAATGACACAAATTCAGTGTTTAAATGTTTGTATTTGTTTGTAATGTAGTATGCTGTTTTTGTTGTTCTGCGTGATTACATGTCTCTGTTAACAAAGTATTTGTCACATTGATAAGGAGGTGTGACTTGTCTCTCAAAATATTGAAACACAAAATAAATATTATTTTGACATTAACAAATTAAGCAGCCATGGTGGCGCAGTGGTTTGCTTCCCGGGTCCTCCCAGTGTGGAGTTTGCATGTTCTCCCCGTGTCTGCGTGGGTTTCCTCTGGGTGCTCTGGTTTCCTCCCACAGTCCAAAAACATGCCGGTTAGGTACATTGGTGATCCTAAATTGTCCCTAGTGTGTACTTGGTGTGTGTGTCCTCAGGTGGGCTGGCGCCCTGCCCAGGATTTGTTCCTGCTTTGCACCCAGTGCTGGCTGGGATTGGCTCCAGCAGACCCCTGTGACCCTGTGTTAGGATTTAGCGGGTTGGATAATGGATGGATGGATGGAAATTAAGCAGCTCAATTCCTGTAGAAGGCACGGTAAAACAGAGATGAACTAAACCTGTAGCCTTGAAGCCTCCAGTCTTTATCACTTGCACACACTATTCTGTAAGAAAAACATGTAACATATGATAAATATTTGGTTTGTGGGATATTTTGTCTTTCTTAAGACCCTGAAGATAACATATTTCTGTTAATCTAGGTATCTATTAAAGAACCAGATTAAAGTAACTTTTCCTGCAGAATAGCTGTTAGGAGATTGTCTGTTTTCCATTGCCTAGGTTATTAATTCAGTAATAATTTTTCATCTAATACAGAAATGAGTTGCACGATTGAAAAGGTGCTTGCCGATGCTAAAGCTCTTGTGGAGAGGTTAAGGGACCATGACAATGCAGCTGAGGTGCTAATTGAACAAACCACATCACTTAACAAGCGTGTAGAAGCTATGAAACAGGTATTTATTTTGTATGTTATCATTATTGTTGTTTCCTTTTTATCACAATTGTGTCATTTGTATGGTCATACAGTAGAAGTTTACAAAATGATTTGGAAACTGGATTTTATTCTACAAAACCAGAACCACCTGCCAAAGTTTAGATATAGATCCATAATAGTACTTTGGATATGTCTTTCTACTGTGTTTCTTTATGTCAAGTCACCAAGAGCCAAGTAATAAATTCCACAGAGCAGAATACTGCATTCCTTAAAAATGAAGCTGTTATAAAAGACTTTACACTGAAACTTGCAATGTCATTAAAATAACTGTTTTTAAGATAAAGCAGTAAATGTTGTAGCATCAATTAACATTTTTATAAATAATACATTGTCCAGTAATTAAACTGCAGTCTACTGATGTTATTGGGTAGTTATTATTAAATTAATAATTAAGTTGGTGTAATTATTATTATATTAAGTATGTATGTATGCGTGTGTGTGTGTATGTATGTATGTATATATATATGTATGTATATATATATATATGTATGTATGTATGTATGTATGTATGTATGTATGTATGTATGTATGTATGTATGTATGTATATATATATATATATATATATATATATATATATATATATATAAATACACACACACACACACACACACAGATACAGTGGGGGAATAAGTATTTGATCCCCTGCTGAATTTGTAAGTTTGCTCACTTACAAAGAAATGAACATCCATCCATCCATTTTCCAACCCGCTGAATCCGAACACAGGGTCACGGGGGGTCTGCTGGAGCCAATCCCAGCCAACACAGGGCACAAGGCAGGAAGCAATCCCGGGCAGGGTGCCAACCCACCGCAGGACACACACACCAAGCACACACTAGGGCCAATTTAGAATCGCCAATCTACCTAACCTGCTTGTCTTTGGACTGTGCGAGGAAACCGGAGCACCCGGAGGAAACTCATGCAGATACGGGGAGAACATGCAAACTCCACGCAGGGAGGGCCCGGGAAGCGAACCCAGGTCCCCAGGTCTCCCAACTGCGAGTCAGCAGCGCTAGCCACTGTGCCACCGTGCCGCCAAGAAATTAACAGTCTCTAATTTTTATGGTAGTTTCATTTTAATGGAAAGAGACAGACTATCAACCAAAAATCCAGAAAAAGCACATTACATAAAAGTTATAAATTGATTTGCATGTCATTGAGTGAAATAAGTATTTGGTCCCCTTCAACCCAGCCAGAATTCTGGCTGTGTGCAATCAGTCAGTCAATCAATTACAGATACTCCTGATCTCAGCTCGTTATGTGTTAATGTGGATTTTTGGTTGATATTCTGTCTCTCTCCTTTAAAATGAAACTACCATAAAAATTAATTTCTTTGTAAGTGAGCAAACTTACAAATTCAGCAGGGGATCAAATACTTATTTCCCCCACTGTATGTATATGGGTGTGCATGTGTATATATATATATATATATATATATATATATATATATATATATATATAAGGAGCACATGCCCAGCTGTATATGTGGGATTAACATCTAAAACACACAGCCTTTTGAAAATAATACATGCTGTATGTTTTTATCCATCCATATATGAAGTATTATATGATGAATATTTATTGGGTAGAATTATTAGCTATAAAAATGTAATCTCTACAACATGTTCATTTTAATTTGCACAAAAGCATCATGCATACTAGTACCCAATAGTAGTTCCATGTTCTTTATTTAGCCTTTTTTGCTTTCTTACACATAAAAAAAGGACCTTAAACTAAATATCTATTGAACCATATTATGGTTCTTATTGTTTCACTACTTAAATAGTATTGGTTGCATTTTTTATTTCTAAAAATTTACAAAAGATAAAATTGTTTGATTTAATTGATTTTTCTGTGTATTTTTGATTAGACTAAATTATTACTTAAATGATTAGTTATTACTCATTTTTATTTGTTTAAATAATACTAAAACCTATAATCTCAGTTATTAGTTTTAGTGAATTTTATGAAGGAACAGAAACCAGAGGTGCACACCACACTGCAGATAATATCTATCACTTTTCCTGTACGTTAGTCCCTTCCATCTCAGTAAACTGCCTTTAGAGATGAACTTTCATTTCAGACTGGTGTCACTTATTTGAAGTGTCATTTGGAGATGGACAGAGAACATTGTGTCACGCTTATTATGTATTAACCTCATTACTGTTTATTGCTTTATCATACTGGCTTGTGTTTACCTAAGTAGCACCATTTTTCTATATCCAAACGGGTACAGGTTTAATGTATTTTTTAGAAAATGTTCAGTTGTCATTTAAGTTCACATTCACAAATATAATGTGCAAAATATTATTCAATTAAATATATTCCACTTTTGGGAGATTTTAAAATTGCACATAGCTGTTGAAACAAGCATAATTGTCGTAATTTATTGTTCTGATTTATAAAATGCAAGCACAAGTGAAGAAGTTAGAATTGTGTGCCCACAACGAATTTTTGTTCATCCTGAAAACAAATTGTCCTTCCTTCTGATCTGCTATAATTCTGAATTATAATTAACACAATTTGCAGGAAATTCCAGAACAGCTTTCAAACACAGACAGTATATATAATATGCTGGATATAAATCAGTCCAATAACTGATACAAGAGAAGCATGTGGTAATCCCTCACTAATGTTAACTTTTATGATACAGTATCCACATTTTGAAAATGATTTTACATTTTTGGCAGTATGGTGGCACAGTGGCTAGCACTGCTGCCTTAAAGCTCAATTTTTTGGTAGATATTCCCATGTACCAAACGCATTAAGATAAAGTTGATTGATAACTGTAAATTGGCCCAGTGCGAGTTTGTGTGTTCTGCCGTGGACTTTTAACACCAGTCACACATATGGGAGTGTTACTTGGTTGACAATAATGTTGCAGATATTTCTTCTTTTTGTCAGATATGTAAAGTTAATCTTATAGGTTCAGGCAATTGCATAGTGGATAGTGCTTCTGTTTTGCAGCTCTAGCAGACTTGGTTCAAAATCCAATGTAGTCACTGTCTGTGTTGAGTTTACATTTTCCTCAATTTGTGTGTGTGAAGTTTCATCAGATATTTGGATTTTTTTGTGAATGAGTATGGAAGTGTGCATGACTGTGCTCTGTAGTGAACCTGTAGTGAACTGGGGTCTTGCCAGTGATGGTTCCTGTCTTGTGCCTGAGGCTAGCGGGATAGGCTCTAGCTACCATGACTCTGAATTAACTACTTGGGTTCAGAAATTGGAAGATGGAAGTTTTATCTTGTAGTTTAAACTTTAATGATACGTAACTTGTATTTTCTCAGATTAAATAGCCTATATTATAAACTTTTTTCAAATTTCTTGTATATTTTTCTGTAATTTGTATTCTGATGGAAAGATCTTAAATTATATTTTTGATTTATTTGATGTGATTTGATGTACTTTATTAAACCATTAGGGAAAATTGTCTTTTCGCATGATGTTTGGAGGCCAGAGCGCAGGGTCAGCCATTGTACAGCGGCCCTGGAGCAATTTTCAGGTTAAGGGCCCAACAGAGTAGGATTCTTTCTGGCAGCAATAGGATTTGAACCAGCAACTTTCCAGATCCTGAGCGTCAGAGCCACCACTCTGCCCTTAAAATGTATTATTGTAAAATGTGATGGCCAAATATGTCTTGTTTGATAGTTATAGTATGAAACCCTTCTTCCAGTAATACAATATTTCCAATCTAGTACCAGGAAGAAATTCAAGAGCTAAATGAGGTGGCCAGACATAGACCTCGGTCAACACTAGTCATGGGGATCCAGCAGGAGAATCGACAGATAAGAGAACTACAACAGGAAAACAAAGGTAAAGATGGACGATGATCCATCAGAACTATTAGAATAAAGAAAAGTTAAACTTAATGCATTTTATATTAAAGTTTTTTGTTTTGCTTACCACAGAACTGCGCACATCACTTGAGGAGCATCAATCAGCCCTTGAACTCATAATGAGCAAATACAGGGAACAAGTTTTCAGATTGTTAATGACCAGCAAGAAAGATGACCCAATAATCATCACAAAATTAAAGGAACAGCATTCTAATGTAAGTACTTTTGTGTGTGTGTGTTTTGTTTATTAGATTGTTTATTTTAGGATCAATGAAACAACTACAGATTCATGAATTGGTACAATAGACATTTTCAAAGTGACCTTCAGAGTTATAAATGATTGTAATACTCATTTGTGTATATGAGTAATGTTTTACTTAAAACAGTAAATCAGAAATTAACATTATTATATGGGGGTCTCAGGTTATGGTGGTCTCGACTTACAGCCGTTAGGTTGGTATGAACAAAATATTTCTGTTTAACTGAATTTTGGTTCATTTCCACCTGACATTTTTTGTGAACTTGCAGGTCAGTACACAGCAGCTGCCCGTGATGCTGAGGCAGTCATTGTACAGTGCAGTATGTTGTCACTATTTTCCATCATTTTGTGTTTTGGTTCAGGTGTGTCACCAAATGTAACCCGCATCACATGCAGATAGGTAAGCTGTACCATCCCAGGGAGTACAGTCAGTGGAAGGGGAACAGGTACTCTGAAACATTCCTCAGCGGCAACAGCACAATTCTCACAGTCGTAGTTAGTTCCATTGTTATGCCATTTCCAACGCTATGAGGTACTGTATTATTATCAAAAGTGGCAGGATGCTTAAACATAAGGTCAACATACTGTACAAACCCATGGTTCATCTGTTTCGTGATTTGAAGTCTAGTATAATTGTATCACTGATATTTTATTAATAAGTTTGAAACATTTTCCTGTAAGATTAGTAATAAAGCTTTATGTATTTTTGTCAATTTTTCCATGACTGATATTTATAAACTGATATTTGTCAGGGCAATACAAAGTCACGGTAAAATAGTTTACAAGGATGGAACTTATTTAAATCTGAGAACTGCCTGTATATCAATGAGATGTATGCTACTGTTATTCTAAGCAAAATTTGTGTGAAAGTATTGGGCACCCGCATTAACACAATTGATGTACATTCTTTTAAGCATATATATATATAATATTTCTAGAGGATTTTTGCTGTGGTAGCTAGTGTTCATTCATTCGTTCTGTAATTTTTAACCTATAAATATTTTGAATGATTTGTATAGCAGATTTCTGTTATGATTTTTTTAAACAAAAATATTCCTAAGGTTCAAAAGTAAAATCTTTTTATACCAAAATTCAGTTTTCTTGAATCCCTCTTTATATTTGTTGCCAGGTGGTTTATAACAGTTAGTAAAAATCAAAAACTTTTTTTCCATTTGAAGTAAAAACAAATCATATTTCAAAGTTTACAAAAAAATATCTTACTGTTAGTGTGATAGTACATTGTAGCCAATTGGTAAAAAGGATGAATGGTTTGAACAGCAGATATTACCAAAGTGTTGATGATTGGAATGGAGAGTGGAGCAAGGTTGAGTTAATTTTTCAAAATGATCTCTTACAGGAAGTCCAGACGCATATAGACAAAATTAATGAAATGGCAGCAGTTATGAAAAAGGCTATTGAACTTGATGAAGGCCGATTTTATGAAGACGAGGAACGTATCAGACAATTAGAGGTGTGTGCTTTCTACATGTTATTTCTAAAACTCCAGCTCTTAAAAACTGAAATTGTATCCAAATGGTTGTATAAGAAAGACCTCTAGTAGTCCGGTTATGATTATTGTAATTATCTGCTTATCACAGTGAAGCAGAAAACATTGGTGTATTATTTATAATGTTAAGACCAGATATCCGTGGACTAAAGAGTCAGGGATCCAGATATAAACATTACCAGGATGTAAACAAAAATGGGAGCTACATGTGTAGCACTTAAAAGGGTAGGTTTGGTATTTTTCATGTCAAAGTTTTTTCTTCACAGTCATGATATACTAATGTTCCACCTAAAATTGTGTTCTAAACCGAAGTGTTTTTTACGTTTTAAAAATACTTTGTCTGTTCTTGTAGCTTACAATGGGGCTCTATGGAACCCAGCTTCCATATATGATATAAAAAGCCTTAAAACTTACCAAATACACCCACTTTGAAGTGACAAAGGTTTTGATTAAAGAAAATGTGCCTTCCATGTATATGAGGCATCCTTATGATAATTAAAGGAATTCTTGGTCCTATGTTGTCGAGGTAAGGATACAATTCTTGGTCATTTGTGTGCTCGCAGCAGCTGAGGAGTTATGGCAATATGGTAATGCAGTGCTGAATCTGCCCCTACGCCCCATTAAAACTGTGTAGTTATTTTAAAAAGCCTACAGAATGAGATGCATGCCAAATGAGAATATAATGAAAAGAGCCCATGGGTGTTTCATTATACTTTGTACATATACAAGTAAACCACAACTGAACTGTTTGATGTAGAATAAGACTTAAGTTTGTAGAAAGCATATGGTTGAGGATGTCCTAAGAAAGTTAGAGAACACTTGTGATATGGAACATGAAGACCAAGAGTCTGATTCTGATTATTCTATTGAGAACATATTTCCTGAAGGACTCAATGCTACGCTTGATTTGTAAGTGTTGCTTACAGCAGAACTTTGAAGAGTCATCACATGCAGTTTCACAGTTCATGGATTCAGTTATCATACCCAGACACTGTCTGCTGCATGTTCTCCCTATTTTAGTTTTCTCAGCAGTGTTCTTCCATCTTCAACTTGGAGTACTGGCAATGTTACTTAGTGTACTGAGTACCATTACACTGTGCCTGAGCTACCCAAAGAACCAGACCCACATTTGATGCTTGATCGAATGTCATTGTGTCATACCGTTCAAATTTTTACAATTTTTATTGAGCAGCACAGTACAGAACACAAGTACATTTGATCAAAGTTTCACGGGGACCCCCTCACCCCTGCTCTTCGATCAAATGCTAGTGTATCGCCAAAAAAAAAGAGTACCGCCAGTAATTTATTTCCACTTCAAGCACTGTTGCTGAATATGACAGTTTTCCTCCTGCATGTCAAATGTGCTCTTTGGGTAGATTGGTCCTTCTCTCTTGACCCCTGTGTGAATGGTTTAGGTGTGTGTGTGACTAACTCTGGGGTTTTCCTAACTTGTGCCCAGGGCTGTCAGGACATGCATTGCTCCCACCTCCATGACCCAGCACTGGAAGAAGCTGGTAAGGAAATACAGATACTGTATATACAGTATACTTAGCTTATTCCAGATGTGAGATTTAAGCAAAAAGCAACAACAAAAATAAATAAATAAAATGTACTAAACTTCTGTGGGGCAAGATGTGCGAATTGCAGCACAAAACCCTATTGCACATCTATTGTACAAAAATTGAAGGTTTCTCTGTAACTAGTGGTAAACAAATTGTTTTAACGACTGGCATAAAAAATAATTTTGAAAGTAAAGGTTTGGATGAGTATGTTTGTGTGTGTGTGTGTGTGTGTGTGTGTGTGTGTGTGTGTGTGTGTGTGTGTGTATAGTTACAAACTGTTTACTTATTGCTTTAGACTGATAAAACTGTGACTGACATACAATGCAGTGTAATATGAAATGTAAACCTATTACAATGATAGTTGACAGATTGGGGCACAAAAGAAAATTAATATAAATACTTATAAAATTTTGGAATGTTCTAGTCTTCAGCCATTTGCAGCTCCTTTATTATAAAAGCAGAATAACAGCTGATTTTGGGTGTTATTTAGTCGAAATAATGCCAAAAACCCTATTGGGAATAAGAGGTGGTAACTGCAGGTAGCACTGCCAAGGCCATATAATATATGCTAGGCTAAAGCGAACTTTCTATAGGAGTAGAGATCTCTCTGGCGGTCCTGGGTGCTCTTCTGTCCTTTCAGATAATAATAATAATCCTCTTTAATAAAACCCCTGTGTGCCTCCATGTGTCCGTGTGTGTGTGTCTTCTGGTGAAGTGCGCATGCGCGGGGCACTCTTCAACGCATATTATGGACAAGGCGGAAGTACAGGGAAGGGCGGAATGAGTGGCAGAGTCACCGGCCTCTAGCAGATGCTTCAAAGGCCACCTGACGCGTCACACAAGACAGAAATCGGATTTCGGTAAATGAGGTAAGACCTAAAACATAACGCACGAAAAATCCAATCAGGTACTGAGACGCGGAGACCAGCTTCCCCAAAGAGGTGGGATTAGTGTTTGTTGTTGTGCAAGTGTTCACTCTGAGGATGTCAGATTTGCGATTAAGAAGCTTGGCCCGGTAAAGTGTAAAGTGTCAGTCGTTGAATATACGAATTTTCATGATATTACAATAGGATGACTTTTACAAGTAGATTTATTTTCATGCACATAAAATCTGTTGCTGGGGAGACGCCACACATACAATAATCAGCTGCACGCCAGCACAGATTAAAATACTTGCTGGGGAACTACACAGTACTTGCTGGAGAGACGGCACAAGATAGATAGATAGATAGATAGATAGATAGATACTTTATTAATCCCAATGGGAAATTCACAAGCATGATTATCAGCTGCATGCCACACATTACATCAGTTGCTGGGCAGACTCTGCTGATTGCCCACTGTTGTGACTGAAAATTAAACGCATATTACGGACATCACAGCCAGTATTACTGTCAGAGAAAATTACAGGCATTTTACGGAAATACAAACCAATATTACTGCGAGGGAAAATTAAAGGCACACAATACAGTGACGCATATTACAGCCACATACAAGCCAGTATTACTGTAAGAGAAAATATTACGGACGTACAAGCCTATATTACTGTGACTATCTACTAACAACATGCCACCCAAAAAAAAGGACACATCAAGTAGGACAAAAGACACAGACAATCAAATCCTATATAAGCAACATCTCCTGGAAGAATGGTCAGCTCAGCAAGTAAACATCAACAAAAGAAAGGCTCAAAGACAAAGAAAAATACAAGCAAGTAGATCAATTTAAGAAAAAAAAAATGAGCGTCAGAAAAACGCTAAAAGCGAAACACTCAGAGGAGCAAATACTGTAGATGTATAGAAGAACAGGAAAATGAGCGTAAAAAATTTTTTAAAAAGTGAAAGACAAAGACGAGCAAATAGATCTATTGAAGAAGAGGAAAATGAGCATCAGAAAAATACAAAAACACACAGAGCTAAGGGAGCAAGTCTTACTGCGGATGAACGAAAATCACTGTGTCAGCAACAAGCTAAAATAAAGAGAGGCAGGATAAGAGATCTTCAAACAGACAACACATCAATCAACAGCCACAGAGGAGAGGATAAATAGAGTATTAATTATAGTTACTGTATTGTCATATACATTTTTATTTTTATTATTATTTTACTTTAGGCTTCTTGCAAAAATATTATGGTCCCTTGCCATTTAATATAGACTGTTCCTTCTAATGTTTATGCACTACTGTTCTAGCACCCGTTATTGTAACGGGCTTAATGTCTAGTAATAATAATAATAAATCGTATTTGTATAGCACATTTCCCATGCTCAAGGGGCAGTAGGGGCCTTTTATAGCCTACACTGCCACCTACTGTATCAAACTGGAGAACCATGTCTCTGTGTTAGGGGGTGTTTAATGTAATTAACTGAGATAAAGTGCCTTAGCAGCCATTTGCCATTATTCCATTGAACACAGCCTAGGTGCTCACTGGATTCCCTTCACACCCTGTATAATGCTGCAGAATCGGGATTCAGCTGCCTTTGTAATGGCCTGTTAAATTGTGTGCCCCTTATTTGTTGTGGTGTTGGGATGTACACCATTTTAAATGTAATTATTTTTTTTTTGATATTTGGTACACTGTGTTAATCCCAGAGGGGAAATTGAAAGTCAGAGTGCAGGGTCAGCCATTGTACAGCAGCCCTGGAGCAATTTTCAGGTCAAGGGCCCCATGGAGTAGGATCCCTTCTGGCAGTAATGGGATTTGAAGCAGCAGCCTTCCAGATACCAGCGCAGATCCTCAGCCTTGTAACCACCACTCTACCTAAATGTGTATTCAAGCCTTTGCATAATGACAGTTTTTAACCAGGAATCAGAAAATGAAAGTTCATTGGCCCTTTGAATATTTCTGGTAGATTGCAGGCATCTGGACTAATACTCGGTGTATCATTAAGTTGCTATTAGAGGCCATAAAGATCACTTACTAAAAATGCAGTTAGTGGCACATTACGTGTGGAACACCGATCATACTAAAAACTACATTATGTGTGATAGTTTGGTATAAGTTACAATGTAGAAAAATATTGGTTTGAAAACATTATTTACAGCTAAACACTTTATTTGAAAGAGTCTTTAAATAATTATGAATTGTTTTTTCAGCTTGAAAACAGTGGCCTGAGGGAGCTGCTTCACATCAGCCGAGAAGCCTTTTTATCACTGAAAAAAGAAGATACATCAGAGAGCACATCTTTATCTGGCTTAGTCACAAGTGCTGATCTCAGCCTCAGAAAAAGCTAAATAAACTTGTAAAATGGAAGTATTTTAACAGATTAACAATATGATGGACAAACCAGGACAATCTAAGCCACTCACCATCCACACAGGGTACTCGGTTCTGTTTTGGGTTTTATGATGCTCATTTTTCTTTTTCTTTTTTTTTTTTTTTTTTTTTTCTTTTGTGGCCCATTTTTAGTATTCAATTTATATGAGAGGATTTTTCTTCTTTATGTGTAAGAAGGTGGGTTGTATAGCAGATTGTAATATGTGTGTAATATTCAATATTGTAGAAAAGGCCAGGAGAGCTTTGGTTTATAAAATGAATGCTGCATATATATTCCTTTTTCTCTAGACACAAATACTTCTAAAAAAAAATACCTTCAAAAGGTTAAGAAAAACATTTTAAGTTATAAGTATGAGCGAATTGAGCAATGTCTCAAAATAGCATCTAGCTGCTAGTTGTCCAGGGGTATATCCTACCCTCATGGCCAGTGTTGGTAAGAAAGGCTTAGGCCCTCTGCGGTGTGAAATTGGATTCAATTGGTCTGAGAAAGTCGTGCTGTGTTTTTTCAGTATTAAAGATAACCTTTTCAGTTAATCTTTGTTTAAAAACTGTCATACCTTAGGTTTCTGGTATTTTTATAGCTCAATTTTTAATTAAAGAAATATGATTTTCTAAATTGTAAGTTATAAAAAAAAAAAAAAAAAAAAACTAATAACGGAACTTTATTTATAGCAGTCAAAAAGCCCAGAGACAAATTAGAAGGCAAGGCTCGAAAAAATTAGAGAAGAGAAGAAAGTCCCAACCACTTAAAACCAAAAGATCAGACATTCTGTGTGTTTGTTTTGAGTGGAATGAATCTGTGGCCACAGGTAAGCGTACCTGATTAATGTACCAACCCACTAAGAAAGTGAAGGTTTTTACTTAAATGATTTTTGAAATTATTATCTAGGAAAAATGGGACCAAGTTTTTTCACATTTAAAAATCACTTGTCGTATGTACAACATTTTCGTGCTCTTCTCCTTCTCCTGCATGAGTCTTTTGCATCAAAAGCAAGCAATACTGTTGCAGATGTATTTCACTTTGGTTTACACACATCATGCATAAACTGAAGTAATCTTAGTATAAATCACTGGATTAATGTGCTGTTTTGGTAGAGTGCTAATGTTTATACTGTTCAACTTTTTAATGGAATAAATTGGAATACTCAGGGTTTTTATTATTTTTCACACATTGAATGATTTAACTTGTTCATGCTCCAGATATAGTATGCTCTTAGAGCTCCTTGTGAGGTACACATTTTCATGCGGCTATAAGCTTTCACCAACTCTGCTTTTATATATGCAGACCCTTCTGAAAGTAGGGAAAATGGCAGGGCCAAGTCGCTTGTTTTTGTTATACACTGAAGTCTTTTGGGTTTGAGATCAAAAGATGAGATGAGAGTTTGGAATTCCAGCCATTTGTATTTTGGTATTGACATCTAGATGTGTTAACCAATAAGGCACTTTTTGTAGCAGACCACCCAATTTTTTTTAGGCAAGCTAAAGTACAGGAACTTGTTCCCCAGGCGTCTTGTGTTTGATTGACTGTTTGAACAATAAACAGCCCTGAACGTTAGCCTTGGGTGTCACCTGAGAAGATTGCATTTGTTGTTAAAAAGAATAACCCAACATGAAGACCAGAGAGCTGTCTATAGGAGAAAAGCAAGCTGAGGAAAGATGGAAAAATACAGTGGGGCAAAAAGTATTTAGTCAGCCACCAATTGTGCAAGTTCACCCACTTAAAAAGTTGAGAGAGGCCTGTAATTTCCATCATAGGTATACCTCAACTATGAGAGACAAAATGAGAAACAAAATCCAGAAAATCACATTGTCTGATTTTAAAGAATTTATTTGCAAATTATGGTGGAAAATAAGTATTTGGTCACCTACAAACAAGCAAGATTTCTGGCTCTCACAGACCTGTAACTTCTTCTGTAAGAGGCTCCTCTGTCCTCCACTCGTTACCTGTATTAATGGCACTGGTTTGAACTCGTTATCAATATAAAAGACACCTGTCCACAACCTCAAACAGTCACACTCCAAACTCCACTATGGCCAAGACCAAAGAGCTGTCAAAGGACACCAGAAACAAAATTGTAGACCTGCAGCAGGCTGGAAAGACTGAATCTGCAATAGGTAAGCAGCTTGGTGTAAAGAAATCAACTGTGGGAGCAATTATTAGAAAATGGAAGACATACAAGACCACTGATAATCTCCCTCGATCTGGGGCTCCACGCAAGATCTCACCCCGTGGGGTCAAAATGATCACAAGAACGGTGAGCAAAAATTCCAGAACCACACGGGGGGACCTAGTTAATGACCTGCAGAGAGCTGGGACCAAAGTAACAATGGCTACCATCAGTAACACACTACGTCGCCAGGGACTCAAATCCTGCAGTGCCAGACGTGTCCCCCTGCTTAAGCCAGTACATGTGCAGGCCTGTCTGAAGTTTGCTAGAGAGCATTTGGATGATCCAGAAGAGGATTGGGAGAATGTCATATGGTCAGATGAAAAAAACTCTACTCGTCGTGTTTGGAGGAGAAAGAATGCTGAGTTGCATCCAAAGAACACCATACCTACTGTAAAGCATGGGGATGGAAACATCATGCTTTGGGGCTGTTTTTCTGCAAAGGGACCAGGAAGACTGATCCGTGTAAAGGAAAGAATGAATGGGGCCATGTATCGTCAGATTTTGAGTGAAAACCTCCTTCCATCAGCAAGGGCATTGAAGATGAAACGTGGCTGGGTCTTTCAGCATGACAATGATCCCAAACACACCGCCCGGGTAACGAAGGAGTGGCTTCGTAAGAAGCATTTCAAGGTCCTTTAGTGGCCTAGCCAGTCTCCAGATCTCAACCCCATAGAAAATCTTTGGAGGGAGTTGAAAGTCCGTGTTGCCCAGCGAAAGCCCCAAAACATCACTGCTCTAGAGGAGATCTGCATGGAGGAATGGGCCAAAATACCAGCAACAGTGTGTGAAAACCTTGTGAAGACATACAGAAAACGTTTGGCCTTTGTCATTGCCAACAAAGGGCATATAACAAAGTATTGAGATGAACTTTTGTTATTGACCAAATACTTTTTTTCCACCATAATTTGCAAATGAATTCTTCAAAAATCAGACAATGTGATTTTCTGGATTTTTTTTTTCTCATTTTGTCTCTCATAGTTGAGGTATACCTATGATGAAAATTACAGGCCTCTCTCATCTTTTTAAGTGGGAGAACTTGCACAATTGGTGGCTGACTAAATACTTTTTTGCCCCACTGTAACCAGGGGTACTGCAGAGACCGTGGTCATAGCCAGGACAACAATTTGGAGTGCTCAGAATAAGAAAGAAACAAGTGGTGTACTGAGAAGCAGACCTCAAACGGGTCAACCAAGGGTAGTGACAGCTGATGAAACGTTGCAAGAACTTGTGAAGAAGCATTTGAGAGCAGAAACATCAATAGGCAAACCACTCATCAGATTAGAATTTGCAAAAAAGCACAGAGATGACCCACAAAAGGTTCTGGAACAAAGTTTTATGGAATGATGAGACCAAGATTAACCTCAGCCAAAGTGTGGAGGAAGACAGGATATGCTCATGATACAAAACATATAAGCTCATCTGTTGGCCATGGCGGAGGTAGCATCATGGCTTGGGCTTACCTGGCTGCCTCTGGAATAGGCTTATCGATCTTTATTGGTGATGTAACTTGTGATGTTGGCAGCTTCATGAATTCAGATGTCTACAGAGACATTTTGTCTGCCAATTTACAGATAGATAGATACTTTGATTGATCTCGAGGGAAATTTAAGAATGCATCCAAACTAATCAAGAGGAACTTAATCATGCAGCAAATAATAAAAATAAATAATGATCCCAAACACACTGCCAGGTCAATAAAGGACTTCAAATGAGGGCATGTGGGGAGTGGAAGGTTTTAGACCGTTCAACTCAATTGTTTTGATCACCTAAAAAAATTGGGTTGTCTGCTACTTTAGGTGCTGTCTTTTTTATTGCTTAACACATCTTGATGTCAATACCAGGAAATAAAAACTAAAATTCTGGACTCCTGTCTCACATTCATCGTTTGATCTCAATATAACAAGAACAAATGAAAAGGCCTTGATGTTCCAATACTTTAACAGGAGGATGTGTGTGTGTGAGGGTATAGATACAGTTCCCTCAGCAACTATTGGTCCCCCTGAGAAAGATGACTTAAAAGGGTTATAAAAAATCAACTTTTGGTTAATTACCTAAATTTCTCACTGAAAAAAAATTATATAAATCCAAACTTTAACTGAAGTATATTTTTTTCTGAGTAAACGTAATTCCTCCTCAAGAAGTAATTATTTTTAACAAAACCAAACATTGCACAAGTATTGTTCCCCCTGCACAAATACTTTGTACAACCTCCTTTGGCCAATAAAACCGCCCTATGATATCTTCTAAAGTTGAGAATACCGAGCAGGCACTCTTGAGACCATTCCTCTGTTCAGAATCTCTCCACATCGTCCGGGGTCCAAGGTCCTCTCTTGTGCCTGTTCTTCTTCAGCTCATCCCACAGGTTGTCAGTGGGGCCATGAGAGGGCCATGGCGGAAGCTTGATTTTGTGTTACTTAAACCATTTTTTGTTGATTTGGAATCATGTTTTGGATTGGTGTCCTGATGCAAGATCTAGTGTCTGCCAGAGGCCACCAGGTTTTTAGTTTAAAGTCCATGATTCCATGCACCCTAAACAGGTTGCCTGGGCTTTTGGAGGAAATGCAGCTTCACCACATGAAAGAACCCCCACCATACTTGACAGTGGGGATCAGGTCCTTTTCAAAATAGCCATCCTTTCTTTTAACGCCAAACCCTCCGTGAGTATTTGTTGCCAGAATGCTCTGTTTTCATGCCATCTGACCACAGAACACGGTTCCTGTCAAACCTCCAGTAGCATTTACCAAACTCCTTGTGCTGACATGCTGATGAGGTTTGTGGTTAGTTGGCAGGAATGGCTTTTGTCTGGCACGCCTTTTAATAATTTGTTGGCACGGAGGTGGTGTCTGATGGTAGTTTTAGAGATTTAGTGATCCCGTGATGCTACTTTTTTTTCTGTATTTGTGATCTTTAGAATTTTTTTTTACCACACTTGCCATTCTCATCATTGTGTGTTGGGGCAAAATAAACTTGGGTCCTCCTCCAGGCAAGTTGTAACACTTCCGATTGATCAGAACTTTTTAATTATAACTGTAGATGTGAGCATTTTCAGGAAAACAGCCATTTTTCATAACCATTTTCTGCCTTAGGAATGTTAAAACACACTTTTTCCTCATTTGAATTGTGTGTTCCCTTATCGTTTTTATGTTGATGAATGAATAAGGGAATCTGACCACCTCATATGCTTACCCCAGTGACACGGGAAGTCCTGGATTACTGCTTGAAACTTCCCACCCGCTCTTTGATCAAATTAAAAAAGGCACATATAGATGAGAAAAAATATGCTCCCGTTACACTTTGTTTCTTCATAAGAATTTATAGGGGTGCCAATAATTGTGGCACATGTGGTTTTGTTTTAAAAATAATCATTTCTTGATGAGTGCTTTCTTTCTTTTCGTAAATAAATTTACTTCAATTAAAGCTGGGATTTTTCTCATTTTGTCAGTGCAAGATGAGGGTATCTCACCACATGTGAATTTTTTTATAATCCTTTTTACTCTTCTTTACTAGGGGTGCCAGTATCTGTGGATATCCATGTAGAACTTCTGAGGACACTTGGATTATAATAATTTGTAAAACATGAGTCTAATTGTAAATAGAACAAATAATATGTGAACCTTCTGTTGAAAAATATTCTTTGTACAGTAATTCTGGATGTGTATATATTGTTGAATACAGAACACTTGCGATGTTACAGAAGTTGTGTACTCTGCTTTGTTTTCCTTCTAAAACACACATTTTCAGTTTTAAAAAGTAAAATTGTATTCATCTATCTGCTTTCCATATTGTCATGGGGGTCTACAGATAAGCAAACTCCATGAAGCGGTGGGTGTTCTTTAACATGTTTGCATATACTGTATACAGATTTTTTTTTTTTTGATTTTTTATTGAATTTATTAAAAGCATATAACATTCCATACAATCAAGTCAAACTTAACAAAACTAAATTCAAATCAACACCCACCCATGAGAAAGAGAGGAAGGCCAACAGCCAGAGTAAAACTGTTGAGAGTAGTAAAGAAAGAAAGGAGTCTTTTCTCCCAATATAAATGCTTATTCTAAACTGTTATTGATTAGTTCCTGCCAAGTTTTAAAAAAATTTTCAACAGATCCTCTAGGTGAGAATTTGATTTTTTCCAATTTCAAATACTATATAACATCAGTTACCCACTGACTTGAAAGAGGTGGGTTAGGAATCTTCTAGTTGAGCAACATAGGTCTACGTGCTAGTAGTGAAGTAAAGGCAGTTACAGTTTGCTTGTCCTCCTTTGCATATGTAGAGATTTTGATTTTCATTTTGGCAATATGGAAAAAGGTAATCTAATTTTACAAATTGAATATTAGTTATTATTTTCAATCGGTTATTCAACAAAAAAAGTCAGAAAAAGTGATGTTTCTTAGGAAGAAATTCCTCCTTTTGTCCATTCCTCCTTACTGAAACCCTTCCACTGTATGATGTCTAAGGGCTTTCTTGTATGTTATGCCCACTTCAAACCCCCATTACCCCCTTGCTGCATTTGACTTCAAGACCTGGGGCCTCATGTATAAACAGTGCGTATGCACACAAATGTTGCATACTCCCATTTCCACGCTCAAATCGCGATGTATAAAACCTAAACTAGCCATAAAGCCACACACGTTTTCACGCTAGCTAAATCCCTGGCGTACGCAAGTTCTCTGCTCGGTTTTGAAAACTGGCAGCACTCAGCGTCAAAGCAGTGCAACTGTTCCTGTGTGGTTACCCTTTCTTTTTTAGATCCACATCCCTGACGCGGCTTTATCATATATACTGAAATTAACCACATATTGTTTATTAATTTAAGGCATCTGATTGTAATTAACCTGTAACAATGTAATGGTACACAGAATGGTCAAACTATTCTAAATACCATAGCTGCTTTAGCGTTGTTACTCACAGCACCTTCTTCTTTCAGCTGCTCCCGTTAGGGGTTGCCACAGCAGATCATCTTTTTCCATATTACTCTCATTGCACCACTCGGGAGTATTTATATCACTGTATCTGAGTGGGGAATCACAGCTCTACAGCAGATGATTGGAAAGAGAATTATCGGTATACAGCATCAAACACACGCTGCCTCAGCCATGCGGTGTATTGAACGGCAAACGCTTCAGAGCCTTGCAGTTCATAAACAGCTTCATCCCAAAAACTATAAATGCACTCAATCGGTCCATCAAGTGCTCCTTGTAGAATTGTTTGTAGTTATTAGTACAATTACCTCACTGTAAACTTGCATTACAGTTATAATATTGCACAACCTGAGCCACTTCATATAGCGCTTATTTACATATGATGACAACGTCATTTTTAAGATGAAATGCAGCAAAATATGTTTATTACATTATAAAGATAAAACTAACTTCATTTAAATAATCTATATTGTTAATAATTAAACATGTGAGGACACGGTGCCGCAGCGCTAGCGAGGAGCTGGCGCTCCGTTCACGGATTGTTCCTGCCTCGCGTTGTATTCTTGCTGGTGCTGACACAACACTGGAAGGATAGATGGATAGAATAATTAAACACGTACTACGAAGATATTTCAATGCTCCTTAAATGTTTTGAAGAATCGGCGTTCTAAGCTTACAGATGGCTTAACATCTACTACAGAGCTGATTTTGTGGCAATTGAGTATTTGGAGAAAGAAAAATAAGGACAGGAATTGGACGTTTGAAAGAGACAGTACTGCTGCAATAAATTATTTCATCGAAGGTCACGCACGGTGCAGCAAGCATCTTGCAGGAGGCAGGAACAATCACTGCACCACCGTGTGTCTATGTTTAATAACATGTTTTAACTCCTATCATCATGAAAATGATATGATATCAAGTATACATCTCAGTATTTTAATTATTCAGAGAGCTGTAATATCCCGAATGTAATGGATTCTGTGTCCTGTCGGAGGAAGAGAAAGCCCGTTTAAGAAACACGTAGTGATTCACACACACAGAGCACATAGAAGATCAAATACAAAACAAAGCATTTAACGTGCTACTGTAGTTATGATGGGATTTGAGAAACTAGTAAATTAAACGATTTTAAGATGAAGTTTATGATGTTCTACTTTAATGACAAAATAAACTACGTGATTAAAGTGGAAATTTCAAGATTAAAGTTGACATTTCGTGCTTTTTTTCCCCCCACTGTGTGCCTTTTTTTTTTCTCTGTACCCTAATAAGCTTTCATATGACACTCAGACAGTCCGCTACGACTCGCTTTTTCACAGCGACTTTGATATGTGACAACTTCTTTTTTTATTTCAGGCACTGTACAACTTTGTGAACTTGAGCTTTCGAGTTTCTCCGATGCTCTATGTCACTCGATCAACTTTCTTTTGTTGATTATACCACTGTTTAAACCAAAAAATAGTATGTTTTTCTTTGCCTCCACTTGGACGCTGAAATTCTATTTCCCCCTGTGCTTTTGCTGTGGCTTTTTCACAGAACGCTGAGGTAAAGGGCTATTTATATTGATTTGCATATTCAAAGAGGTGTAATTCAGGGAGGAGTTTGGGGAGGGGCAGCAGGCGCATGCACGGGTGTTACTTTTCACGCTGACCGGGATTTATGGAAGAACGTGGAAGTTGGCGAAATGCACAGATTTGCACAGAATGCATCTGCATTTTTTTGTGCGTACAAACAGTTCCGCTTTTATCCTTAAGCCATGTTTTAGTATGAATTCTACACACGACGTTATACATGAGGCCCCTGGTCATTGTATATTTTTTTTCTCCTTTGAGCCAGTCTTTTGTGGATTTTTGGACTTTTTTAGGTCATGTTCTTGTTGTAAGGTCCAGCCTCAGATTTTCCTTTCATTACTTTCCAGTAGAATGTGGAATTCATGGGCGAGTCAATGATGACCCGGCCTGGAGGCAGAAAAGCAGCTCTAAACCATAATGCTTCCACCATCATGTATTACAGATGGTTTGAGGTTTTTTGGGTCAAGAGAAGTTTTTGATTTTCATTAAACTTGATGTCTGGCATTGTGGGCAGACGGTTGTAACTTTGACTCATCTGCCCGGAGCACACTGCTTCAGTAGTTCTGTTCTTCATTTAGGGTTGTATTATGAAGTTCAGCCATGCACCTATATTTCTTTTTAAGAGAAAAAAATATTTGTTCAGAAATATGTAGCACCAGTACTAAAATGTGAAATTTGGTGCTATTATTTTTTTTTAATTCTGAAGGACTGAAGTAATTAAGTATCAGTACAAAAAGATATTTACTATGTTCTCTCTCACTAAACCTAAGTTCAAAATGTGTCATGTCTGACCCAAAGAGGATGTTATTAGGATCTACTTAAAGGAGCAAATTCCACTAGAAAGATGAATTATATCCTAGAATGTCCTAGAATTTTTTCTTGCTGTTAAACATGAGCAGACTCTGCAGCATTCGTTTTCTTTTGTTGAGCCTCCCACTGTTGCTTTTTACTTACATTTACTCTCCTGCTTTTTTGGTAAGTCTAAATTGTCTTTTCAGTTTTGATCTTAGATTGGCATAGTGGCTCACTCTGCTGCTTCGTGGGTCCACCATCCTTGGTTCAAATACCATTTCTGGTTCCGTCCTTGTGGAGTTTGCATGTCCTCCCTATGTCTGTATAGATTTTCTTGCCAATACCAGTGACATGCATGCCACATTAAGGCATGTGAGTGAGTGTGGACACATGCCATATCACCCACTGTTGTTCCTTGTATGGTTCCAACTCCTAACTACTCTCTAGTGGAAAAATCTCATTGAGAAAATGGTTGGGTGGATTCATTGTTTTACACAAATACACCTATCATCCCTTTAGCTGCCCCCACATACAAACCTACATTACATCCTTGGAATTTTGTACAAAGCTGCCATGGGTGGACCGGCATCTTGATAAGGACTGTTTCCATTGCTGTCAGGATGGGTTTCAATGCCATGAAGGCTATTTGAGATCTCGCAAGATGAATAGAAAGTTATTTGAAGATACATCAGAATGTATCTGAGATAAAAAATAATTTAGAAAGATCCTGAAGTATATTTTAAACATTGTAAAATTCACTGGAGTTCCATATGAGTGGTTAGCTTTGAACTGTATGTGGAGATAGCCTAAAATAATGTCTTGTGCAATTCAGGATTTCTGATTCATTATATGATATCTTAAAATGACAAGAAGAACACACAGGAGCTTGGGAGATATTGAAATGTATCTGAGCTATGTTGAAATTGTACTGGAAACTACTTTGAGATGTATTCTATATATCATAAAACAGAACTTATTTCAGGATGTTGTGGTGTTATGGGTCCACAGCTCTCCAGCAAAGGCCAGTTCGTTTTAAATAAATAATCACCGCACTCGCGGCTTAGCGAGGGGGCGTGGTAACTGTAGCGAGCCGCAGGGCGATCTGCGGTGTGGGTGTTTCTCACCTAAGTGCACAGGTGAGAGACTGCCCACATCCGTGATTGTTCCTGTGGCTAATGGGCTGCAGCTGCTATGTCCTCTCCGCATATATAGCGAAGCGCGAGCCGGTTAAGAAGGGGAAGAACAAAAAGAAAAAGTAAAACGAAGGAAAGAGAGAACGGGAGGTAGCAGGAAGCAGGTGGAGAAAGTCGGCGTGAGGAAGGAGAGCGAGCGAGAGCAGGCTCGTATTAGAGAAAGCAGGCAGCTGGGAAGAGAGCCCACGTGGGGAGTATTTGGCCGACACTCAGTGGGGCCGAGAAAGCGGTCACTCCAGCTGAGCGACTAAGTAGCTGGAGTGACCAGTGGAAAAATCGACTTGACCGTAGAAGGCAGCGCGAGTTGATGAGGCTTTGGACTGGTGTAGCCTCAGTGTGAGCGCCTTGGCCGCTGAGGAATGATCCAAAGTCTTGGTCCGGTTGGGAGCCCGATGAAGCCAAGGAACGGAGGGCTACCGGACTAGGTTGAAGGGCAGCTGATCTTGCAGGTAGGCGACTCTCCTGTAGAGCAGACCAGATGGGCGTAGCAGGGGAGCCGCCGTAGAAGCAGAAGACACCGGGCTTGTGGTTTTAACATTACTTCCTGTGACATTTTACCTCGTGGTTTTTAGAAGAATTTTTCTATTTATTGATTTGAACTTCCACATGTTTTAAGGATTATTTATAGACTTGAACTTTGCACAATTATTCATCATCCCCTTGCTCAAGTGTTATTGCCTCACTGTCTAGCTCATCAGTGACATTACCGACGGTGTTGGGTTCAAGGGCTCCCTAACAGCTGATGGGAGCATGGAGCAGAACCCGCGTCGTCACAGATGTCTTTAAATGTTTTTTTAGGTATCTGAACTGTGTTTGATGCTAGGAAAAATTAATTCTGAGATCTCTAAATGTTGCTCTCCATACACCTAAATATATTTTAACCACAATTACAACAGACATATGAAATGATATTTCATCACTCTTTTATTGTTAGTAAACATATTTTTGGAAAGCAAGTGCTTATTCTGGCGAGTGTACTGTACAGGTAGCAGCATATTTCCAGAAATGGTAAGTCATATTGCATAGACAAGCGTGTGGTTTTGGTTCTAGTGAAGCCACAGCTAGTTGTATTATTATTTAGTAGTTCCAATATAAACATTAGTTCATATTGTACATTTCTTTCCAAAACACACTAAAAGTGTCTTGCATGAACCTTTTTTCTAATGCAAGTATATTTGAAAAAATGCTGGTTTCCCTCATCAGTGCCAACTTTCCCCACCTCAGCCTGCTCTCTTTCTGTTAAGTGTGTGGTCCTTTGCATACAATCTCTTAGGTACATTTCAAAATGTCCTACTCATTTTCTTAACTTGTGAACTATCTAAAGATAAGGAGCAACCGCTGTTCTCATTTTGCAATGGAATACATTTGGTTCACAAATCTGAAATGTCAAGAGTGACAAGTGGTTTTAAGATCTGATAGTGGGGCTGGAGGAACCCACATGGAAGGCATTCAGAGATGTGGCTGACGTTTCTTAGCCACTACAGAGAACCAAACTACGTCCAGCTGTTTGACAGCATGCTTCAATCACACAAAACCCATGAAGTGCACCATGTCGCTAAAATTCACTTTCTGTATTCACACTTGGACATCTTCCCTGTTAATCTTGGGGCACTCGATGATGAACATGGTGAAAAGCTTTACCAGTACATTGCATCAAATGAAAAGTGGGATCAGGGCAAGTGCAGTCAATGCTGGCCAACGATCAAGGAATATTAGATGCGGAGTACAAACCAAAATCAGAAGCAGAACATTTTTAGCTCATCAGAACTTATGCAACATGTCAGCATCATTAAGTGATTAAACACACTAAATTCAAATAAAGTCCTGTTTCTCCAGTTGTCCACATTATAAAAGTCAATCTGAACGTCTATCATAATAACCTAAAATTTTTCAGGAAGCAAAACATTTAAACAAATTTGTTGTCCAGTGTAATCCACCTTGCTTAGCTCCTCATAGAAGCTACACAAACAGCTCCAGCCAACCCATACATTGTATTTTGCATCTCCCCACTAGCTTATATTGGATTCAGTACAACAGAAAGGAACAGATGGATAGGTGACAAAAAAAAGTTTCATATCAGAAGACACATTTTACATTATCATTGTGGCACACCTCTGAACAGTCTCCAATTATGTAAAGCAGAAAATGGCCAGTGGAGGCAGCACTGTATTACAACCCCAATTCCAAAAAAGCTGGGATGCTGTGCAAAATGTAAATAAAAACAATCCAATGGATCGCAAATCTCATAAACCACTATTTTACTCACAATAGAACATTGAAAACATATCAGATGTTTTTATACCCAATCATGTTACTGACCTGTTGCCAACTAACTTAATTACCGTATATACTCACAGATAAGTTCTCCAGCAGTTGAGTCGGGGCTTGATTTTCACATATATTAGGGCGGAGTGGTGGCTCTGAGGCTAAGGATCTGTGCTGGTATCCCGAAGGTTGCTGGTTCAAATCCCCGTCACTGCCAAAAGAGATCCTACTCTGCTGGGCCCTTGAGCAAGGCCCTTAACCTGTAATTGCTCCAGGGGCGCTGTACAATGGCTGACCCTGCGCTCTGACCCCAAGGGGTATGCGAAAACTACCAAATTCCTAACACAAGAAATTGTATAAGGCGAAATAAAGAAAAAAAATAAATAATTTGTGGTAGTTTATAATGTCGGTCGTATAAGTCAAATGCAGAAAACTCACGCTATTGGTCCAAGTGAGTATGCTATGCTAACACCCGCCTGAGAGAGTAACCAAGGAGCACACGGCCTTTTTTTTTTTTCTCTACAGTATGTATTGTACCTTACATGACCACATGGTACTACCCAAACTATTCCAAAGTGACATTTGTACTTATTTGTGTTTTTTGTATCACACACCCTCATACATCTTTATCGTAAGTGCATCCCTTATCTACGATGGAGTGTTCGATCAGAAGAAAATATGAAGCTGGTTTTAAATTAAAAGTGGCAAAAGCAATTGGTAACTGCGCTGCTGCAACAAAATTCTATGCGTCTGAAAAACTGATGTGAGATTGGAAGAAGCAAGAAGATGTAAAATAAATGTCGCATTTTTGAACAGGCATATAAGTCGGGGTCTGATTTTACGATTGATTTTTCGGGTTTCAAGACCCAACTTATACACAAGTATATACGGTAGTTACACAATGTTCCTCCAGCTGTTTCTTTTTAGTACCACTTACTTTTCCAGCCTTTTGTTGCCTCCACCCCAACTTTTTTGAGACGTGTTGCTGCCATCAAATTCAAACTGTGCCAATATTTTTCATGAAAAAGTAAAATGTCTCACTTCCAAAATTTGAGGTTTTCTATGTTCAATTGTGAATAAAATATGGATTTATGAGATTTGCAGATCATTGCATTGTTTTTATTTGCATTTTAGAAAGCGGCCCAACTTTTTTGGAATTGGGGCTGTAATTTGTTAGACTGCTCTGTAGCAGTACTGTGTTGTCAGAGAGTCCAGTGAAATTCAGACTAACAAGCAACACGTCTCCACTCTCCATTGACATAATAAATAAAAATGCATTAAAATACAGAAGTTCACATTAAAGAAACACAAAGCAACTTGCCTGATGTACTCCTTACCCCGTTTCCATACCATTCATAAGCAAAGCCATGTGACAGTAGAAATCAGGTGTATCTCATATGGGGAAAAAAATTATAACTAGCTGCTGCAAAATGGTTTATAAAATGTAATGTTAGCCAGAAGTTCGAAATAAAGCTGGCTGAGTACTGAAATGTCTTTCATTGCATGCATGCAAGTGCCTAAATAGTCGCTCATGGTGAATGAACATTTCTGAAGAGGTAGAATACAACTTTTGGTCTTTGTGATAGACTTCTGCATGAAATGTGGCACATTAATAATCATTACATCTGCCACAAACATTTCTTCAATTTTAACATGTTCATTCCCAAATGTAGCAAGTGGAAAATGCATTAGAGTTAACCTTTTAGACACAAAGTATTAAATGTATTTATAAAATGTTTACAATCAAACTGTGTGCAGGCTCACCAGGAACTCCTGGTGTTACTCTGAAGAAATCTGTTTAGAGTTCAGAATTACAGACTACCACATCTTACCAGCACATTTTCTTTTCTTAAATGAAAGTGCTCAGGAATCAATAGAATTTCTATTAAAATATTTTATAAAACTGTAGTAGCCCTAAGTCATTATGACAACAAGGCATTTGGTGTATGAAGAAGTTTCCACACCGATTCAATCTTGATCTTTCAGTCCCAGCAATCCAAAGTGGTCAGAGGCTCTCAACTGTTTAACACACTGACAGATGTGCCAACAACCATCTAAGCATATCCCAGCCTGCGTGACTCTTCGGGCTATCTGGGTTTGTCCCCTCTTGCTTCAGTAGCATGCCAACAAGTGCCTGAACTGATGTCCCACTTAACATCTCCGTTGTTACAGTTGATGGACAGGGGACATTCACTTTGAAACTCCATAAAGGCACAAATTGCTGAACCCACTTGCATACAGAATGTAAAAGTAAGTCAGTTGGAAGAAGGTTCACCATGAAAGGTGCCATATTAATGCCATCCTTAGGACAGGACAATAACACCAAGCCATTTTAAGCTCTAGAAGGAGCTACAAAAGCAGTGGAGTTCTCTCTCCTGTTGGTTCTTCTCTTTTAAAAAGGTCCTCCAATTTGTTTTTCAAGCGTACTTGCAGTGGGGGAATGTGATAGCTGGGGTCCAGAATATTGGTCTTCCTTCGCTCTTGCTCCTGCTTCCATATCATATAAGGGTTTGGTGGGAACAGAGGGTAACTCCTTTCCCTGCAGTACTGAATTGTAATTCCACTTCCAGCAAGGCAGACCCACACAGTCAACATCACAAAATCTGAAATATCAAAACATTACATTAGAGAAACAGGCAGTAAGGGAACTGAAGCCAAATGAACACAACCAAACTAGACATTCAGTTATCAACTGCATTTGGAGATGCAATAAAATCTGTTCAGCTGTTACTTTATATTATCTTGATGCAGTAGTTCATGAAACGCCCCTGTTCTGATCATCCAGATTTACTTTAAACAGCACCTTTTACAGAGGACAACCTGCAGAGGGTGCTGTAACATTTCTGAAGATATATTGTTTGCAGTTGGGGTCATCTGCAGCAGAAGAGACTCATTTAGTGCCATACAGCAAGTCAAAGCCTGAGACTGAAGCTCCAAACTTTTACATCCAATGATGGCCACTGGCACGTCTGATTATCCAGTAGTCTATAGTCTTGTGATTAATCAATGTGTCCGTTTCGCTCTTGAGTTGAGTTGAGCGCTGTATTTGGTCTAGTTAGATTACCATTTCTGAATTGTGGAAGTAGCTCACTTATTCTGAGGCCTTGATTTATATTTAAGGAAGAGTAAGATGGGAAACTTGATGACCTAGTAATGTTTATTTCAGAACTGAGAGTAAGTAACTTGAAAATCTGGCATCTATTGGAGTCAAAAACGTGTATTGTTTTAGAGAATGTTGGCATAACATAGTTATGGTGCATAGAAATTAAACTTTTCATAAGGTTCTGAACTTGGTTCATAATGTTAGCATTGTATATTTTTTCTAATGAACACAGGGTTTTTATAATTTAATTGTAAAATACAAAACAATTGGAAGTTTTAGATCCCTTTTGCTGAGAAAAAGCAATATATGCTGTATTTTACACTATATATACAGTGGGTACGGAAAGTATTCAGACCCCCTTCAATTTTTCACTCTTTGTCATATTGCAGCCATTTGCTAAAATCATTTAATTAATTTTTTCCCTCATTAATGTACACACAGCACCCCATATTGACAGACAAAAAAAAGAATTTTTGAAATTGTTGCAGATTTATTAAAAAAGAAAAACTGAAATATCACATGGTCCTAAGTATTCACACCCTTTGCTCAGTATTTAGTAGAAGCACCCTTTTGAGCTAATACAGCCATGAGTCTTCTTGGGAAAGATGCAATAAGTTTTTCACACCTGGATCTGGGGATCCTCTGCCATTCCTCCTTGCAGATCCTCTCCAGTTCTGTCAGGTTGGATGGTAAACGTTGGTGGAGAGCCATTTTTAGGTCTCTCCAGAGATGCTCAATTGGGTTTAAGTCAGGGCTCTGGCTGGGCCATTCAAGAACAGTCACAGAGTTGTTGTGAAGCCACTCCTTCATTATTTTAGCTGTGTGCTTAGGGTCATTGTCTTGTTGGAAGGTAAACCTTCGGCCCAGTCTGAGGTCCTTAGCACTCTGGAGAAGGTTTTTGTCCAGGATATCCCTGTACTTGGCCGCAATCATCTTTCCCTCGATTGCAACCAGTCGTCCTGTCCCTGTAGCTGAAAAACACCCCCACAGCATGATGCTGCCACCGCCATGCTTCACTGTGGGGACTGTATTGGACAAGTGATGAGCAGTGCCTGGTTGTCTCCACACATACCTCAGTGCAAGACGCATGACAGCCCGCATGGAGTTTGCTAAAAGACACCTGAAGGACTCTGAGATGGTGAGAAATAAGATTCTCTGGTCTGATGAGACCAAGATAGAACTTTTTGGCCTTAATTCTAAGCGGTATGTGTGGAGACAACCAGGCACTGCTCATCACTTGTCCAATACCATGTGATATTTCAGTTTTTCTTTTTTAATAAATCTGCAACAATTTCAAAAATTCTTTTTTTTGTCTGTCAATATGGGGTGCTGTGTGTACCTTAATGAGGGAAAAAATTAATTTAAATGATTTTAGCAAATGGCTGCAATATGACAAAGAGTGAAAAATTGAAGGGGGTCTGAATACTTTCCGTACCCACTGTGTATATATATATATATATATATATATATATATATTATATATATATATATTATATATATATAATAAAAAAATTAATTGCATAAATGTATGTAATTAATCGTATCTAACATTAAAACATGCAATTTTAAAATGAATCCATCAATTATGAAATAAATACACTTACAAAATTAATGTAGAACCAACACAAAGGAATTAAAAAATAATAATGGCATAGTTTAAGCAATGACCTTAAACCTGAACTTTTAACAAAATACTACTTGAGCAAGTACAACCTGAATTTGAATGCCATCCTAAAAGGCAAGTTGAAAAAAAAGACTAAAGGCCAATGTATTCATTCTCAAATTGCCGCAGCAAAAGTCAAAGTAAAAATTAAATGATCGAAACGACTGTTGACTTTGAAAGCACTGCTCAAGACTGATTTAATTGAAAGAATGCACATTGCTTAAATAGACATACATTAAAACTTGTGTTAAAACTCCGTAAATACCATCCTCAGTTGTTCTTCATCATCAATGACTTGATAATCATACTCTACACAAGCGTTTTTCAACTGATACAACATGAAAGTGACAGTGTAGTGCCCCAGGGTCCAGACCAGAGAGAGACATGCTCCTTGGGTGGTCAGGACTACCTGGAGAAGCTGACGTTAAAAGCAGCTCCATGATCACTGTGTTACAGACACGGCACTCAGTGCACTTTAGCAGCCAGGAGACGTGTTGGGGGGGGGGAGGTGTCCGTCTGCCTGGGTGTGTGTCCGCCAGCGATTCTTGCAGGGCTGAGGCCCAGTGGGCTTATGAGTTTTCTCTGACCTCAGGTTAGTGGAGTGAGCGAGGCAGAGAGAGGAGTACCTGCATGAGGGGACAAAGGGATGAAGCAACTGAGAAATGTGTCCAAAGTCTTCACTATGTGCTGTATCCATAAACAAGCCGCTTATTTTGCCATCTCCTGTCCCAAACCCTTCAGACGGTTTAACACGTCTATGAGACTTGATTCTTTTATGATTTGGTAGAATCATGTCATGGTGTGCCTTAGGATTTTTTGGGTTATAAAATGTGTCTCGCCATAAAAAAAAAGGTTGGAAAACACCGCTATACCTACATCTTTGGTGCTAAAAAAAGTACTCTGTAGCAATTATCCTGATTAAAAACTAACACCGGGAATTACTTGAGTGGTTATTTTGTGTTCTTTGCATAAATTAGCAAATATACTGCAGACTTGAATCATGGATAGGGATAATAATTACACATCTGTTTCATTGAATTTTATCATAATATTAAGGCAGTCAGCACTGTAAGCTACCTGTCAGACCAGCAAGTTAAATACTGAGGTACTAGAAACTTGTTTTGGTTTTAGTGCCTCTCAAAGATAAGTTATTTAGTACTTATAGGATATGACACTGAATCATTCTTCTTACAGAAACATGAAATGGGAGAGAGAGAGAGAGTATGATCTTTATCTTTGCGACTTTTCTCTAGCATTGCACCAGGACTGCTGTAAACCTCCCCTCCCCTGCTCCTATGTCAGTGTTTATAAATGAAGAAAATGAACACCAGTACTACATACTGACATGTGGTGCGTCACTGGGAACCACACAATACAAAATTTTAAACCTTTAAATGAAATTTTTATTTCATCATTTTTTAAAGGTAGTAAATAAATATGGTACTGGATGTGTATGTAACTCTTTAGGTACAACACTTTACTTTTTTGTATTATTGTTTTATAATGTTAAAACAAACCCATATCAAATGACATATAAAAGAGATACAAGCATTACATGACACACTGCAAACGTTGACTCTGGAGTCTACATTGACTAATTAGATTTCAACCTGTCTTGGTATACATACTGTATATGCACACATACAGTCAAACACTGTATTGATATACTGCATATAAAGCTAAGTGTCCCTAGATGACTCACTAACTGACGACTAAGAAACTCTTGGGTATTCACAGACTTTATAAAAAAAAAAAAAAAAAATACACATTTTTCACTAAAGGACCAATTTCATGGCCCTGAGGGCCATAAACATGCAACCCCACCAAAAACTTTACTTAACTTTGGGGGAGAAACAGAAAGGGAAACAAGGAAATTTTAATATTAAAAGCCAGAAAGGACAATCTTCATGCCATGTGTTGAATAGCACCCGGAGCTGAAGATCAGCAGCATTGTGGTTCTCTCAGGATCTTTTTTTATGCTTCATAAAAATATATGCCGAGTAATAATTATCAACACTATGCAAATGATATAACAAAAATCAAAATTGTTTATTACTATAAAAGTTCTGTATATTTGCAGAAAATAGAATATTGCCCCACATATTATTAAAAAATTTTAAGCCATTCACACCACTTAGTCTTTACTTCTGTTTTTTTATACATTAAGATGCACATTTTATTCAATATTATTATTTTATTGACAATGCATAATTAACAATATTGATTTCCTGTAGTTTAAACTGAACACATTACTCATTTCCCTTAATAAAATCACTCTCATTTGGTCCTGCACAGTTCTGTATAACTGTCTCTGTTCTTATATCAAATGTACTATCATGAACCCTGTGTTACCCACTCCACAGTAAAAACTAAATGGCTTGCAGAACATAAGCCTTAACTGCTACTAGTAATGACACCTCTTCAGCTCAAAGCGCTTACACATAGTTCATATCAAAGTCTACACACTCTTCTTAAAATTGCAGCTGTACAGGCTGAAATCAAAGCAAATGTGATTCCATTTAATAAAATCTTTTAAAAACAAATAACTAAATAAAAAAGTAAAAAATTACCTTTTCCATCATAATTAATTCTTGCACCAATAACAATCACACATATGCTGATCTTTTTGATGTATTTTTAACATGTAACACTGAATGCAAGAAAATGCTACCAGACTCAATATACAGTATATATATTTTTATATACTTTATTAATCCCCAAGGGGAAATAGTCTTTTAGCATGACCTTTGGAGGTCAGTGTGCAGGGTCAGCCATTGTACAGCGCCCCAGGAGCAATTTTCAGGTTAGGGGCCTTGCTCAAGGGCCCAGTGGAGTAGGATCCCTTCTGGCAGTAATTGGCAACCATCCAGATAACTTAGCTCCGCCTCTATATGTATATGCATGCAACACTTGTACAGTTGGATATGGCAATGATTATTCAGAAGTAACAAATATAATAATGTCAGTCAGTCAGTCATTGTCCAACCCGCTATATCTAAACACAGGGTCACGGGGGTCCTGCTGGAGCCAATCCCATTCAGCACAGGGCACAAAGCAGGAACAAATCCTGGGCAGGGTGCCAGCCCACCACAGGACACACACACCCACACACTAAGCACAGTACAAACAAATAAATAAGATCTTATTGTCAACTACATTAACTGGATCATTTTTTTTAAATCCCCGAAGATTTTTCACAATTTTCAGAAAAAAGTACTCACCAATATTCTGAAAGTGTACGTTAGTGAAACTTCTGCTGAAATCATCATTTAAGGCTCGCTTTAGAGTGTTGAAGGTGATGTACGCAAAAGTGGTATAAGTAAAGGTGTTGACAGCCAAAACTACACCATATGCCCCAACAACTCCACAGGCTATGATGTTTCCCTGGATTGAAGGAAGAATGTTTTAATTTGTTTGCATTGTTGTTAATCACGTCACTAATTACAATGTCTAGGCAGCACCTCTAATTCAAAAACACAAAAACTGGCATTACTCTTCTCTCTCTCTCTCAGTAACAGAATGGTTGTTTGACTGAAGCTTGATTAATTAAGATATTCTACCACATGAAGCAGACCTTTTTTTCAGTTATGTTGGGGGATCCTAAGTTGCGTTTTTTTATTCTAATCAATTTCACAATCATCCTATCGTTCTTACTTTTAATTGAATTCATTGTTTAGCAAGCTGTCCTTTGTTTTCTTATCCTATGAATTTCTGAAACATTTGTTTCTTTTGAGGAAAAATTTTAAATACTTAATTATCCAGTGCCATTTTCTTTTTCATTCACCTTTTTCTATAGAGTTTGCTCCTGTAAATTGTTGCGAACAACAGAGTTAAAAAGAGTACAGTTACTTTAGTGCTAATTCTGCCTGTCTGCTTATTTATTAAGAAATGTTCCTTAATAAGCAGGCAAAGGAAACTATAGAATAGATTCAGATAAAAAAAGTATTGCTAAGGAAACATAAGCATTTAAAGCTATGGCAAGGAACAGAAAAATTTATAGGCCAGGTGACTGAAAAATGAGAGTGACTAAAAGTGGCAGCAGCAATGTAGCCGCCTCAGATACGAACACGAACACCTCGGATTTATGTGGTCACTTGACTATATTGTCAAGCTGCTCTTTTTATTTAAGGACACGTAATAATCAAGCATTACTGTTGCTCTCAATGTGTCTCCAATGATGTGAATGTTCTCATAGTATCAAATGTGCTCCTGTAATCTAAAAGCAACACATTTACTATACTTATGACATTTGCTCTGAAACTACTGACTTAATTTTACTGGCAACTGTTCATTTAAAGACATAAACATAAATTATTTGTGTAAAATTCAAGTTGGATGGTTGGAAATTCAGTACATTTTGACCATAATGTTATAGTATTTCAATACATGCTGTCAAAAATTCATAACTTCCACACAAAGCATCAAAGAAATCGCAAAAAGTCACTGGTGCAGAGAAGCCCTGAAATTACTTGCCAGGCTGCAAGGCAGACCTGATGCCACTGCATCATCCATGGATTATTGCTACCCTGATCCCTGGCTTGGTTGCCTTTAAAAGGTAAGATAAACAAGGAAGCTTAGGGGCTTCCTTCAGTCTCTTCCAGGCATTAAGGCAGGCCTATCGAAATGGAGGCCCGCAGGCTACATGCAGCCCAAAGCAACCTCCAAATGGTCCAGCCTGTGGTCCTGCCAGTGCTCCAGACTGCAACTAAAATGATCGCAAATACAACCAAAAATGGGCGATTCTCATTTTTACTTAGTTCGCCAGTGGCAAATGAAATCATTGAAACTTTAAACTATTATATTGTAACAGATGCAAAAGGCCATTTTTTTTTATTGTTGAGTGGATATGCCATTAACATATGTGTCGGTACGGATTTCCCCTTGTAAATCACTTAGCTGCCGATTTATACTGTACCTCACGCTTGGTGCGAGGGAGTTGCGCCGAAAATGATGTCAGACTTGGGGTTGTGCACGGGAAAATATTTATAAGTACACGGCACTACTGACAGTACAGCCGTGAATTTCAACAGGAGGCTGGATATGCTTGCGCCAGAATAATGATCGAAGGGCTGAATATGACACAACCGGTCATAAAAACAAAAGGTGGGCGTGCAAAACGTTTGAAATTCCTCTGCCCATCATATAGGTCCCCTATTATGAAGATATCTGTGCCCCATGAAATTCAGTTGTCCCTTTTGATTTTGCACAGCACACTAAGGTGTGATGGTCACCGATCTCCTTGTGTTCGCGCATCTTTGCATGGCATTTCTGTTTTCATTTAATGCATACACCATGCAAAATGACGGCCTGTCCATCAGTAAATATGTACGAGCAGTCACCTGCCCACTGTTTCGTCACACATAGTGATGTGATGAAGTCTGTGTTTTCAAGATGAAGGTGTATTACAGTCACTTTACTGGGCTGATCTGTGATTGACGTGGACAGTAACCTTTATTTAATCTAATACTGTGCCCTTTTTTGATTTTATGCACTTGGAAATATGCCTGGGTCAGATGTGAGCAAAATGTTTATTTTTTTTATTTCAAAAGTGGAAAAAAAGTATTGCTAGTACCTCAGATTCTGTTCAGTTATAGCTTTTTATATATATATATATACATTTTTAATGTGCCTGTGTCAGAGAGAGGTTGCGAGTGTGTGCTGATTACAGCACATTGCCGCACCCACAATACGACGAACCACCTGGATTAGGACCCAAGTACGGCAAGTGACACCTCAGCACCACACTGGACCACTGTGGGGTTTTTTATGTTGGCTAGAGTGCCAATACTGCCACCAACCCCCAGATTTTTCCTGTAAATTGGAGGACCCGCTTGCAGGTCTGGATGCAGATTAACATCACGTCCAGGATGAAGCAATTGAAGATTAAGAGCCTTGCTCAAGGATGTGCAGATGTGACCAAAGTTAAAAGGGAAACAATGAATAAACATTACTTGTTTTTAAATACATTTGTTTGTCTTGATTTGCCATTACCTGCTGCTTACCAGCCACTGAAAATGTCTGGCCCAGCTAAATTTTTTGGTTTGAATATCTGGCCCAATTGAATTTGTAGTTGAATAGCCCTGCGTTAGGGTCTTCACCTACCAGAGTGGGTCATCAATGCTGAGTGAGCTATAGTGCCAACCTGCCACGCTATACTGCCCACGGAGGTCCTGTCTTATCTACTCTGTCATTTTGTGGCACTCTGACTTGCTAAGTGGGTATGACCCTTCTGTCACTCTGTCCATTGTTGGGCCCTACATTTGCCCTGGGTTATTCAGGCGGCACCTTGCCAACATCTAACCAACTAGGCTAGACATAAAATACAGGTAGTTCTTTGACCTATGTATTGTTAAGTTTTTATAAAAATAATGCATTAGTAATCATATACTCCCCCAAATATATAAAAATCAAACTATAACATATATAAAAATATTAATAGATTGGCTTTGTAAACAGTTTTCAAGTTTTTTTTTGGTACAAACATTTGGACAGAAACTGCACAAGACAGTCAAATTTGAAGATTATTTGGATTTTTTCCTTGTGGCAAATGTGTGGTAGTAAATCCACCATTTTAGCACGGACCTATAAATGCTGCTTGTGTGTTCTTACCTCTCTTGGCCACCAAATGAATAACAATGGGACAATAAGGGTTATACCACAAAAGAGCGCCCAGAAAATGATATCACTCTGGAAAATGTTGAGGTCCCCTAAAGATAAAATGACACATAAGTGCATCAATAAACCATACATGTGATGATACTGAACATTTAGTAATCTATGTTGGTGGGTTTGTTAAATCAGTTTCTTGTAATCCCATAACCACCTTGATGAAAACTCCTATTTCATTGCTTCTCTATAAAACGCTCTTCCTGTCTGATCACCTAAAAGCTCACATTTTCCATTTTGTGTATATTTTAAGCAATTCTCAACTGTAAAGTGAACAACTGCACATGCTAAACTGTTGGTTTCTTCTCATACTTCACTGAGAATTGGATATTCTGAAAGTTTAGTTTTGAACTTGTACAACCCTAATTTCAAAAAAGTTGAGACACTAACATGTAAATAAAAAGAGAATGCAATAATTTGCAAATCTCATAAACCCATATTTTATTAACAACAGAGAAAATAAATCAAATGTTTAAACTGAGAAAATGTACAGTATAATTTGAATAAAAGAATAAGGTCATTTTGAATTTCACGGCAGTGACAGGTCTCAAAAAGTGGACAGTGCCATGTTTACCACTGTGTAGCATCCCCTCTTCTTTTAACAACAGTCCATAAACGTTTGGGAACTGAGGAGACTAGTTGCTGGACTTTTGACAGAGGAATGTTGTCCCATTCGTGTCTGATATAGGATTCTAGCTGCTCAAAAGTCCTGGGTCGTCTTTGTCGTATTTTTTTGTTTCATGCACCAACTGCTTTCATTTGGCGAAATGTCTGGACTGCAGGAAAGCCAGTTCAGCACCCAGACTCTTCTACTACAAAGCCATGCTGTTGTAATAGATGCAGTATGTGATTTAGCATTGGCATGCTAAAATATGCAAGACCTTCCCTGGGAAAGACATAGACTGGATGGGAGCAAATGTTGCTCTAAAACCTGTATATACCTTTAAGCATTGATAGTGCCTTTCCAGATGTGCAAGCTACCAGTTACATAGGAGATGCAGGCTTTTGAACAAAGTGCAGATAACACCAGATGCTCCCTTTCCTCTTTAGTCCGGAGGACGCAACATCCATGTTTTTCAAAAAGAATTTCAAATTTCAATTCATCTGACCACAGAACAGTTTTCCACTTTGCTTCAGTCCATTTTAAATGAGCTTTGGCCCAGAGAAGACGGCAACGTTTCTGGATCATGTTCATATACGGCTTCTTCTTTTTGTGATAAGAGGCTTTTAACCTGCATTTGTGGTTGGCACAGAGAACTGTGTTCACAGAAAGTGATATCTGGAAGTGTCCCAGAGTCCATGCAGTGGTTTCCATGACAGAATTACAGTATGCCTGTTCTTAATGCAGTGCCGCCTGAGGACCCGAAGATCACAGGCATCAAATACTGATTTTCGGTCTTTGAGCACACAAATTTCTCCAGATTTACTGAATCTTTTTGATGATATGATGTACTGTAGATGATAGAATATTCAAGGTCTTCACAAAATTCTGAAATTGTTCCACAATTTGTAGATGCAGGTTTTTGCACATTGGTGAACCTCTGCCCATCATTACTTCTGAGAGCCTCTCCCTCTCTAAAATGCTCTTTTTATACCCATTCATGTTATTGACCTGTTGCCAATTAACCTAATTAGTTGCAAAATATTCTTCCAGCTGTTTCTTTTCAGTACCATTTACTTTTCCATCCTTTTGTTTCCCCTTCACAACTTTTTTGAGATGTATTGCTGCCATCAAATTCAAAATAAGCTAATATTTTTCATAAAACAGTAAAATGTCTCACTTTCAACATGTGATATGTTTTCTATGTTTGATTGTGAATAAAATATGGGTTTATAAGATTGGCAAATCATTGTATTTGCTTTATTTACGTAGAATTCCAACTTTTTTTGGAAATGGGGCTGTATCATCACATAAATGTTTCAATTGTATTCCCTTGCTCAAAAAAAGTTTCAGTTTTTGTTTAAAAAGAGCAGTAGTAACAAATGAACTCAGATTGTCTGATTTATCTATAAAGTGTTAAAGTGTGGCAAATGATTCTGTATGTGATTCTTAAATCATATTATCAACTCAGCATTATGTTAGTAACTCTTGATGAGCAGGAATTAATAAGCTATTATATATGTTGACCTTAATGGCATGTGACCTTCAAAGATTTATGTTTCACATATTTAGTCATACTAACTGTATTTATTTCATTTTTGCTGTTTAGAATTAGTTGGCAATATTTTCTTACTTAATTGAATAATTTGTACAGTTGTAAAAAGTGCATCAGCCAAGGCAATTATTTTACAATGCTTTATAAAGAGATTATATGCTTTAAAAATTAAGAAAAACAGCACATTCTTCTGTCTCTTTTGTAGTATTTGCTTCTGTAAATCAAATGAAAATTAACTGTTGTGGTTAACTGCAAAGAAAAAATATTTTTAACATTGATGGTTAGAAAATGTTTCTTGTGCAAACAGAAAAAAAGTCAGCCAAGTATACCATTTACCGTAATATAAAAGGGGAAGCAGAAAAGGCTCTTTTTCATACAGGTAGTAAGTGAAGAGAATTTTAAGTAAAGGACAGTTCATTTTACTTTTGTTTTCAGTTGCTTACCTAACCGAGTGAAGAATATGATAGATGCTAGAATTAATCCCAGTATAATGCTGACCATTGCCATGCACATGATGACAGAACCAAATCTCCACCAACAAAGTGCCACAAGGGCTCCCGATATGATTCCCATCATTGCAGTTAATCCTAAGCGAGCTGGACGACAATAAGAGACACATCAGCTAAATACACATGACAAGTCTTAAAGCTTAAAGAGACAAGGTAAAGAAAAAGAACGAACTGAATAAGTACAAGTCAGTAAATCATCCCCACCATGTCCTGTTATAAAAATGATTATGATTAGTAATGTAATCTAACAAATACCAATGGCTGTTGTTTTATCTACCCTTTAAATCACCCTAACTAATACTGCATTTAGTTCAAGCTGGTTACAGCTATCTTAGCAGTCGATGCACTTCAGTTCATGTCTATAATGCTGTTTAGCTGTATGTTCAAAATGTAACAAGATTGTTTAAATGAATCTAGCTGCTGTTAGAAGAAGAATGAGCAAACACATGCTGAAAACACACCTTTAATTATGTGTGCCTGCCATTCTCTGAAAAAACATTTATATACTAGACATATTTTGCTTTTTTTTCTTGTAATATTTGAGTCCTACCCCAACAGGTTTCCATGGTACTGCTACCTCTACATCATCCACTGGTGGCAGCAACAGCACACAAGTTGATTTTTAATTTTAATTTGGAAGTTCTTAGTCAATGTATGATTCAAATATGACAGTTGAAGCATTATTCACTGATAGTACAGGTAAAATTCCGTTACAACAAAGTGCCAGGGACCTAAAAAATATTTTGTTGTAATGAAAATTTCGTAGTAAAGAGATTCTGTATTTGTCCCTATAGTGCTTTCTTTAACTTGTGTTCAGGCATTTACAATCATTTCAATAGCTTCTTTCACATTAATTTTCACCACCTCCTGTCTACAAGTTATGCTGATGAGAATTTTTCTCAGCATTTCCTTGCGATGATACACTTTCAAGGTGTGAATGATGCCCCAAATCCAATAGCTGAAGCACTGCCGTGCAATTGGGTGGGAGGAATTCAACTCAAACTTTATCAGAATCAGAATCAGAATCAGCTTTATTGGCCAAGTATATATACACATACAAGGAATTGGACTCCGGTTTTACCTAGTATTGTCCCTGATGCTGTGAGATTGACTTAAGTGTTCATGAGAGTGATGGCCTGAGGAAAGAAACTGTTCACATGTCTGGTAGTTTTGGCGTACAGTGCTCTGTAGCGCCTACCAGAGGGAAGAAGTTGAAAAAGGTTGTAACCAGGGTGTGATGGGTCTGCAATGATGTTTTCTGCCCGTTTCCTGACTCGAGATCTGTATAAGTCTTGAATGGAGGGCAGATCAACACCAATGATTTTTTCTGATTTTATCTAAATGTAGAAGCATGTTGTGGACTTTTCTTCTTCATATTGTGAGGTTTCTGAACTCTTTAGGGACCCCCCCACCCAACAGGACAACACGCCGAAGTGCGTCCAGAAGCACGATTGCAGTGTCTGTGGAAGACTGATTGTCCATTGCCAGAGCAGGGCAACCACAGGCTCACAGCGCTGCAGTGAAGCACCGCAGAAGCATATCAGAAGATGCGCTGTGCAAGAAAGGACAGAGCCGGTTATACTACCTTAGAAGGCTGGCGTCCTTCAACATCTGCAATAAGATGCTGCAGATGTTCTATCAGACAGTTGTGGCGAGCGCCCTCTTCTACGCAGTGGTGTGCTGGGGAGGCAGCATTAAGAGGAAAGACGCCTCACGTCTGGACAAACTGGTGAGGAAGGCAAGCTCTATTGTTGGCATTGAGCTGGACAGTTTAACATCTGTGGCAGAGCGAAGGGCGTTCAGCAGGCTCCT